>NC_092753.1:15801683-16143754 GCF_047496795.1 Chiloscyllium punctatum
ACAGTTTTCACGCTGTCAAATGCCTCTGACAGTCCAATGTCCACTGAAATACCTTGCCATTCTTTCGCAATTCCGTGAGTAGAGCAGCCATACTGCTAAAATTTGGTAAAGTCCACTCAATCCCAGGAATTGTAGTACTGCGTTTATTGTCGATTGCATGGGATACTCCCCAATTACCTTGGCTATTGTATCCCATGGGGTCATTTGTCCCTGTCCAATAACATGGCCCAGGAAGGTGACTTGGCCTTTGACCATTTACTTTTAACCAGGTTTATCACCAAGCCTGCCTTCCGAAGTTGATGGAACAAGTCTGATAAATTGTTGCAAATGTTCATTCCATATGTGACTAAAAATCACCAGGTCATCAATATATATGACACAGTTGGGAAATCCAGCAGTGATATTATTGGTAAGTCTCTGAAACATGACTGGCACTTTTTTGATTCCAAACGACATTACTTTAAACTGATACAGTCTATTCTGCATTACAAAAGCTGAAATTGTCTTTGCACTTTCAGACAAACGACCTGCCAGTATCTTTTGAGCAATCTAATTTAGAAATATACATTGCTTCTCCCACACTTTCAGCACAATCTTCCAAACATGGAAGTGGACATGCATCAGACTTTGTAACTGCGTTGACTTTGCAAAAGTCCACACCTTACAGTTGGGTACTATTTGGTTTTGGCACCATGACGATAGTTTAGCTCTACTCACTGTAACTCGCTTTGATTATGTCATCGTGGAGCATGTGATCAATCTCCTTTTGAACCTGTGCCAACTTTAGAGGGTTATTCCTGTAAGGAGTTTGCTTAATCGGAACAGCATCTCCTCGATCTACAACATACATAATTAGGTAAGTACTTCCCAGCTTCTTCACACATACCTCCCCATGTGATAGCAATAACTTTCAGGTCATTTTGATTTTCCACTGGAAGGTAACTCAATCATTTATCCCAATTTTTGACAACTTCCTCATTGTCCAATTTAATTTGAAGAATGCCCAATTCAGAATCCTCTGGACTTCGTTCTTTCTTCTGATCTGTCTCGTGCGACTGACTGTGTGGAGTTTGGACATTCACCCTGTGTCTGCTTGGGTTTCCTCTGGGTGCTCCAGTTTCCTCCCCCAATCCAAATATGTCCAGGTTTGGTGAATTGCCCATGCTAAATTGCCCATAGCGTTCAGGGATGTGTAGGTTATGTGCATTTGTCAAGGATAAATACAGAGTCGGGGAATGAGTCTGGGTGGGTTACTCTGCGGAGGATCGGTGTGGACATGATGGGCCAAAGGGCCTGTTGCCATGCAATAGGGATTCTATGAAATGGATTGAATTTGGTCGAGTCATTTGGTGCATCTCTGATCGCAAGAAGTATAAATTACCTCATCCTAACTATCTGGATAGTTTTGACTATAAGCCCTCAGCATGGTCTTTATTTTTAGTACTCCCTGTGATACTGGATGGTACACAGTAGATTTGAATTGTTTTATTCCTAAACTCTGCATAACCTCCTTGAATAATTTTGCTGTAAAGTTTGATCTTTCATCTGATTTTCTCTGTGGGTACTCCATACCTCGTGAAAGAATTTGTTAACTCCTCTACAATCCTGCGATATTGCATAATGGGACAGCCTCTGGAAATCTCGTGGACACATCCTGTATTGATAACAAATACTGATTCGCACTTTTTGGTTTTGGTAGGGGTCCTATACAATCAATTATGACTCTCACAAAAGGTTCCTTAAATGCAGGAACAGGTATTAAAGGGGCAGCTTTTATTTCAGCCTGGGATTTTCCAATTACCTGGCAAATGTGACATTTCTAGCAAAATTCAACCACATTCTTGTGCAGTCCAGGTGAGCAAAACTGTTCTTGTATTTCAGCGTGATCTTTTCTCACTCCGACATGACCCCCTAGAGGTAGCTCATACACCACTCACAACACCTCCTTTCTATCACTCACTGGCAATATAACTTGATGAACCTCTACCCATTTCTCATCTGCCTGAATGTGTGATGGACTCCATTTCCTATTAAGATATAATTTTTAAGATAAAAACATTCAGGGATACATTGAGATTCGTTTACTGTGTATGTCTTTTGATATAATTGCCTTAAATTTTCATCATTCTGCTGTAACTCTGTTAATCTATTTGAGCTAAAGATATCTGCTGTGTCATCTATCTGCTCCTGGCTTATCTCAACCATGTGATCAAACAGGGTCTCTGCAAATTCCACTTCAACTTTCTTATCTGAACTCTTTGATCTCTTCTGTTTCCTTGTTTCTCTCTGTGACCTTGTTACCACATTGTCAGGTAAAATCCCAGGATACATGTCCTGCAATAGCTCAGTTGCCTGAGTTTCCACTGGCTTTTCAACCACAGTAGGCAGCACTCCTACCTGTGAATGAGCTATATCATTAGGAAGGACAAATTATATTCCTGGAGCTGAGAGTTTGCTCAGTACTCCCACCACAACATCTCCACTCTTCACTGGACACACTAACCTCACTTTGCATAACTGAGTGCTTCTTGTCTCGCTGTGAATTCCTGTTACTCATATCTTTCCCGGTAATAGTCCTTCAGAGATACATATCTCCTCATCTTTCATCATCACAGACTGAGAGGATCCTGGATCTCTTAATATTGTAACCTCTTTACCTGCTGCTCCTGGCCTATGTGAGTAAACTTTACCTTCATAGGTGTATGGTTTAAGAAGATCTGGCACTTCCTCCTCAATCAACCTCCGACCTGCTTGTATATTCCTAGTGCAACTTTCTAGCATCCACTGTGCTTTTTGTTATCTTTCCAACAAAATTCACTGGTTATCCTGTTTTCCTATATCTGTCTTCCCAGTGCTTTTGCTAACCCACCAACACTGTGATTTCATGCGGCCTATTTATTACAGTGAAAAAAACAGCTATTTTGTCTCTTTCTAGTGTTTCTTTTTTACCATGTGGGTAAGTTATCCTTATGATCCTCACCGAGATCGACCTTTCCCTTTCCACGTCAGGATTTCTCTTTTCCCCAATTTCAATCCCTCACGGATTGATATCGATGTTGGAAGCCAAACTTTGATTCATAGACCAACTCATAACCATCAGCCATTTCAGCTGCTAACTTTGCTGTTTTAATTCTCTGCTCTTCCAGATGAGTTCTCACTAGCTCAAGAAGTGAATTTTTGAACTTCTCCAAAATAATCATTTCTCTCTGAGCGTTGTATCTTTGCTCCATTTTTAATGCACTGATCAAAATTATTTTGTTTGATCCTTTCAAATTCAGTTTAGATTTGACAAGGTTCCATTCTTAGATTCCTGAGGCGTTGTCTGTGGGCTTCTGGCACATGCTCAAATGCATTTAAAATGGCTTTGTTCACCTCCTCATACCCCCCCCCCCCCAAGATAACTCCTCTGATACCTCCTCTGATAGTCATGCAAATATGTCACTAGCTCGACCGACAAGTTCTGTTTGGATCAACAAAACCCACATTGTCACTGGCCACTGCATTCTTTTAGCCACCTTTTCAACTGAGCAGGAATAAGTTTCCACATCGTCCTCATCAACTTTAGTCCATGCTTGAATATATTTAAACAGTTTCTCACCAGTCTCTTGGCTACCATGGGTTTGCTCATCATCACTCTCCTCCTCATCAAGCTTCCCTTCAGTGTTCAATCACCATCCCTTTAAACTGACTTTCCTGTCGAAGTGACAATTTCCAGCATGAGGGAATATCGCTTTAAATTGACGGGTCAGAGATATAAGACTGACGTCAGAGTTAGTTCCTTTAGTAGGAGGGGTGTGGAATGCACTGCCTGTAACAGTAGTACACCCGGCAACTTTAAGGGCATTTAAATGGTCATTGGAATAATGTTGGTTAGATGGGCTTCAGATAGGTTTCACAGGTTGGTACAACATTGAGGGTCGAAGGGCCAGTACTGCATGGTAATGTTCTATGTTCTGAAGTTCAAACTCCCTCTCTTTCTACTTTTCCTCACTCTCCTCTGTCGTTTTCTCCCTATTCTTTCTTTCTCTCTCTTTTCCTTTTTGTTCTGCAAATTGAAATGCCGAGCTGTTGCTGTTCCAGGTGTTGAATTGCTGTAATTATCTCTCCTTTCCTTACGGAAGGAGACAGCTCCAACCCCAGCTTGCCTGCTAATTCCAGCAGCTTGTAAAACCCCCAAAGTCACTTCTTCCATCCCCAGAAACCTCTTGGTGACTGAAAGAGTCATTGCTCTCCCAAGCACTGATTGACCCGACCGAATTCAACACCTGGAACAAAAGACACGAACACCTACCACTTTCTGTCTTAGAGACCAACATCCCTAATCCCAAACTGGAACTGCAGAACAAATCCCACAAACAGTCCCCAATCTGTTATCGACCGGGCCCGACCCCCTCAAAACATTTCAAGAACATAGCCCAAACCCTCACTTTGCCAGTTGTTTGAAGACGGTGTAACGCAGATATTTCAGAAGGGATGCAACTGGTCAAATCACACAGTTTTAAACAAAACAGGATTTATTTACAAGATTACCAAATGAAACACAAATAAAAGATAGCAGTATATCAAATAACTAAACCCAACAAATTATTCCAACTTAATGATGCTGTTCCAAACTCAAACACAAGGTTTTCCAGGAGAGATGTCAGAGAGAGAGGAGGATCAGCATGGGCCTACTCCTTTGGGTCCAGCAGCTTTAAACCTGCCCGACTGCTTTCAGTGAATAACCAGGCTGCCAGAAACCAGACCAAACCAGTGAGCAGCTGAGTTGGGAGAACTGGCCACTTCCCATTTCACCTAATTTTTCTAAGTCTTGAAAGTCTTTCGCCTGAGGCAGTATCTGTTAGCTATAATCAAACTGGCCCTAAAACCCACCAAACCCAGTCTTTTTGGAATCTGTGTTTTTACAAACTCCTGAAAATAAAACCAAGGCCAACATCACCTTGTTAAAGGAGCAGCCTTTAACCTCACAGTTAGGATGAGGTCGAGTAGGTTTTTCCCTCTTGTTGGTTCCTTCACCACCTGCTGCAGGTCCAGTCTAACAGCTCTGTCCTTTCGGACCCGACCAGCTCAATCAGTCGTACTGCTGCCGAGACATTGAAATCCCCCCGCTCCAGGGTACATTATGAGCCCTTGCCACACTCAGTGCTTCCTCCAAGTGTTATTCAACTTGGAAATGAACAGATTCATCAGCTGAGGGAGATAGTGCGTTTCTTTGCCCATGTTTATCTTGAAACCATGAGGCTTCATGGAGTGCGGAGTCAATGTTGAAGAATCACAGGGGAACTCTCTCCTGACTGTTCCCCATGGTGCTATCATCTCTGCTGGGTCTGTCAGGACATATTCAGGGATGATGATGGTGGTGACTGGGAAAGAGTCTGTAAGGTATGATTCTGTGGGTATGACTATGTCAGATTGTTGCTTGACTAGCCCATGGGACAGCTCTCCCAGTGTTGGCAGTATCCCCCAGATGTTAGTAAGGAGGACGTTGCAGGATTGACAGGGCTGTTCCTGCATTTTCCGGTGCCTAGGGCAGTGCCAGGTGATCCATCCAGTTTCATTTCTTTGAGACTTTGTAATGACTGGTACAATTGAGTGGTTTGCCAGGCCAAATCAGGGGGCAATTGAGAATCAATCACACTGCTGGGGGTCTGGAGTCACATGTAGGCCAGACCAGGTCATAGATTCAGAGTCATAGAGATGTACAGCACAGAAACAGACCATTCAGTCCAATCTGTTCATGCTGACGAGATATCCGAACCCATAGTCCCACCTGCCAGCACCCAGCCCATTTCCCTCTCAATCCTTCCTATTCATATACCCATCCAGATGCCTTTTAAATTATGCAGTAGTACCAGCCTTCATCACATCATTTCACAGCTCATTCCATACACATATCACACTCTGCATGAAAAGGTTGCCCCTTAGGGCTCTTTTATATCTTTCCCCTCTCACTCTAAACCTACGGCCTCAAGTTCTGGACTCCTCCACGCCCGGGAAAAGGCTTAGTCTATTTATCCTATCCATGCCCTTTATGATTTTATTAGCCTCTATAAGGTCACCCCTCAGCCTCCGACGCTCCAGGGAAAACAGCCCTCATCTATTAAGCCTCCCCTTTAGCTCAAATCCTCCAACCCTGGCAAGATCCTTGTAAATCTTTTCAGAACCCTTTCAAGTTTCACAACATCCTTTCAATAGGAAGGAGACCAGAATTGCACGCAATATTCCAACAATGGCCAAACCAGTGTACAGCCTGTACAGCCGCAACATGACCTCCAAACTCCTGTACTCTATACTCTGACCAATAAAGGAAAGCATACCAAACGCCTTCTTTACTATCCTATCTACCTGTGACTCCACTTTCAAGAAGCTATGAACCTGCACTCCAAGGTCTCATTGTTCATCAACACTCCCTAGGATCTTACCATTAAGTGATTAAGTCCTGCTGAGATTTGCTTTCCCAAACTGCAGCACTTTGCATTTATCTAAATTAAACTCCATCTTCCACTTATTGGCCCATCTAATCAAGATCCCATTTTAATCTGAGGTAGCCTTCCTCACTGTCCACAACACCTCCAATTTTGATGTCATCTGCAAACTTACTTAATATACCTCTTATGCTGCCATACATAACAATTCCATAAATCACGAAAAGTAGTGGACCCAGCACTAATCCTTGTTGGAATCTACTGTTTACAGACCTCCAGTCAGAAAAACAACCCTGTGCCACCATTCTCTTGTCTTCTACCTTTCAGCCACTTCTGTTTCCAAATGGCTAGTTCTCCGTAAATTCTGTGAGATCTAACTTTCCGAACCAGTCTCCCATGGGGAACCTTGTTGAATGCCTTATTGAAGTCCATGTAGATCACATCCACTGCTCCGCCCTCATCAATCCCCTTTGATACTTGTTAAAATAGATTTGTGAGACATGATTTCTCACACACAAAGCCATGTTCACCTTCCCTAATTAGTCCTTGTCATTCCAAGTACATGTACATCCTGTCTCTCAGGACTCCCTCCAACTTGCCCACCATGAAAGTCAGACTCGCCGGTCTATAGTTCCCTGGCTTGTCCTTGCCACCTTTCTTAAACAGTGGCACCCTGTTAGCCAGCCTCCAGTCTTCCGGCATCTCACCTGTGACTATCGATTACACAAATATCTCAGCAATGGTCCCAGGAATCACTACCCTTGCTTTCCACAGAGCTCCAGGGTACACCTGATCAGGTACTGATGCATTTTATGCATTTCAAGATATCCAGCAGTTCCTCCTCTTAATATGGACATTTTTCAAGATGTCAACATCTATTTCCCTACATTATATAGCTTCCATATCCTTTTCCACAGTAAACACTGATGCAAAATACTCATTTAGTGTCTCCCCCATCTCCTGCGGCTCCACACAAAGGCTGCCTTGCTGATCTTTGAGGGGCCCTAGTCTCTCCCTAGTTACCCTTTTGTCCTTAATGTATTTGTAAAAACCCTTTGGATTCTCCTTAATCTTATTTACCAAAGTCATCTCATGTCCCCTTTTTGCCCTCTTGATTTCCCTCTTAAGTATCCTCCTACTGCCTTTATACTCTTGTAAGGATTCACTCGATCTATCTTGTCTATACCTGACATATGTTTCCTTCTTTTTCTTAAGTAACCCCTCAATTTCTTTCGTCATCCAGCATTCCTTACACTTAATAACCTTTCTATTCACCCTAACAGGAAAATACTATCATTGGACTCTCGTTATCTCATTTTTTAAGTTTTCCCATTTTCCAGCCGTCCCTTTCCCTGTGAATATCAGCCCCCAATCAGCGTTTGAAAGTTCTTGCCTAATACCGTCAAAATTAGCCTTCCTCCGATTTAGAACTTTAACTTTTAGATCTGGTCTCTCCTTTTTCATCACTGATTTAAAGCTAATAGAATTATGGTCACTGGCCCCAAAGTGCTCCCCCACTGACACCTCAGTCACCTGTTCTGCCTTATTTCCCAAGAGTAGGTCAATTTTGCACCTTCTCTAGTGGGTACATCCGCATAATGAATCAGAAAACTTTCTTGTACACACTTTATAAATTCCTCTCCATCTAAACTCTTGAGACTATGGCAGTCCCAGTCTATGTTTGGAAAGTTAAAATCCCCTCCCATAACCATCCTATTTCCCAACTCCCTTCCTGTCTTCTCAGCAGCTTCTTTAGCTGACAGTGTGTGTTGGGGATCTCAGTAAGCTCATTGTCATTGGGTTTGGTATTGCCCCATGGGAAGGAGGTTTGCTTGATTTCTCTGGACCAGAGCTGCATTTTCAATTCAAACTCCGGGATTTCCCTTTTTCCGTCCCTTGATTCCTTATGGATAGAATTTAATTCCTGCTCTGTCCCTAAGAATTGCCCTCGACAGCACATTATCGCTGTGACCTCCTTGTGTTTGGAAGCACGTTTCCCTTGGGTTCTGATAAAATTATCCCAATACTTCTGCCCTTGGGATCCTGCGCCCATTTCATCGTTACAACAAAACTTTCCCACGTGGACCGCTTTTTCTAACACTTTTCTCATGGACGCTTTTCTCAGCGTTGTTACCCATACTCTACTCTCGTGTCATTCTCTGCCATTTTCAATTAAACTATGGGGTTAATGGGGTGGATCAGACTTGAGGGTATGGCTTTCTCTCTGACCCGTTCCTCATCCCACCGGGTGTCGACTGACATTCAGTGTTTTACCTTACCTGTCTCACACAAACAGTACAGTCGTTATTTGGTTTAGGAGTAAACATCTGTTGGTTTTATCCTTTAAAGCGCAGTTCAGTTTAGACCATTCTGTTCTCTTTGATTTACTTGAACCCCTGGCCATCGGGTGGGACAGCTGCCCTCTTAATAACCATCTCAGGCAAAATCTCAAGGAATACTAGGTTCCACGGACTTCGATCTCAGAGCGACAAAGTCACTTCTTATCGGGGTCTGATCTTGGGGGGCCAATTCGTTGTCCCTGCTACACAGTGTGTTTTAAATCATATCCAGCAAAAGAACTGAGAAAACTCTTCATAATAATAAGCAATAATAATCATTTATTTGACACTATCATAACAAAATACAATATAATTTAACCATTTACACTACAAATGCTATCTTATGCTTTACCTTCACTCTGGATGATCGTATACCTCCACACAAGAACTGACCGTTCTCCACATCATAATGTCACCTGGTCATCTCCCAATGATTTCAGGGGTATCTTCCTTTCTTGATGGTTTGTCTTGAGTTACTGCTCTCAAGCGTGGTGTTGTGGCAATTCTTATACTCTAAAGTCTTCGTGCCCTTTTGGAAGGGTCTTCACGATTAACCAATGGATCGATCAGGCTCGATCACCCTGATCAATCTGACCCACCCAGGCGTTGGCATGACGATGGTCCGGTCATCCTCAGGTCTCCATTCCTGGAGGTGCTGGGAACACATATCTTCCTCCAAATAAGGGCGTGAGGGCTCCCCGTGTCTGGTTCATACCTCAATGTTTCCGATCGCCCTGAGGATGACATTGCATCGACACCATTCAACCCCGACTTCGGGGGTGTATTGTAGTGTCTGCAGCTACCAGGTGTCTATTACTAGCTGCAGCCTGCCTGGGTTCTGCAGCATGTGGATTAGCACAGTCACTTTGGTCAAGGCTGGTTTCCATTTCCCAGCATGCTTTAGTCCTTGTCCACTTTACATCAAATTAATCACAGATCTAATCTTTTTGAGCACATCTTCCGTTCAATTCCTGCATTCAATTCTGTTCCTGATAAGCCATTATGTTCTATTAGATTTTCCTTATTATTTGGTGTAACTGCATTCTAGCATTCAGTGATTCATGGACCAGGACCCCCAGATCCCTCTGCATCTCAGAGCTCTGCAACTTCTGACCTTTCAGATAAGGTGTTTGTTTTTAATTCTTTCTGACACAGTGGACAGTTTCCCAGTTCCCCACATTTTCCTCCATTTGTCAGATCTTTGCCCATTCACTGAACCAATCCATACCCTTTGTAGTCTCCTCATGCCCTCTTCACAATTCACTTTCCCAGTTAGCTTTGTGTCATCAGTAGATTTCGCTCCATAGCTTCAATCCCTCCATCCAAATCATTTCTATAAATTGTAAAGAGTTGAACCCATTGTTTCCCATTTCTCCGCCTGCTGCTAAACACTGTACATTCAGATGTGGGTCCTGACTGATGACACCATGGGTGCCTCTCCTTATCCTGAGCAGCTGCCTGGTCTCTGCCGGTCCCTCTCAGTGCCAGTGGCCTGGGGCATTTCTTCCTCAGCCAGCTGCAGAGCTGTGGCAGTGAGGTGCTCACCAGCTTGTGGTCTCACACTCTCTAAGGCTAACCTTCCCACCAAGATCTCAGGGTCTGAGCTGGTGGGGGGCCTTTTACATCTCAGTACTCTTGTCCTCACAGGGGGAGGACGGGGCTTGTGTGGGAACCGGCCATGTTACTGTGGGAGTGGTGGAGATGCTGGTGGTTCCCAGAAGGTAAAGAGAGAGAGAGAGAGAGAATTACAGCCGTTGGTTGGAAGTGGTGTGCGATGAATGAGACTGACAGAGCAGTTATTGGGAGAGTGGGAACAAAGCACAGCACAAGCTTGAGGAACAACATCACATTTTCCACAGAGGAACCTACCAGCCTCGAAGATTCAATATCGATCTGCCCAGTTTCAGATCTTGACTGTATGATGTCTCTGATTCCTACAATCTCCTTCACACACACAGTTTTCTTATTTGTGCCTTACTTACATTGCTTCATTGCCTCTTTCAACCCCATTACCAACTTCCTTACCTTTTACACTGGACACCATTTCACACATTGTCTTCCTCTGTCGAAACAATAAGAGACCCCCTTTTCCCAGCCCTTTCAGCTCCGAGCTGAATCCTTAATTCTACTTCCCTCACCAATGCTGCCTGATCGACTGAGTTTCTGCAGCATTCTGTGTGTGTTTTAGTTTTGCAGCATCAGCAATATTTTGCTTTCAATGATTTTCTGATGTCTGATCCTATCCTCCTCACTCTTCACTACCTTTCTGTCTCACTTGTTGTCTCCAAACCTTGAAATCATGTACTTTAGAAATAACATATTAGTCTATGTCATTTACATATGTATTATAAACATCTCTGATTCTAATATTGGTCATGAGGAATGAACAGTCTATTTTCCTGCATTTTATCTGTCTTCTAATCAACCTGTCCCCGAGATGCTACTACACACCTCTGGAACAGGTGGTTTTTCAGCACAAGATCTCTTACTTGGGGGACTATCACTGCACCACAAGAGCCCTTTACCTGCACAGTGTTTCTCTTTGAGTTATGTCCCTCAGTCTGTGTTATAGTCAGAATGTCATTGGTCCTTCAATTCACATGTTTGAATTTTCCTAATCTGTCAACTAAATAACACTTCACCTTTTGGAAGTCATATTGCTTTTGGAACATGAAACACGCTGAACTCAGCATTTCCAAAGAACTTTACTTTATCAAAGAATTCCATTACGCCCATAATAGCTGTCACTTGTTCAACTTTTCTTCAAATAAATAAAACTATATTTTATCTTGGTCATCAGGGGACACTAAAACAAACATCCAGTCCGCTTGGCCCACTCCCATATTTTCATTGTTCCTTTACTCAGCAACCCTCACACATTCTACCCAGACCAGGTATGAGTTTTACTGTACTCTGGGACAAAGACACTGGATTGAAAGGAGTTCAATGAACCTGTTTGTTCAGTGACTGTAATTAATGTAAATCTCTGTGGGCCCTAATTGAGTCTCTGGATGGATTCCTCCTTCTATTAATAAATGAGTGTCAGCTGCAACATTCCTCGAAACAGGGAGAGATGACAGATCAGAATCTGAGGAGAGCAGACTGCAATGTTCCCATAATGGGCAGGAGTCTCTCCGGGACAATTGACTATTTTTCTGTAAATTATCAACAGATGAATTTGGAACGTCGGATCCGATACATACTTCTGATTATTCAACACGTTTACTATCCAACTCTCGCTGCTGTTGGTATTCCAGGTAAGTGTCTCTCTCTGGCTAGTAATTCTATGAATCATGATTTAACTTTATTATTGTTCTTGTTATTTCCCATTCTCCTGCTTGCTGCTCCTGCTGTAACTAAGTCTCTATCTCCCTCCCAGTAGATTTATAAACCACTAGACTCCTGCTAATCTCATTTTAATCTTGAGAAGACCAATACCATTGTCTTTGGTTCCCATCACAAATTCAGTTTCCTATCATTCGCCTTCATCTATCCCCCGGCTTCAGGCTAAACCAACATGTTTGTAGCTTCAGGGCTCCCTTTAACCTGAACCTGAGGTTTGACCCCACATCCTCTCCATTGCAAAGTTGTTTACCATCCCCTCTGTAATATCTCTGTCTCCTGCCTGCTTCATCCAGGATACTACATACTACACCGTCTGTGGGTTTGATTAATCCAGACTCGAGTATTCCACTGATATGATCTTTAACCTCACAGTATCAAACCTCAATAAACCCGAACTCATCCAAAGTTCTGCTGCCTGTTCTGAACTCCCATCATGTTTGGTTTACCATTTCTCTTTGTGCTAATTGACCAACACACATTCCTGATCCAACAACTTCCTATTTTAATGTTCTCATTTTTGAAATCAAATTCCTTCAAGGCCTGACCTGTCTAATTATTCCCACCCCCGGTCCCTTCCTTATTGTCCTGTACGTAGAGTCACAGAGACACAGCACCCTTCCCCTTCTCAGTTCTCTCTTCATCATCCTGCAAATCTACCCCCTTATAATTTTTATCCAATTCCATTCTGAAAATTCATTTCTTTCGATTTGTCTCTCCATCTTCTACATCTTACTTTTTCCCTCTCCCTCTTCTCATATTTAAACCTCTGTCTCTGTCTCTGTCTCTGTCTCTCTCTCTCTCTTTCTCTCTTTTCCTCCCACTCTCTCTGTGCTCTCTCCCTGTTCTCTGTGTGGTCAGACTGAGGGAGGTGCACCTGCATCTGTTAGTCAGTGTGTGAGGGCTCTACACACCCACCCACCCCCCAGATCACCCAACCAGACCCTCCAAGGCCAATGGGCTCCAGTGTAGGGCAGGCTTTCTCCAGACCAGCCGCAGACCCCAGGAATGCACCTAGATCTGGCGGTAGAGCGAGAAAGCAGATGTGCTGGTGACACAGGCGACATGTTATTGGAAATAGTTTTGCACATCTATGAGTTCACCCTTTACAATCAGCTATGTCTGTGAGTCTCTCTCTAGCTGCAAATCTGACATTACAGGGACTGGACCCAGCCATCCTTGTCACTTCACAGTGCCCTATCACCCCAAGTGGGAGGTATTCCATAGCTACCGTATCCAGGCAATAGGGAAATCACAGGTCACTGTCACACTGGCAGCAACACTCTCACTTTTTAGAGACACCAATGTGCTGCAGAAATGACTGGACTTCCCGAGATATTCAAGTTATTCCCAAGTTAACAAAACGTGCTGCTGAGAAGTGACTGAGGAGGATTCTGGGAGGAATCAGTTCAGCCACCAGGAGTGAACAAATAGGAGGCAATCTCCAGCCATTGTTGGTGCAGCCATTTTGAGAAGGGCTGCTTTGCTGTTGAAGTGCTTCTGGAGGTTTAAGTGTGAGTTTTGGTGGATACTGGGATACTCGGTGAGGAGGGTGATCAGCAACGAGGTCAGGGAAAGGTAATATTCTTTTCTTTGTCTTCCTGTGAGGTGACAGAGATGGCACTTGGAACAGTGGTGTGCTCCTCCTGCCAGATGTGGGAGATCAGGGAATAGTCTAGTGTCCCTGTCGACTGTGTCTGCAGGAAGTGTGATCCTCACACACCGGTTGGTTGAGTTGGAGACAGAGGTGGACTCACTGAGGAGCATACAGGGGGCAGAGAGTGTGATAGACACTAGTTACAGTGATGTGGTCACACCACAGGTTCACTCAGGGAGATGGGTGACTGCCAGGAGAGGCAGGTAGTGCAGGAGTCTCCAGTGGCTATTCCCCTCTCTAACAGGGATACCATTTGGGATACTGTTGGGGGGGGGTATAACCTCTCTCAGGGAAGTACGACAGCAGCAGACAGGCCTGTGGAACCATGAATGGCTTAGCTGCAAACCTTTGGGAAGGCAATTACTTAGAACATTAGGTGACTTGCTAGTCAGGGTATCTGTGGCTGTGACCGAGACTCCAGGATGGTGTGCTCCCTCCCTGGTGTCAGGGCTGAGGACATCTCTGAACATTGCATTGAATTCCTAAGGGGGACGATGAGCGGCCAGAGGTTATTGTACACATTGGTACCAACGACATAGGTAGGAAAAGGGATGAGATCCTGAAGAGTAATGAAAGGGAGTTAAGCAGAAGGTTAAAATGTTCAAGGGAAGTAACTTGGGAATTATTAGTTTCAGCGAGAACAAGAAAAGGGGGATTTGAATGTGTGGCTAAGAGCTGGTGCAGGGGGCAGGGATTCAGATCCTTGGGACATGTTCGAGAGCAGAGGTGATCTGCCCAAGTGGGACAGGTTGTACCTGAATTGGAGGGGTTCAAAAACCTGGTGGGGAGATTTGTGAGAGCCACTTGGGATGGGATAAACTAGTCTGGCAGGGAGCGGAGGATTGGTGTTGGGGGGGATCGAAATGAGTAGGAAGGCATAAGAGAAGGTAGATGACAGGAGAGAAGATAATGAGAGCAAGTTAAACAGTCGAGGCAGTGTTGGTAATCATCGTACCAGAAAGGGCAGACAAATGTATGCAGGAAGCAAGGGAAATCAGGGTTAAACTGCATTTATTTCAAAGCAAGAGGCCTGACAGGTAAGGGAAGTGAATTTAGGGCATGGATGGATACATAGGACTGGGACATTACAGCTATAACAGAAACATGGCTGTGACCAGTGGTGTGTCACAGGGATCAGTGATGGGTCCACTGTTATTCATCATTCACTTAAAGAATTTGCTGAGAATTTAGGAGGTAAGATTAGTAGGTTGATGGATGCCACAAAGATTGGTGGTACAGTGGACATTGAAGAAGGTTACCTGGGAGTACAGTGAGATCTTAATCAATTGGGCCATTGGGCTAAGGAATGCCAAATAGTGTTTAATGTAGAGGTGTTGCATTTTGCTGGGTCAACCCAGGGCAGTCCGGATCCAGTTATTGGTCAGGCCCTAGGGAGTGTTAGAGAACAAGGAGATCGAGGGGTACAGGTACATTGCTTCTTGAAGCTGGAGTCCCAGGTAGGCAGGGTAGTCAAGAAGGCTTTCAGCTTGCTTGCATTCATTGGGGAGAATATTGCGTATAAGAGTTGGGACATCTTGGTGCAGTTGTGCAAGATTTTGGAAAGGCTACATTTGAAGTTACTGTATGCAGTTCTAGTCACCCTACTATAGAAAGGGTATAATTAAACTGGACAAAGTGCAGAAAAGATTTCCTAGGATGCTCCCTGGACTGGAAGTTTTGAGCTTTAAGGAGAGTCTGGATAATCTGGGAGGTATTTTTCACTTGAGAATATGAGACTTTATACATGTCCATAAAATCATGAGAGGCAGAGATAAGGGAGATAGCCAACAACGTTTTCCCATGTTAGGGGAGTCAAAAACTAGAGAACACAGGTTAAGGCCGAGAGGGGAGATACACAGATAGGTTGAGAGGGACAGCATTTTCCCACAGAAGGTTGTGAGTGTCTGGAATGGGCTCCCAGAGGAGTGATAGAAGTGAGTACAATTTTGTCATTTAAGAAACATTTAGACAGGTACATGGTTGTGATAGGCATAAAGGGATATGGACTAAACGTATACAAACTGGACAAGTTTAATTGTACCAACTCGGTAGCATGGACATGTTGGGCCGAAGGGACTGTTTCTGTGCTGTAAACCTGTATGACACTAAATGCTCTGAACTGTTTGGGGAATGAGCTGCAATGTACAATATTAAAGGGTCTGCCCTTCAGTGTCTGGGTGTGTGCCGAGTGACATTACCCTTTGAAGGGGCCTCCCATTGCATGGACTTGCAGATACCCCACCCCCACCCGAGGCTGCACATCCAAACACTTACCCTGATGGCCTCATGTTCAGTTGCTGCCATTTTCATTTCTGAGTCATAGCAGGATGGAAGGCAAGAGCAGGCTTCCCTCAGACACTGAGTTCCAGCCTCCTCCTCTGTATACAGGGGAACCCTCAAGGATAAAATGGCCCTTCCTGCTAACACACCCCCCACAAACTGTTAACCTCTCAGACTTCACACTTCGAGTCCCCGCCCAACCCGTCTGCATCTATATAACCTCCAGCCCTGAGCCCAGTCCCGTCGGCTCAATATGCCAGATTTGGGAATGCACTGCCCCCACCTTGTATCCAGGGTGTTTCTGACTCACTGAATCCCTCCCCCTTACATAGTGAGTTGTCTCCCGGCAATATCATCATTCCCCAGCTTCCCAACTCCGATTCCCACTATTATGTTCCCTAGGCGTCATTTCACAGGAGTGGCCTCCTTGGCAGTGCCCTACAAGTGGCTCGGAGATGTGCCAGGATGGTGTGTGGTGAGACTGGCACATGTCGGATTCCAATGTCTGTGACCGTGGGCTGTGTGTGGTTACCACCCAGAAACCGTACCTTGAGCTGTTGGTGCCGGGGTTCCAAGCTGGAGGGCTGGAGGAACAAGCAGTGAGCTGGAGTCATCAGGTTCCCAGTCTGACTTCTTCCCATGACTGGAATTGTTAGTGTCTAGTTTCTATCCAGTGGATGATAGAATGTGCATCTGCATATTAATGAGTTGAGATTTGGTGTTAATGTGGGTGATTATGAGCAATGTCAATAAAGGCCTCTCACCACAGCCCACCTTGTTCTTGTCCCTGTATTACTCACTAGGTTCCTCTTGTACTCTAACTGTTCACTCCTTGTCAATCATTTTGCCATTTTGAGCTGACTTTTATTTTCTGTTCCTGACCTTCCAGCCAACTTTTAGCAATTATCTGCTTTTTTATTGAACTTCAATGTCATTTTAAACGTGGATTGTGGGTGCTCCATTTGGAAGTTTTCCTGTCTCATTTTGAATGTATTTATTGTGTGTAATCTCAATTATCTCCTTCAATGCTGACCACTACTGTGTTCTCCCTGAACTTCATCTCCATGTTCACTTTCATGCTCTCAGATCTACCCTTACTTAAATTTATAACACAGGTCTTGGACCAACCCTTCTCTCCCTCACACTCTGTTCCCCATCGGTTGTAATTTTTCCTGCTTCACATATTTCTCCAGTTCCATATTTATAATCTACTATTGAATCGATATGTGTCACTCTATTAGATTGTGTGTTCCAAATCCTAATCACTCATTGTGTGGAACAAAAATGTTCATGTCACCCTCTGCTTCTTTTGCCAATCATATTAAATCTGTGTGCTCTGATTATTGCCTTTACAGGTCTTTTGGAGCATAGAAACTGGAGGATGCCATTCAGCCCATCAAGTCTTCTCTTCCATTTAATTCAATCCTGACTGACCAGACACTTCAATGCCTTTTACAGACTGTTCTCCTAACTCTTTATGTGATTGATGCTCAAAAATCTATCAACCATTACTTTCGATAGACTCATAGGCTGAGCTGCCACAGCCCTCTGTGAAAGAGCTTTCCAAAGATATTGAGCAAAACAATTTCTCATCAACAGAGTCCTAAATAGCATGTTTCTTATTCTTAATCAATGCTTATTTCAAGTCTCCTTGACTGATATATTCTTGCATCTGTTTTGTCTATCCTTCCAAGCATTCTGCAGATTTCCCACATGACAATAACCCCGATTTCCGTGGTCCATCCATGTATCTGTGTTCCCTTCATGCTGGAACTCACACTGGTTAAAATGTCCTCATACCCATTGCAAAGTTTCCATGTCCTTATTAAAGTGTGCTGCCTCGGACTGGTCACAGAGCCGAAAGCCCAAAGATAAAAACATCAAATTCATCACTGATTGCTCTGACAAAACACAAAGGTCTTCTCCAACTCCTTCACACTACCCTCTTGGTTCCAACCTGATGTATCATTTCCCTTGGTAACTGCTGTGCCGATGGAATTGTTGAACTGACTGTTGTTCTGAATGTATTTAAGATGGTCGTTGTGATGACTCTGTATTCCCCCATAGGGCCTCCCTCCACAAGCGTTCTTTCTTGATTGACTCGGCCAGTGATGATCAAGTGGTCGAATCCCTCGATAAAACTGGTGATGTCAATCTCGACTCATCGACTTAAACAGCACTGAAGGAGGCTGGTCAACAAACATCTGACAACACTAATGCCTCTTTACACGTGTAGCTCTGGAGACCATCAAAAACGAAGTGAATATTTAATGACTGATTAAGGGTTAAAATCGTTTCAACTCAATATGTTTTCAGACAGTGAGTTCCAGATGCCCACCTTGCTCTGGAGAAAAAAAATCATTTTCTCTCCTCTATACCCTCTGCCTCTCACAGTAAATGCCTCCTGTTTATTGACCTCTTTACTCACGTTGAAAGTGTCTTTCTATTCACCCTATCTCCAATCCTCATAATCTTGTTCACCTCAATCAGGTCCCCTCTCACTCCTTACTGCTCCAAGGTAAACAGCCCCAGCCTTTCCAATCTTTCCTCATTGCTCAGACCCTCCAGTCCAGACAACATTCTGGTGAATCGCCTCTGTATCTTCTCGAGTGCAATCAGATCCTTCCTATAATATTGGTGACCAGACCTACAGACATGACTCCAGTTGTGGCCTAACCAATGTACAACACCACCACCCAACCCGTCCTTTTCATCTAAGCCTCCGCTAATAAAAGACAAGTATCTGAAATGCCTTCTTAACCAGGTTATCTACCGGACCTGCTACCATCAGGGATCTGTGGATATGCATCTGAGGTCTCTCTGATCTTCAGTCCTTTTCAGGGCCCTATCATTCACAGAGCAATCCCTTGCCTTGTTCGCCCCTCCTAAAATAAAACAGTGAACATAGAACAATCCTGTGCAGTACAGGCCGTTCGTTCCTCGATGTTGGGCCAACTTAATAAATTAATCTGATGCCCATCCAACCTACACCATTCCATTATTATCCATATGGATGTCCAATGCCCATTTAAATACCCTTAACTTTGGTGAGTGTACTACTGTTGCAGGCAGGCCATGCCACGCCCCTCCTACTCCCTGAGTAAAGATACTATCTGTGATGTCTGTCCGAAATCCATTTAATTTAAATCTATGCCCCCTCATGTTAACCTTCACCATCTGAGGAAAAAGGATCTCACTATCCATCATATCGAACCCTCTGATTATCTTTGACGTCTCGATCAAGTCGCCTCTCAACCTTTTTCTCAGCCTTTCCTCATAAGACCTTCCTTCCATACCAGGCAACATGCAAGTAAATCTCCACTGAACCATTTCCATAGCTTCCCCATCCTTTCCCAGAACTCCACAAAGTACTCCAGGTGTGGCCTTACCAGTTTCTTGTACAGCTGAAGCATGACCTCATTGCCCTGAAACTCAATCTCCCTCCCAATAAACTTCAACACACCATATGTCTTCTTAACAACCCTGTCAATGTGGGTTGCAACTTTCAAGGATTTATGGACATGGACGCTTAGAACTCTCTGTTCATCTACACTGCCAAGAATTTTACCATTAGCCCAGACCTCTGCATTCCTGTTTCTTCTTCTGAAGTGAACTATCTCGCACTTTTCTGCATTAAACTCCATTTGCCACTTCTCAACCCAGCTCTGCATCTGATCTATGTCCCTCGGTAGCCCACAACAGGGGCTGCATGGTGGCTCAATTGTTAGCACTGCTGCCTCACAGCGCCAGGGACCTGGTTTTGATTCCAGCCTCAGGCGAAAGTCTGTATGGAGTTTGCACATCCTTCCCATGTCTGTGTGGGTTTCCACCCACAATCCAAAGATGTGCAGCTCAGGTGAATTAGCCATGCTAAATTGCACATAGTGTTAGGTGCATTAGTCAGGAGTAAATGTCAGGAAATGGGTCTGGGTTGGTTATTCTTCCGAGGGTCGGTATGGACTTGTTGGGCCAAAGGACATGTTTCCATGCTGTAGGGAATTTTGTCTTTTGGCAATATCTGCAAAACTACCTACCTTAGTGTCATCTGCAAATTTACTAATCAAGCCTTCTACGCCCACATCCAGATCATTTATAAAAACGACAAACAGCAGTAGCTCCAAAACAGAAGCTTGCAGCACATGACTGGTAACTGAGCTCCAGTATGAATATTTCCCATTTGCTACTACCCTCTGTCTTCATTCAGCTAGCCAACTTCTGATTCAAACCACTGAATCAATTTCATTCCTGAAATTCCATATTTTGTGCAATAGCCAACCATGTGGAACCTTATCAAAAGGCTTACTGATGTCCAATCCCTCGTAACCTTTTCCTAGACCTTACCCACAACTGAATTAAGGCTCATTGGTCTATAATTACCAGGGTTGGCCCATATCCTCTTCTTAAAGAAGGGAACAAAATTTGCTATCCTCCAGTCTTATGGCAGTACTCCTGTCGACATTGATGACATAAAGATCAGCACCAAAGGCTCTGCAATGTCCTCCCTGGCTTCCCAGAGAATCTGGGGGTAAATCCCATCCAGCCCAGGGATCTTGTCTATTTTAAGATATTCCAAAATTGTAAAAACTTCCTCTTTGCCAACTGCAATCCTATCTAATCTAATAGACAGTATCTCGATATTCTTACTGACATTGACCTTTTCCAATGTGAATACTGATGAAGGGGAAGTAACCCTTTTTCCAGGTTGAGTTCCTGTTGTCCCTGCTCTGCCCAGCTACCCAGGCCATTGATATCCTCCTGCAGGTTACAGATACCCTCCTCACCGTTTATCACCCTGCCAAGTTTCATGCCATCTGTGAACCTCTTTATCATATTCCCTGAATTTAAGTCTAAATGATTCATCTACAAAACAGACAGCAAGCTCTGTGAAACCCCACTGGAAACAGACTTCCTGTCACAGAAACATCCCTCAAGGAACTTATCAATTTTATTAAGGAGAATGAACCCCCAATCAAGCCACAATGTTCTTGGAAAAGATTAATTTCCTGGATGGATGCTGTAATTAAGTTGGTACAAGAGCACAGGCATAACTTAGCACAATATGTTTTTTTTCCCAATATAGCTGACACACACTTCATGAGATACAAAAAGCGATAACAATAAACATACTTCTTACAGACGGAGAAGTGACCGCTCATGGATTTCCACACATATTCACAAAATTGGAATATTTCTCCACCATATTGTTGCTACCTTTTTATTACTGAGATATGAGAAAATGAATATTTATTTCAATAAAATGTGGAGCTGGAAAGGCCCAGTAGATCCGACAGCATCAGAGAAGCAGGCAAGTCCTGATGAAGCATCCCGACCGAAACCATCGCCTTTCCTGCTCCTCTGATGCTGTCTGACCTGCTCGGTCTTTCCAATTCCACATTTCATCCTCTCTGACTTCAAACATCTGCACTCCTTATTATCTCCAATAAATATTTATCTGTTTGTTAACTGATCAGATAAAAATTTCGGATGTCAAATTCAAAATAAAATATAACAACTTATATAATGTACATGACAATAGCATCCACTGATCACTCTCCCATCGAGTATCCCCTGATCATATGTAGCCTTAATCTGGGAAGACCACATCCATTTGCAAGTAATTAATTCCCTCAATGATTTCATGTTTTCCTTATTCCTGGTTAGCTGAAATTTTTTATTATCAGTTTTGAAACTAGTCTCTGCTTGCAATGTGACTCTTCTCTCTTACTTCAGACTTCACAGCCTCTTGCTCCCTCAACCACCCTCTCGTAGTTTTTAACTCTTTCTCTGTCTCTCTCTTTCTCTTTCTCTCCCTTCCACTCTCTTGCAGTATCACTCTCCCTCTTTCATTCCCATCCTTCCTCTCCCTCTACCACCCTCACGTGGTTTTTAACTCTTTCTCTCGCTCTCCAATATCATTCTCTCTGTCTGTTTCTCTCCCTCCCACTCTCTTGCAGTGTCAGTCTCTCTTTTCCATCCCCCTCCTTCCTGTCTCACCTGTCCTATTGTGGCCTCCTTGTTCCCCATCCCACTGGTTTCTCAGTACCCCTCAGCACCATTGTGTCAGCACCATCTCCTGACAGATTTCTTATGGATTCCCCATAGTTTCCCAATCCCAACATGGCCTCCTTGTCTCGGTCTGGGATTACTTGGAACTTCCCTCTTGCCCCTACAACACTCCTGTACCTGTCTGCCATGGCTGGCTTGGCTCCTCCCTCTGGCTCTCCCTCCCAGACATGGTCTCCATCCTCCTGCTCCAAGCCCACAACCCACCTTCCTCCAGAGAGACCCTCATCGGCAGCAATTACTGTGCTGCATACTGGACCCGCATCCAAACCCCACTCACCAATCACAAGTTGTTTCTCTCTTGCATTTGTCACTGGTAGGTTGACTGATGAGCCTATCAACAGCAAGCATGCAGAGAAGCAGCCTATGTTTGGAGGAGCACCTGCTTTCCATTCTCACCAGCATCTGGGGACTTTTGGAAAATTAAAACCAGCGCATCTGCTATCTCATTCAGCATTGCCTTGAAAACCTTGGGATGCATTTTGTCAGAATCTGGGATAAGTCAGTCTTTAGTTCAAATAATTTTCTGAGCAACCATTCATCATGATTGTCATTGTTTTAGATCATACCTTTTTTTTAGATTAGATTACTTACAGTGTGGAAACAGGCCCTTCGGCCCAACAAGTCCACACCGACCCGCCGAAGCGCACCCACCCAGACCTATTCCTCTACATATACCCCTGCACCTAACACTATGGGCAACCTAGCATGGCCAATTCACCTAACCTGCACATCTTTGGACTGTGGGAGGAAACCAGAGCACCCGGAGGAAACCCACGCAGACACGGGGAGAATGTGCAAACTCCACACAGTCAGTCGCCTCAGGCGGGAATTGAACCCAGGTCTCTGGCGCTGTGAGGCAGCAGTGCTAACCACTGTGCCACCGTGCCGCCCACCTTCCTTTCAAGATTTGAAAATCACTGAAAGTCTCGTAAATTGCTAACATTGATTTTATTAAAAGTGTAACTTTACTCTCAGCTGAAATTAACATGTTCTTGTTTATCTTCCTTTCTCAAAGTTAACATAGTGACAATAGTGATTCTGTCGCAGAGAAAGTGTGATCTTTCTAAATGTATCACTCGCTACCTGGTGGCCATGGCAGCAGTGGACTTATTGCTCATGATCATTGATCTGATATTCAGACACATTCCAATTATTTATAAAACTGAATTTATATTTCTGAAGACCATCCCCGTGTGTAATATCCACGCCGTCCTGGTTTTTGCAGCTGTGGATTGCTCTGTCTGGTTTACTGTCGCTTTCACCTTTGATTGATTTGTGGCCATTTGTTGTCAAAAGATGAAAGGCAACTATTGCACTGAGAGAACAGCAGCCGTGGTTCTGGGAACAATAACTGTGCTCAGCTGTTTAAAGAACATTTCCTGGTATTTCACGTTACATCCTTGGTATAAGCTGAGAAATCAGCCCTGGTTTTGTATGACAAAAAAGTACATTATGTTATCTCCTGTCTGGGGATCGATCGAGCTGATTCACTATATTCTGACCCCAGCACTCCCATTTGTTCTGATTCTGCTGCTCAATGCTTTCACTGGGAGGTACATTTTAGTGGCCAGCAGAGCCCGCAGGAGACTCCAGTCTGACAGCAGGGGGCAGCATTCCAAGGACCGACAGTTGGAGAGCCGAAGAAAATCCATCATTTTAATGTTTCTTATCTCAGTGAATTTTGTCCTATTATGGTCAATATTTCTGGTGTATTCTGTGTGGAAACGAATGCATCGTTTGGGTTTTAAGGCTGTTGTTTTCCAATATGTTTTACGAGATGTAGGATTCATTCTCCAGCTCCTGAATTGCTGCACAAACACATGTATATATGCCATGACCCAGACTAAGTTCAGGGAACAGCTGAAGAATGTGATAACATACCCTTTTGCTCGATTAGTGAAATTTATGAAAGGATGAGATGGATTGATGCATTCTGGGATCAAACATTTTTGGTTGGGGAATTGTTGGGTTAAATGTTTTCATAATGAAGCACGTACCAGGTGACCAGGAATGGTCAGTTTCACATTTTATTCATCAAATTTCCCATGTATCACAAGCAGTCGGTCTGTACCAGTTCCAACTGCCTGGTCTTATGAAGGTGTAAAATGTATATAGGACATAGACCATTACAGCGCAGTACAGGCCCTTCAGTCCTCAATGTTGCGCCGCCCTGTCATACTAATCTGAAGCCCATCCCACCTACACTATTCTATGTACATCCATTTGCCTGTCCAATGACGACTTAAATGCACTTAAACTTGGTGAACCTACTCCTGATGCAGGCAAAGCATTCCATACCCTTACTACTCTCTGAGTGAAGAAACTACCTCTGACATCTGTCTTACACCTATCTCCCCTCACTTTAAAGTTGTGTCCCCTCGTGTTTGCCGTTCCCAAACTTGGAAAAAGGGTCTCCCTGTACATAAGTCATTAAGTCATCTCTCAACCTTCTTCTCTCTAACGAGAACAGCCTCAAGGCCCTCAGCCTTTCCTCGTAAGACCTTCCCTCCATACCAGGCAACATCCTAGTAAATCTCCTCTGCACCCTTTCCAAAGTTTCCACCTCCTTCTAATAATGTGGTGACCAGAACTGTACACAATACTCCAAGTGTGGCTGTACCAGAGCTTTGTACAGCTACAGCATAACCTCCTGGTTCTGGAACTCAATCCCTCTTATTAATAAAGGCCAAAATACTATATGCCCTCTAAACAACCCTGTCAATCTGGGTGGCAACTTTCAGGGATCTGTGTACATGGACACCGAGATCTCTCTGCTCATCTTCACTCCCAAGAATCTTACCATTAGCCCAGTACTTTGCATTCTGATTACTCTGGCCAAAGTGTATCACCTCACACTTGTCCACATTAAACTCCATTTGCCACCTCTCAGCCCAGCTCTGCCATCCTATCTATGTCTCTCTGCAACCTACTACATCCTTCGTCACTATCCACAATTTCACCAACCTTAGTGTCGTCTGCAAATTTACTAACCCACCCTTCTAAGCCCTCATCCAGGTAGTTTATAAAAATGACGAACAGCAGTGGACCCAACACTGACCCTTGTGGTACGCCGCTAGTAACTGGACACCAAGATGAACATGTTCCATCAGCTACAACCCTCTGTTTTCTTTCAGCAAGCCAATTACTGATCCAAACTGCTATGTCTCCCACAATCCCATTCCTCCTCATTTTTTATAATAGCCTACTGTAGGGAACCTTATCGAACACCTTGCTGAAATCCATATACCCCACATCAACCAGTTTACTCTCATCTACCTGTTTGGTCACTTTGTCAAAAAACTCAATAAGATTCGTTAGGCATGACCTACCCTTCACAAAACCGTGCTGACTGTCCCAGATCAGATTATTCTTTTCTAGATGCTTATAAATCCTATCTCTTATAACCTTTTCCAATACTTTACCAACAACTGAAGTGAGACTCATTGATCTGTAATTACCAGGGTTGTCTCTACTACCCTTTTTGAACAAGGGAACCACATTTGCTATCCTCCAGTCCTCAGGCACTATTCCTGTAGACAATGATGATTTGAAGATCAATGCCAAAGGCTCGGCAATCTCTTCCCTTGCTTCCCTGAGGATCCTAGGATAGATCCCATCTGGCCCAGGGGACTTGTCTATTTTCACACTCTGCAGTATTTCTAATACCTCTTCCTTGTGAACCTCAATCTCTTCTAGTCTCGATGCAAGTATCTCTGTATCTTCCTCACCAACATTTTCATTTTCTGTAGTGAACACAGTAGAAAAATATTTATTTAATGCTTCCCTTACCTTCTCTGACTCCACACACAACTTCCCACTATTATCCTTGATTGGCCCTAATTTAACTCTCGTCATTCTTTTATTCCTGACATACCTATTGAAAGCCCTAGGGTTAACCCTGATCCTATCCGCCAACAACTTCTCATGTCCCCTCCTGGCTCTTCTGAGCTCTCTTTTTAGGTCTTTCCTGACTTTCTTGTAACCCTCACGCACCTTAATTGAGTTTTCACATTTTGACCTAACATAAGCTTTCATCTTCTCCTTGACCAGAAATTCCACTTCCTTAGTAAACCATGGCTCATGCGTTCTATATCTTCCTCCCTGCCTGACAGGTACATACTTATCTGGGACACACAGGAGCTTTTCCTTGAATAAGCTCCACATTTTTAATGTGCTGATCCCCTGCAGTTTCCTTCCTCATTCTACACTTCCTAAATCTTTCCTAGTTGCATTGTAATTACTTTCCCCCCAGCTGTAACACTTGCTCGGTGGAGTCCACCTATCCCTTTCCATCACTAAAGTAAACCTGACAGAATTGTAATCACTGTCTCCAAAGTGCTCACCTACTTCCAAATCTAACACCTGGCCAGGCTTATTACCCAATACTAAATCTAAAGTTGCTTCGCCCCTTGTTGGCCTGTCTACATACTGTGTCAGGAAGCCCTCCTGCACACACTGGACAAAAACTGACCCATCTATAGTACTCATACTGTAGTGATCCCAGTCAATATTTGGATAGTTGAAGTCCCCCATGACAACCACCCTGCCTGTCTCACTCCTATCGAGAATCATCTTTGCTATCCTTTCCTCTACATCTTTGAGACTATTCAGAGGCCTATAGAAAACTCCCAGCATGGTGACTTCTCCTTTCCTGTACCTAACCTCAGCCCATACTATCTCAGTTAACAAGTCCCCAAACATCCTTTCTACAATGTAATATTGTCCTTGACCAACAATGCCACACCGCCCCCTCTTTTACCATCTTCTCTGTTCTTACTGAAACATCTGAATCCCGGAACCTGCAACAGCTGTTCCTGTCCCTGCTCTATCCATGTCTCATTAATGGCCACAACATCGAAGTCCCAGGTACCAACCCACGCAGCCAGTTCACCCACTTTATTTTGGATGCTCCTCATGTTGAAGTACACACACTTCAAACCAGGTTCTCGCTTGCCAGTGTCATATACTTGATTTGGGAACTCCCTACTCTCATCCTCTTCTGTACCTGTCCCACAGTTTTGGTTCCCATCCCCCTGCTGTATTAGTTTAAATCCACCTTAATAGCTTTAGCGAATTGCGTCCCCCCCCCCCCAGGATATTGGTACCCCTCTGGTTTAGATGAAGACCATCCTGCTTGTAGAGGTTCTGCCTACTGCAGAAAGAGCTCCAATTATCCCAAAACCCAAAACCCTCCCTCCTGCACTATCACTGTAGCCACATGTTAAACTCCTTTCTCTCCCTATTCCTCACCTCACCAGTACGTGGCACAGGCAGCAAACCAGAGAAAACAACTCTGTTTGTCCTAGCTCTAAGCTTCCATCCTAGCTCCCTGAATTTCTGCCTCAAGTCCCCATCTCTCTTCCGACCTATGTTGCTGGTGCCAATGTGGACCATGACTTGGGTCTGGTCTCCCTCCCCCCGAAGGATCCCAAAAACATGATCAGAGACTGTATCTTTAAGAGAGTTAATTGCTAGAAGAACTACCTAACACAGCACCAAGGTACCTATGTAGCATTGGGTCAAACTTTCAGATTAGTTAGGTTACGTGGAGATGACAAAACAAATTCAAATTCAGCCAATCATTTGAAATCATGCCCCAAAATACCAATTTCCAAACAAGTTTGCATTAGCGTTTTGACAATATTAGCACAAATGAAACAATCCAATGCTTCAGAATATAAAACCCGAAAAAAATTGAACATTTGAAGGAGAACTGCCAAGCCACCAACATATGCAGACTGCCCAGAGAATAGCTCTCTTAAAGGGACATTAGTCCTTATACCTTCATAACACCTCCCCACTAAAGAAAACAAATGAAAAAGTGGCTTTTTTTTCTATTCTTTAAACCAATTACCTTAACATACAGATAACGTTAATCAAAGTTCACCCTAACTTCCTCCTGAGGTTTGGTTGCTGTTTTGATAACAATTCAACTGTGACCAACCAATTTAGACCAAACACTCAGCCCTTCAAAGCCAATCGAATTTAAAATCTGATGATATTCACAGCCTGAAACCAATCCAACGATAGGAATTTCAGGTGGAATCAAAGGGATAAAAACAATTGTTTTTGAACATCGAGGAGAAAGTGAACCAACAGCATTGAACAGCTCTGAAAGAAATCTCAGAATGCACCCATTATTAAAGGTACAAAGGAATTTTATACAAAGATACTCACAGTCAAAGCAGCTCAGGGGGGCAACAGCAGAATTAAAAAGATGGAAGTAAACAGCATATTCAGAAGACCAGAAGGAAGGCAGCATTCCCTACTGTATGGACTTTGAGAGATGAACTTAATTTAATGTTTTGTAATTGTGTTATTGAAGCAGCATTTTAATTGGATTGGGGTCAGATAGGGAAAAAGGGGATTGGGTTTGTTCATCGTTTTTGTTTAGTGTTCACGACTGAGTTAGAAGAATGAATGGTCATGTTTTTCTTTACAAAGTGGAAACCAGGGGATTTCTTTCACTCAGATGTGGTGAAAGAGGCAAAGCTGGTGGGATTAGTGGAAGTAGTAAAGGGAACCTCAATCGAGGTCAAGGAGCTGCAGGAGAGTGCACAGAATCCGCAGGGAATAAGTGTTGAGTTAGTGCCTGATCTCAATGAAGTCTTCACCTCTGTGGGTAAAGTTTACTCAGGAAGAACAGCAGGAGACAGGAAAGAAATTGCAATTTCAAGACATACAGGATCTGGTAAGTATCTAATACTCAGAGATGAAAGTATTTGCACTCCTTCTGAACAGTTTCCTATAAGAGTGGTAAATTATGGAATCGATGGACTGAAAATTTGCATTCTTCTGTGTAAGATCAGGTTGGAGAGCCAAATAAAGTTTGGGGAAGTGATAGCGGGAGTTACTGACAGATTGTTACTTCTAGGAATACAGTGTGTTCTTGAGTCGGAGTAATACCCCTTGTGTGCAGAAGCTGAAGGAGAACCAGGGAACTGAGGTCTTTAAAAAATATACCTTGGATTTTTTTTCCAGACTGTGGAATAAAAAAATATATTACTCTCATAAGCTACAGAAAGAAAGAAAATGTTAAGAGAAAGATGAAGGAGTTGAGGTTCAGTTAGCTGACACCCTGTTTGATGTAATGGTGCAGGGAAACCCTGAACAGGCAGAGGGTCAGGCAGAGGTGTTTAATCCTGAAAGACGAATGAAAGATGTCATGATAAAATATCTATAATCTGATGCATACTCAGTAATGGAATCAGAATGTACTCCTGAGGGTTATTCTCTTAAGGAGAGAATCCAAAGGTGAAAATGGAGACCATGGCAGGTTAGTGCAGCGGAGTAATGGGGAAGTGGACTAGATTGTGTTGCCAGTTGCATAGAGACAGGAAGTGCTTTGGCGAGCACATGAATTACTTGTAGGAGGTCACCTCGGTGTGAGGAAGATTCAGGCTCAGATACAAAACCACGTCTATTGGCCTGGACAGCACAAGCATGTGGTTCAAGTTTGTTGTACATGTCATACGTACCAAATGGTAGTTAAGCCATGGGCAGTAATAAGCCCAGCCCCTTTGTTGATAATTCCCACATTCAAAAAGCCTTTCACAAGGGTTATGATTGATTGTGTAGGTAAAATTGAAAGTGGGAACCAGTATTTGCCAACCAAAATGGATGTGTCTGCCAGGTTTCCAGAGGCAATTCCATTACAGTGTGTTAAAGCTAAAAGGATGGCGGAGGAGTTGGTAGCTTTCTTTACCTGGTATGGGCTACCCAGGGAGATTCACTCAGACCAAGGGTCTAACATTACTGCTAAACTATTTGTGGAAGTCATGGATAGTTTGGCACACAGCACTTTAAATCAAGTGTAGACCATCCTGCATCCCAGGGAGCATTGGGAAGATAGCATCAGACCCTGAAGCCAATGTTAAGAGCTTACAACCAGGATTACCTAAATGATTGGACTAAAGGTATCCCATTCCTTTTGTTTGCCATTCGAGATGCCCAAATGAATCAACACAGTCTTGATGCAGGAAGATGAAGATGGAATTCAACAGCCAATTGGCTATTTTTCGAAGAGACTCAATATTCAAAAGAGGAAATGTTCCACCATTGAGAAAGATTTATTGAGTTTGAATTTACAACATTTTAATATTTTTGTTATGAGTAATATTTCAGAGATGGTTATGTATAAGAATCACAACTTTCTCACATTTTTGTAAAGATTTAAAAGATAAAAATATGAAATTATTTGAGAAAATATTTGAGACTATCTGACTATTTGAGACTAAATGAGAAAATATGAGTCTTTTCGCAGCAGAGAGCGGCGGGAGCTGGGCGGAAGTTCAAACGGAGCGCAAAGCCAGTCGGGAAGGTAAGTGATTGCTGTAAGAGTGGGTGTGTTCTTAACCCCAGGTCCTACAAGGTAGGGTCTCCCTCACTCCCTCCTCCTCTAATCTAAATTAAGAGTCCACAGACTTGCCACAAAAAGAGGGTCTAAGGAAGTTTGGATCGAAGAGTGAGGCTTCAGCTCAGGAGTCTTTGACAAGGAGGTTGAGTGAAGTGATTATGCCACAGTTTAAGAGGGTGAAGACATGACTGCCCAGCTGGTTCAGTGCGCTACGTGCTTGATGTGGGAGGTCACCGACTCTGGTATGTCTGGCTTGTATAAGTGTGGAAAGTGTGGGCACGTTCAGCTACTGACAGAGCATATTGCAGCACTGATGAAAGAACTCGAGCATCTTAGGCTCTTCCAAGAGAATGAGATCTTTCTGGACAAGATCTTCAGTGACGTTATTACACCAATTGTACCAGAAGAGAGCAGAAGAGAGCAGACGATGAGGAAGGCAGAGAGGAGACAGGTGCAAGAGACCCTGGGAGAAGTACCTTTCAGGAACAAGTTGAAGCTTTTGGAAACAGTAGAGACTGATGACACTGCCAGTCCGCGAGGCGGCCAGATCTGTCAATCAAAAGTTGGCGCAGAGGAAGAGCAGAAGAGTCGGACATCGCACAGAGCCGTGGTAATAGGGGACTCCATCGTGAGAGGAACTGACTGGGGTTTTTGTGGCAGCAGGTGGGACTTAAGGATGGTGTGTTGCCTTCCTGGTGCCAGGGTGAAAGACATTGCGGACAGAGTGCAGGAAATCCTCAAGGACAAGGGTGAAGAGCCAGAGGTGGTGGTACATGTCAGCACAAATGATGTCAGGAAGAAAAGGAGGAACTTACTACAGTGGGACCTCGGAGAACTAGGAAGAAGGCTGAAAAGCAGGACGTCCAGGGTGGTTATCTCCGGTTTGCTTCCAGTTCCTTGGGCTGGTGAGGCCAGAAACAGGGAGATAATGGACTTGAACATGTGGCTGGGGAACTGGTGCAGGAAGCAAGGATTTGAGTTCTTGGATCACTGGGGTATATTTTGTGGCAAGCATAAATTCTACAAGAGAGACGGTTTGCACCTTAATAGGTTAGGGACCAGCATTCTGGCAGGCTGGTTTTTTACTGCAACACCACTACATTTAAACTAAGTAGCGGGGTGAGGCGGATGGGGGGGGGGGCGCGGTGGGACAAAGTGGATGTTTAAAAAGGAAATTGAAGGGAAAGTTAGAACAAGGGAAGTCAAGAAAGACAACTTGAGTGAAATAGGGGTTCATGGGAAGGATCAGGGCAGTAACAAATTAAAAATACTATACATGAATGCACGAAGCATTAGACATAAAATGGATGAGCTTGAGGCTCTTTTGGAAATTGGCAGATACGATATTGTGGGGATAAATGAGACGTGGCTTCAAGTGGACAGGGTCTGGGAAATGAATATTCAAGGCTACACGTGCTATCGTAAGGACAGACTGACGGGCAGAGGGGGTGGAGTGGCCTTGTTGGTAAGGGAGGATATTCAGTCCCTTGCGCGGGGGGACCTAGAGTCAGGGGATGTAGAGTCAGTGTGGATAGAGCTGCGAAATACTAAGGGTAAAAAGACCTTCTTGGGAGTCATCTACAGGCCCCCAAACAGTAGTCTGGATGTCGGATGTAAGTTGAATCAGGAGCTGAAATTTGCCTGTCGCAAAGATGTTACTACAGTTGTTATGGGGGATTTTAACATGCAGGTAGACTGGGAGATTCAGGATGGTATTGGACCTCAAGAAAGAGACTTTGTGGAGTGCCTCAGAGATGGATTCTGAGAGCAGCTGGAGCCGACCAGGGAGAAGGCAATTCTGGATCTGGTATTGGGTAATGAACCAGAATTGGTCAGAGATCTTGAAGTGAAGGAGCCATTGGGAAGTAGTGACCATAATACATTAAGCTTCAATCTGCATTTGAGAGGGAGAGGGTACAGTCGGAAGTGACAGTACTTCTGTTGAATAAAGGGAACTATGGAGCTATGAGCGAGGAGCTGGCCAAAGTTCAATGGTGCAATACCTTAGCAGGGATGACAGTGGAGGAACAATGGCGGATATTTCTTTGTATAATGCAGAAGTTGCAGGATCAGTTCATTCCTAAAAGGAAGAAAGATCCCAGGAGGAGGCATGGACGGCCGTGGCTGATGAGGGAAGTTAAGAAACATATAAAATTAAAAGAGAAAAAGTATAACATAGCAAAGATAAGTGGGAAAACTGAGGACTGGGAAGCTTTTAAAGAACAACAGAGGATTACTAAGAAGGAAATACGCAGAGGAAAAATGAGGTACGAAGGTAAACTGGTCAATAATATAAAGGAGGATAGTAAAAGCTTTTTTAGGTATGTGCAAGGCAAAAAAAATGGCTAGGACTAAAATTGGGCCCCTGAAGATAGAAACAGGGGAATATATTATGGAGAACAAAGAAATGGCAGAAGAATTAAATGGGTACTTCCGATCTGTGTTCACTGGGGAAGACACAAGCAATCTCCCTGAGGTAACAGTGGCTGAAGGACCTGAACTTACGGAAATTTATATTTGCCAGGATTTGGTGTTGGAGCGACTGTTAGGTCTGAAGTTTGATAAGTCTCTGGGGCCTGATGGTTTACATCCCAGGGTACTGAAGGAGGTGGCTCGGGAAATCGTGGATGCGTTGGTGATTATTTTCCAGAGTTCGATAGATTCGGGGTCGGTTCCTGAGGATTGGAGGGTGGCTTATGTTAGACCACTTTTTAAGAAAGGTGGGAGAGATAAAGCAGGAAATTATAGATCAGTTAGTCTGACCTCAGTGGTGGGAAAGATGCTGGAGTCTATTATAAAGGATGAAATTACGGCACATCTGGATAGTAGTAACAGGATAGGTCAGAGTCAGCATGGATTTATGAAGGGGAAATCATGCTTGACTAATCTTCTTGAATTTTTTGAGGATGTAACTCTGAAGATGGATGAGGGAGATCCAGTAGATGTAGTGTACCTGGACTTTCAGAAAGCTTTTCATAAAGTCCCACACAGGAGGTTAGTGAGTAAAGTTAGGGCGCATGGGTATTGGAGGCAAAGTACTAGATTGGATTGAAAATTGGTTGGCTGATAGGAAACAAAGGGTAGTGATAAACGGCTCCATTTCGGAATGGCAGGCAGTGACCAGTGGGGTACCGCAAGGATCCGTGCTGGGACCGCAGCTTTTTACAATATATGTTAATGATATAGAAGATGGTATCAGCAATAACATTAGCAAATTTGTTGATGATACAAAGCTGGGTGGCAGGGTGAAATGTGATGAGGATGTTAGGAGATTACATGGTGACCTGGACAAGTTAGGTGAGTGAGCAGATGCGTGGCAGATGCAGTTTAATGTGGATAAATGTATGGTTATCCACTTTGGTGGCAAGAACAGGAAGGCAGATTACTACCTCAATGGAATCCATTGAGGTAAAGATGCAATACAGAGAGATCTGGGTGTTCTTGTACACCAGTCAATGAAGGCAAGCATGCAGGTCCAGCAGTTAGTGAAGAAGGCTAATAGCGTGCTGGCCTTCATAACAAGAGGAATTGAGTATAGAAGCAAAGAGGTGCTTCTGCAGCTGTACAGGGCTCTGGTGAGACCACACCTGGAATACTGTGTGCAATTCTGGTCTCCAAATTTGAAGAAAGACATTCTTGGCTATTGAGGGAGTACAGTGTAGGTTCACGAGGTCAATTCCTGGAATGGCAGGATTACCTTACACTGAAAGACTGAAGCGACTGGGCTTGTATACCCTTGAGTTTAGAAGACTGAGAGGGGATATGATTGAGACATATAAGGTGATGAAAGGATTGGACACTTTGGCGGCAGGAAACATGTTTCCGCTGATGGGTGAGTGCCGAACCAGAGGACACAGCTTAAAAATACGGGGTAGACCATTTAGGACAGAGATGAGGAGAAACTTCTTCACCCAGAGAGTGGTGGGTGTGTGGAATGCTCTGCCCCAGAGGGTAGTGGAGGCCCAGTCCTTGGATTCATCTAAGAAAGAGTTGGATAGAGCTCTCAAAGATAGTGGAATCAAGGGTTATGGAGATAAAGCAGGAAGAGGATACTGATTAGGAATGATCAGCCATGATCATATTGAATGGCGGTGCAGGCTCGAAGGGCTGAATGGCCTACTCCTGCGGCTATTGTCTATTGTCTATTTCATTGGAGTCTTATGTCACAGACTTTTAGTTAATAAATGATACATGTTATTGTTCATAAAATGTTATTGCAGACATGTTATCACAAAATTAAAAGAAAATGAAAAGATAAGGTTGGACTACATCAATTCCAATGTTATAAAAATGCGCAGAATTAATATGAGAGGAATAATTTATATTAATCGCATATGTATTTAATAATAATATCATTAAGATACAGAAACAAAAATGAAGCCGGTGTTTCATTATGATAGTTCATTCTTTCTTAAGGGGTGGGCGGGGGGGGGGGGGGGGGGGGGGGTTGGGGGTTGGGGGGGAGGTGTTACAATGTATATGGTCATTTTAAGATAGAAAGTGTTTTCTGCATTTAAATCACAGCCACCACTGCCAGTATAGAGAGCAGCTGGGAGACGGACTGTTCCAAAATAGATACATGTGACAATTGGCTATTCAACTGATACCTGAGTTTTTGTTGCTGTTTTGTCAACAATTCAAATGCAACCATGAATTTTACTTATGCCCAGGATACCAAAACCCAACTGAATTTGAATTTATTGTATTGACAGCATTGTACCAATGAGAGGGTACAATGTTGGGGAGTATAAAATACGAGGGGAGTTTGAAAATTGGTCAGAGGAACAGCCATAGAGTCAAAGAACAAGTGACATCTGAAGAAAAAAGACGTGGCTTTCAATGAAATCTCAGAAGGGAATATCTATTAAAAGTTCCTTTTCCTGTAAAAGCAGTTCGAAGTTAGAAGACGGCCCAGGGAGCAGACCACAGAATTGGAAGACTGGAATGAAGACAGCTTACGGGACTGCATGGCCTTTGAGAGATTATATTCATGTAAAGTTTAATCATTTTGTTCATGGAAAAGCATATTCATAAAATTCAGGTCAGCTAAGAGATACTGGTTAGTTCTGGGAAAGTGTATTCAATTTGGTCATAGTTTTGGTTAGTACTCACTATTAAAGTTAAACAAATTGTGACTTTTCTTAGGTAAAGTAAATTGAAATTGAAGGTGGTGTTGAATACGATGATATGCAGGATCCAGCTCCATGGGAACTTTCCACTTGTCTTTTGACTTCTTTCCTGAGGGAAGTTGGAAAGCAGTTTGCAGCTTATTCAGGTTCCATCTCTGGGGATGTGACACAGCAACATTGACAGAAACATGACTCAGCCAGAACAGAACTGCAAACAGGTTGGGAAATAAAAAGAGGAGATGAAGCAATATTGGTCAAAGACAGTAACATAGCCCCTGAATTAGATACACTTCCTGAATTCGAATCTGTATGGTTGGAGGTCAGAAACAGGAAGGAAGCAGTGACCTTGTTGGGTGTTTATTATGGAGCCCCAAGTAGTGGACAGGAAGTAGAAGAGAGCATTTCTCGGCAGATTATGGAAATTTGCAGGAGTAGAAGGGTTGTGATAAACGGTGATTTCAATAACTGAGGCAGACTGGGTAAAAGATAGAACATAGAGCATAGAAAAGTACAGCACAGAACAGGCCCTTCGGCCTACGATGTTGTACCGAGGATTAATCTTAGTGTAAAATAAAATAATCTTACCTACGTATCCTTCAACTCACTGCCGTCCGTGTGCATGTCCAGCGAGCATTTAAATGTCCCTAATGACTCCACTTCCACCACCATCGCTGACAACGCATTCCATTCATTCACATCTCTCTGTGTAAAGAACTTACCTCTGATGTCTCCTCTTTACCTTCCTCCTAATATCTTAAAACTATGACTCCTTGTCCAAGTCAATCCTGTCCTGGGGAAAAGTCTCTGGCTATTGACTCTATCCATGCCTCTCATTACCTTGTGTACCTCGATCAGGTCAGCTCTCTTCCTCCTTCTCTCCAGTGAGAAAAGTCCAAGCTTCGTCAACCTCTCGTCATAAAGGGTGACGATGAAAGAAAACATTTAGATTAGATTAGATTACTTACAGTGTGGAAACAGGCCCTTCGGCCCAACAAGTCTACACCGCCCCGCCGAAGCGCAACCCACCCTTACCCCTACATCTACCCCTTACCTAACACTACGGGCAATTTAGCATGGCCAATTCACCTGACATACACATCTTTGGACTGTGGGAGGAAACCGGAGCACCCGGAGGAAACCCACGCAGACACGGGGAGAATGTGCAAACTCCACAGTCAGTCGCCTGAGGCGGGAATTGAACCCGGGTCTCTGGTGCTGTGAGGCAGCAGTGCTAACCACTGTGCTAACCACTGTGCCACCGTGCCACCCCAAAAGTAGTCCAGAAGTAGATGGCTCTACTTCATTGGCCTCAGAGTGTTTCTTGGGTTTTGGCTTAAAATAAACATCTAGAAAGATCACTGCTTTGCCATCTTTCTTCTTTGATAAAGTTTATGCCATGAACCACTATCCTGCTGTGTTCTGCATTGTAGTCATTGTCTTCCCTAAGCTGCAGCTGTTTCTCAGCTTCCCTCAGGATTGAAGACAAAAGGGAAGTGGAAAGTTCTCATGGGGCTTCATCGCCTTCATCTCCAGCTTCAACTTCCCCTGCAGCAACAAGTCATAGAGTCATAAAGGCATAGAGATGGAAACAGCACGGAAACAGATTCTTTGGTTCAATGGGTCCATGCTGACCAGATATACTAACCTAATCTAATCCCATTTGCCAGCACTGGGCCTGTATCCCTCTCCCCTTCCTATTCATATACCCATCCAGATGTCTTATAAATGTTGTAATTGTACCAGCCTCCATCACTTCCTCTGGCAGCTCATTCCATACACGCACCACCCCCATGTCAAAAGGTTGCCCCTTATGTTCCTTTTAAGTCTTTGCCCTCTCACCCTTAACCAATGCCCTCTCGTTCTGTACTCCCCCATCCCAAGTAAAAGACCTTGTATATTTATCCCATCCATGCTCCTCAAACTCTGACGTTCCAGGGAAAATAGTCCCAGCTTATTCTGCCCTGCCCTCTAGTTCAAATCCTCCAACCTTAGTGTCACAAAACTGGTGCTTTTACTAAAAGCTGTTCCTTTTCTCAAGGATACCGTGTCCTTGATTTTCCCAGAGGGGTTGTAAAACAGTCTGAGCTCTGAATTGGCTGTGCTGGTCCAGAGATTATAAGAGTATCGGGAGGACATTTGTTTAATAAGTAAACATATGAGACTTTAGGCCACAGCTTTCATGTTTTCGAAGGAACCTGCGTAATGAAATGGGAGTGGTCAGTCCTAAAATCTGAAGTGTTTTTCGAGTCAGTTCAGCAGTGGCCTGGGTGGGAACAGGCTGCTTGATTCTCTCTCCTTCTGCCCTCTAACTTCGACCTGTCAGCCTTTGTTTCATTTTTACTCTGTGTTCAAAGGGGTTTGTTTATTGGGACTCTTGTGTACCTTCACAATATCATAATTAAGTCTAGTTTGGATATCCTTATGTCTGCGGGTATTCTATATTCTGTTATTTCTGCTTTGCACCGTAATTTTCTTTTTTTCTCTCTCTGTTTTAAAACCTGGTAGTCAATGTCGCTAACATAATTTTCACCGTGCACTTACATAAACAAATTGCAAAGTTACGGTCTGGGCTGCCTGCTTAAGAATATTGTGAGTGGTCTGGCCTAGTCCATGCCACCTGGTAACATCCTTGGAAATCTTTTCTGAATCCTTTCATGTTTCACAACATCCTTCCGATAGGAAGAAGACCAGAACTGCATACAGTATTCCAAAAGTGGCCTAACCAATGTCATGTACAGCCACAACATGACCTCCCAACTCCTGTACTCAATGCTCTGACCAATAAAGGAAAGCATACCAAACACCTTTTTCCTCTATCCAATGTACGTGTGACTCTCAAGGAACTATGAACCTGAACGCCAAGTTCCCTTTGTTCAGCAACACAGTCCAGGACCTTATCATGAAGTGTATAATTCATACACAGGTTTGTTTTCCCAAAATGTAGCACCTCACATTTATCTAAGTTAAACTCCGTCTGCCACCCCTTAGTCCATTGGCCCATCTGATCAAGATCCCATTGTGCTCTGAGGTAACCTTCTTTGTTGTCCACTACACCTCCAATTTTGATGTCATCTGCAAACTTACTAACTATATCTCCTCGGTTTACATCCCAATCATGTCTATAAATCACAAAAGACAGCGGTCCCAGCACTGATGCTTGTGGCACATCACTGGTCATAGGTCTCCAGTCTGAAAAGCAACCCTCCACCACCACCCTCTGTCTTCTACCTTTGAGCCAGTCCGACATCCAAATGGTTAGTTCTCCCTGTATTCCATAAGAACTAACCTTGATAACCAATCTCTAATAAGGAGCCTTGTCAAATGCTTTCCTGAAGTCCATATAGATCACGTCCAATACTCTGCCATCATCAATCCTTTGTTACTTCTTTAAAAAATTCAATCTAGTTTGTGAGGCATGATTTCCCACGCACAAAGCCACGCTGACTATCTCTAATCAGTCCTTGCCTTTCTGAATACATGTAAATTCTGTCCCTCAGGATACCCTCCAACAACTTACCCACCACCAATGTTGGGCTCCCCGGTCTATAGTTCCCTGAATTTTCCTTACCACCTTTCTTAAGTAGTGGTACCACATTAGCCAACCTCTAGTATTCCAGCACCTCACCTGTGACTATCGATGATAATAATATCTCAGCAAAGGGCCCCGCAATCGCTTCCTTCATTTCCCACATATTTCTAAGGTACACCTGGTCAGGTCCTGGGGATTCATCGACTTTTTTGCATTTTAAGAAATCCAGTACTTACTCCTCTGTAATATGGACATTTTTAAAGATATCACCATCTATTTCCCCACATTCTATGTCTTCCATGGTCTTCTGTGCGGTAAACACTGATGCAAAATATTCTTTTAGTATCTCACCCTATCTCCTGCGACTCCACACATAGGCTGCCTTGCTGATTTTTGTGAAGCCCTGTTCTCTCCTTAGTTACCCTTTTCTCTTTAATGCATTCATAAAACCCCTTTAGATTCTCCTTTACCCTATTTGCCAAAGCTATCTCATGTCCCCTTTTTGCCCATCTGATTTCTCTCTGAATAATACTCCTACTGCCTTTATACTCTTCTAAGGATTCATTCGATCCCTTCCAGTCTATAAATCCGCTGTGGAGAAGTCTTCACAATGGGATTCACGGAACTCCTCGATATCCTCTGCCTCCACCTCTTCAAATCCAACTTGCTTTGTCAGAGCAACACAATATCCATTGATTGCTGAAGCTCCTCTGGTGGTTCAATGCCTTTAAAATCATGGAGAAAATCTGGGGAAAGCTTCTCCCAAAGTGCATGCAGGCAGTCCTTACTGACATCACCCCAGACCTCCACCATGGTGTCAATAGCATCCTTAATGTTAAAGCTCCTCCAAAAGTGTCCCTAATACTGGCCATGAGGGACGAACTGTATACTGTCCTCATGATTCCCCTCAGTAGCTGCAATCAGCTTCCAGAATGCGTGCCTTATCGAATAAGCTTTAAAGCTGCTATTGCATCCTGGCCCATGGGTTGAATGAGAGACGTTGTGTTCGGAGTTAGGAATACTACTTTGATGTTTTCAGAAAGCTCACCAGTGGTGGGAGAATGGCTTGGTGCATTGTCTCGAATGAGGAGAAGCTTGAAATCCAAATCACTTCCCCTGTAGTCATTTATGAAATTCATCCTCAAAAACATCGACAATAAGGAAAGAAAAAATGTGCCCTGGCATCAAACCACTTTTGCCTGATCTGAAGTAAACACCAAGAGTGGATTTAAGGGAACCGGGGATGGAATCGCCTGATAGCCAAAAGGTGTTCACCTCTTTTAAAAAATTCATTCCCCAATTCACCAATCACATTGCAGCCAAGTTATGTTGGTGAAACGTGCGATGTAACAGAATTACCTGTGTCTGAAGCAGTTGTGCCCTGGATTAATGAGGATATTAATAAGATGATAAGGAAGATCAATGGACCATATGATGCAGACGAGAATAATAATAGCAAGAGAAATCAGGAAGAACACCACAAATGCAGGAGAGAGGCTCAGACTCGAATAAGGAAGGCTAAGAAAAAGTGAAAGGAAAAGATGGCACGCTGTGCTAAAACAAACAGAAAAATGTTCTTCAAACATAGGAATAGTGAAAGATTAGTGAAGGATAGAGTGGGGCCCGGCAAAGAACAGGCAAAATAAGCTGCTCACTGAAGGAAATGACATGGTAGAGGTACTAAAGGAGCACTTGCTTCTGTCTTTAACAAATTAAAAAATAGTGTGAATGGCTGAGTTAAAATATGAATGTTGAGCAACTGAGCAGTATAGTGTTAGATAAAGAATGCGTGCTGAAAGGTCTGCCACTTCAGGGAGAGAATTCGCTACACCCAGGCAGGATGCATCTAGTTTGCTGAGAGAATTCGGGAAGCAAAGCCATTGACAGGAATTTTCCAGACCTCTCTGTACACAGGAATAGTCCCGGGGGTCTGGACGATTGTAAAATGTGGCATCGATGTTTCAGAAAGGAGCAAATGATAACCCAGGAGCCTACAGACCCAGCAGCTTGACATTATCTGATGGAGGCCATAATGCAGGAGATACTAAATAAGGACAGGGAAAAAATAAATAAATTCGAAACAGTTAACATGGCCTTGTCAAGGGCAGGTTATATCTGACAATCTGCACTGTGTTCCTTGATGGGGTGACAATAAAACTACTTCGGGTGAGATCCTTGCTTTTTTCTGCTTTTTATAAACAATTTGGAGATGGAAGTTAAGGGCAAACCTTTTCAATTTGCAGATGATACGAAGTTAGGGAGAATCGTGAAATAGTTCTGGTGTGTGATTCTCTGAAAGTGGCGGCCCTATTTCTGAACTGTTACCCCCCTCCCCTCCCAGTTCTAGATTCTCCCAGCAGAGGTAACATCTTTTCCAAATTGAATTGGTCAAGTCTCCTCAGGATCCTATATGTTTCAGTTAAGTCACCTCTGTATAAAAGTCTTCTACACACCAGAGTATACAGGCCGAGTCTATCCAACCTTTCCTCATTGGGTACTCAGCACATTCCAGGTGTCAGACCAATAAACCTTCTTTGAACAGCTTCCACCATGTTAACATTCGTTATCTATGGTGACCAGTACTGTGCACTGTACTCCAGATGTGGTCTCACCAATGCCCTGAAAAGCTGAAGCACACCCTGAATACTGTTGCTTTCAGTTCCCCTCATGATAAACCAGAGCATTCTATTAGTTTTTTTCTGAATTCTTGCTGTACTTGCATACTGATTAGAGTAGAACAGTTTCAGAGTAACAGAAACAGGAGGAGGCCATTTGGCCCATTGTGCCTGCTCTGTCATTCATTAAGGTCATGGCTGATCTATCCATTCCCTCAGCTCCTCCCACCTGCATTATCCCCATAAACCTTCATTCCTCTACCATGTAAATTCCCATCCAGCTTTGTCTTGAATATATTTAATGAAGTTGCCTCCACTGCTTTCTTGGACAGACAATTCCATAGATTCACTACTATCTGGCAAAAGCAATTCCCCCTCATCTCTGTCCAAAATCTACTCCCCCTAAACTTGAGGTGATGTCCCGTAGTCCTAGTCTCACCCAACAGCGGAAACAACTTGCCTATCATATCTCTCATATCTATCCCTTTCATAATTTTATAGGTTTCTATAAGATCCCCTTTCATTCTTCTCAATTCTAGTGAGGGCCATCCCAGGCATCTTAACCTCACCTCAGAGAGTACCCCGCTCATCTCTGGAACCAACCTGGTGAACCTCCTCTTCACCGCCTCCAAACCCAGTACGTCCTTCCTCAAGTAAGCAGACCAGAACTGAGCACAATACACCAGGTGCAGCTTCACCAACACCTTGTACAATTGAGCAGATCCTCCCTGCTCTTCAATTCGATCTCTCCGGCAATGAAAGCCAACATTCTGCTTGCCTTCCTGTTTACCTGCTGCACCCACAAATCAACTTTTAGCGGTTCATATACGAGCACTCCTCAGTCCCTCTGCACAACAACATGCTGCAATCCTTCACCATTTAAATAATACCGTGACCCACTATTTTTACTTCCAAAGTGGATAGCCTCACATTCACCAATATTGTACTCCATCTACCAGACCCTTGCCCATTCAATTAACCTATCTAAGTCTCTCTGCAGACGCTCTACATTCTCTGGGCAGTTTGCCTTTCCACTCAGTTTAATGTCATCAGCAAATTTGGATGTGTTACACTCGGTCTCCTCTTCCAATACATTTGTCTATTTCATGAACAGTTGTAGGCCCAAACACTGACCGATTTAAATGGCCTTAAAGTTGGTGAGTTTACTATTACCGTTACCTGCCTGTCGTTGACACCATTCACAGTTTCCAATCCACCAGGATCTGGCCAGAGTCCTGTGAATGTTGGTAAATTACGACTACCACACCTACTGTAACTTCCGCCATTTCTTTCAGCACCCTGGGATGCCTTCCATCAGGATGAGGGGCCTTATCTTCATTTAGACCCTCAAGTTTGCTCAACATTACCACTTCAGTGATAACAATTGAATTGGAATCTTCACTGCCTATTGGTTACTTCATGTTATTTTTTAGTATGTTAAACTCTCAACCATCCTCAGATGCACCACCCTTCTCACGGACGGTGACCTGCGAAGGTCTCCTGTATAGTTGTGCTGACTATTGAATTGTCTCCCAGAATTCCACTGTGATTACTCTCAGATGCCCTCTGATTCACCCTTCAGTGATTCATGCACTAGGTCACCCAGGTCCCTCTGCATCTCAGAGCTCTCCAAACTCTGACCATTCATAGAAGGTGTTTGTTTATTATACTTTCGGCCACAATGGATAGTTTCTCACTTTCCGACATTTTTCTCCATTTGACAGAACTTTGTAGGTTCCTCATATCCTCTTCACAACTCAGTTTGCTTTCTATCTTTGTGTCATCAGTAAATTTGGCTTCATGCATTCGATCCCTCCATCCAAATCATTTCCGTAAATTGTAAAGCGTTGAGAGGCCAGCACTGACCCCTGGAACATACCATTGACACACCCTGTCAGGCTGAAAAAGACCCACTTATTCCTACTCTCTGCATCCTGTTCACGAGCCAATCTTCCATCCAGGCACTATGTTACCCCAACACCATGAGCTTTTATTTTCTGCAATTACATTCGATGTGACACATTATCAAATACCCTCAAGATCCACTGCATTCCTACAGCCTCTCGGTAATGGGCTCCATTGGGTCCCATTTCCCCATCTGCCACTCCTCCCTGTACATTCAGATGTGGTTCCTGATTGCTGACAACAACACGGGTCCCTCTCCTGCCTGAGCAGCTGCCTGGTCTCTGCCAGTCCCTCTCAGTGCCAGCGGCCTGGGACATTTCTTCCTCAGCTAGCTGCAGAGCTGTGGCAGTGAGGTGCTCACCAGCTTGTGCTGTCACACTCTCTAAGGCTAACCTCCCCACCAAGTTCTCAGGGTCAGAGCTGGTGGGGTGTCTTTTACACCCCAGTACCCTTGTCCTCACAGGGGAGGAGGTGGCTTATGTGGGAAACAACCACGTCACTGTGGGGGTGGTGGAGATGCTGGTGGTACCCACAAGGCATAGAGAGAGAGGGAGAGAGTGTCATGGCCGCTGGTTGGCAGTGGTGTGCGATGAATGAGACTGACAGATGAGTTAATGGGAGAGTGGGAACAAAGCACAGCACAAGCTTAAGGAACAACATCCCATTTTCCACAGAGGAACTTTCCAGCTTTGATGTGTCAACACTAATTTCCACAAATTCAGAGTTTGACTGCTTTTTGTCTCCACTGCACTTTTCTTTAATTCCTGCAATCTCTGACATGTTGTTATATTCTCAGCTCTGTTACACACACAGCTTTCCTTTCTGTCTTATTTACATTGCTCCTCGTGGAGAGGACCCGTGCACTTCTTTTCACACTTTAGATTAGATACCCTATAGTGTGGAAACAGGTCCTTCGGCCCAATAAGTCCACACCGACCCTTGGAAAGGTAACCCAACCAGACACATTCCCATACATGTAACACTACGGACAATTTAGCATGGCCAATTCACCTGACCTTCACATCTTTGGACTGTGGGAGGAAACCGGAGCACCCGGAGGAAGCCCACGCAGACACGGGGAGAATGTGCAAACGCCACACAGACAGTTGCCTGGGGGTGGGAATTGAACCCTGGTCCCTGGCTCTGTGAGGCAGCTGTGTTAACGACTGAGCCACCGTGCCGCCCTAATTTACTTTATTCCCATTTTACATCTTTTCTTTTCCTCTTCCAGCACCATTAACAGCTCACTTGTCTTTTACACTGAGCCTCAATACCATTTCACTTTTCTTCTGCCTCTGTAAAAAGTATAAAATAATCCATTCCCCCACACCCCCAACTCGGTTCTGAGTCATACACAACGGCACAGTGGCTCAATGGTTCGCACTGCTGCCTCACAGTGCCAAGGAGTTTGGTGGGTATCCACCAGGTGCTCCGGTTTCCTTGCATGGTCCAAAGATGTGCAGGTTAAATGGGTTGGCGATGTCAAATTTCCCACAGTGTCCAGGGATGTGTAGATTAGGTGGATTACCATGGGGAATGCGGGGTTACAGGGATAGAGTAGTACGCTGTGTCGGGACATGATAGCCGATATCAGGCGGTTATTGTGGACTCTATGGGCCGAATGGCCTGCTTTCTGTTCTATGAGGACTCAAAGGATTAACTCTGTTTCCCTCTTCACAGATGCTACCTGATCTGCTAAGTTCCTACAGCATTCTCTGTTTCGGTTTTGCAGCATCAACAATATCTTGGTTCAAATGATCTCCTGATGTCTGATACTATCCTCCTTCATAATCAGTGGCTTTCTCTCTGTCTTGTTTTCTACAAACCTGAAAATCATGCCCTTTATATATAACATATTTGTTAATGTCATTAATACATGTATTTCAAAGATCAGTGTCCCTAAGCTGATCATGCCTTATTTTTATGGAGATTCTAATCCTTCCTTCAGTTCCTATGGAAACCAGATGGTGCCAGTTCCCAACAGGAAAGCCTGGGCAGTTACCTGGAGGCAGGAACTCACTGTTTGCTTCTCCAGGTCTTCATCCATCTCCACCATCAGCACCATTTCACTGCATGCTCCATCAACACTGTCCTCTCCCACACTTTGTCGGTGTGTGTGGGCATCCCCAAACCCCAGCCTCACCACATCATTCTGGCTGCTTTCAGATTAACTCACCCTTCACTGTGGAGCTCAGAGACACTGATGTCGTACCTGCTTCTGTCAGGTTGGTTTGTAGACAGGGGCACGCGCACATTTCATGCATTGACATAGTAAGCTCACTCGTCTATCATTAATAGGTTTGACTCTGGTCCCCTTCCTGAATAAGGGAACAACATTTGCGATCCTCAAGTCTTCTGGCACTCTTCCTGCAGTCAATGACAACACAAAGATCAAAGCCAATGCTCTACAATCTCCTCCCTGGCTTCCCAGACAACCCTAGATTTAATCCCATCCGGTCCAGGGGACTTACCTATTTTCACACTTTCCAGAACTGCTAACACCTCCTCCTTCTGAACCTCAATCCCGTCTAGTCTAATAGCCTGTGTCTCAGTATTCTCCTCAATAGCATTATCTTTTTCCTGTGTGAATACTGACAAAAAATATTCATGTCGAACCCCTCCTGTCTCTTCGGACTCCACGCACAACTTCCCACTATTGTCCTTTACTGGCCCAATCTCACTCTTGACATTCTTTTATTCCTGCCATACTTGGAGAAAGATTTTCAGTTTTCCTTGATCCTAACTGCCAAAGACATCTCATGTCCCCTCCTGGCTCTTCTTAGCTCTTTCTTTAGGTCCTTCCTAGCTAACTTGTAACTCTCAAGTGTCCAAGCTGAGCCTTCATGTCACATCTGCACATCACCCTTCTTGTTTCTCTTGACAAGAGATTCATCTTCATTATTATGCCACAGTTCTTTGTTTGAAAACTTCCCCCCTGTCTGACAGGTACATACTTATCAAGGACACGCAGTTGCTGTTCCTTGAATAAGCTTCATATTTCAATTGTGCCCATCCCCTGCAGTTACTTTCCCCATCCAATGCATCCTGAATCTTGATTAAATGTATCTTTATCGCCTTTGCCCCAATTATAACTCTTGCCCTTTGGTATATACCTATCCCCTTCTGTAGCTAAAGTAAACATAACCGAATTGTGGTCACTATCACCAAAGTGCTCACCTTCCTCCAAATCTAACACCTTGCCAGGTTCATTACCCAGTATCAAATCCAATGCCTCTTGTTTGCCTATCCATATACCTTGTCTGGAATTGTGCCAATATTTGGAAAGTTAAAGGCCCCAAATCAACTATCCTATTATTTTGCTCTTATCCAGAATCATCCTTGCAATCCTTTCTTCTACATCTCTAGGACTATTCAGAGGTCTTTCGAAAACTCCCAACAGACTGACCTTTCCTTTCAGTTTCTAATCTCAGCCCATACTCCCTCAGTGGACAAATCCTCATCAAATGTCCTCTGTGCCACTGTAATACTGTCCTTAACTAACAATGCCACACATCTCCCTCTATTACCACCTTCCATGTTCTTACAGAAACGTCTATATCCAGGAAACTGCAACAAGCATTCCTGTCCCTACTCTCTCTGGGTCTGCAAAATGGCCACAACATTGAAGTCCCAGGTACCAACCCATGCTGCAAGTTTACCTGCCTTACTCCGGATGCTCCTGGCGTTGAAGTAGTCGCACTTCAAACCACCTTCCTACCTACAGGTGCACTCTTGTGACCCAAAAACCTTATTTACGACCTCACAACTCTCAAACACCTGTACACTGGAGCTACAATTCAGCTTCCCATTCTCCTGCTGAAATAGTTTTAACCCTCCCAAAGACCATTGGCAAATATCCTCCCCCCCTCCCCCCCCCCCCCCCCCCCCCAGAATATTGGTACCCCTCTGGTTCAGGTGTAGACTATTCCATTTATAAAGGACCCACCTACCTCAGAATGAGCCCCACTTATCCAGAAATCTGAATCCCTCCCTCCTGCACCATTCCTGTAGCCACATGTTCAACTCCTGTCTCTCCCTACTCCTCGTCTCACTAGTATGTGGGACGGAACAAGCCAGGCATTTTACTGTAAGGTATTCTAGGTCTACGGGAGCAATGGCCTATCAGGGTCACTACATCCGAGCACCAGAAGGTGTTGAGCAGGAAGCATCCCCCACCGCCCTTCACTTTCCAAAAGGATGGCAAGTGGTCCATGTAGTATTTAGGGAACCCATCAGTTTGTAGGGAGCAGTCAGGAATGGCAGGGTTGAGGCAGATCTCTATGAAACAGAGCACAGCGCTTGGTGGGGAACTTGAAGTTGGTGGTGTTCCCATATATCTGCTGCCCGTGACCTTCTAGATGGAAGTGGTTGTGGGTTTGGAAGGTGCTGTCTGATGATCTTTGATGATTTTCTGCTTTGCATTTTGTAGATACGACACACTGCTACTACTGAGCGTCAGAGATGGAGAAAATGGATACTTGTGCTTATAGTATCAATCAAGAGATCTGGTTTGTCCTGGATGGTGTCAGGTTTCTTGAGTATTGTTGGGGCTGCACCCACCCCATGGGTGGGGAGTATTCCATCACACTGTTGACTTGTGCCTTGGAGGTGATTTACTCACCGTGGTATATCTAGCCTCTGACCTGCTCTTATGATTATGTGGCGGAATTTCTGGGGTGTGATAACCCCAGGATGTTGATATGGGGGGGATTCAATGATGGTCACACTATTGAAAGTCAAGGGGCAGTGGTTAAATTGTGTCTTATTGGTGATGGTCTTAGTCTGGAATGTATGTGAGGTGAATATTACTTGCCACTTGTCAGCCTAAGCCTGGACATTGTCCAGATCTTTTTGCACTTGAATATGGACTGCTGCAATATCTAAAGAATCATAAATGAAGCGGAACTTCGTGAAATCATCGGTGAGCATTCCCACTTCTAACCTTATGAGGGAGGGAAAGTGCTTATGGGGACCTTACGATGAACAGCTGGAGATGTTGAGCCAAGAACACTACCCTGAGAAACTCCTGCAGAGATGTCCTGGAGCTGAGATGACTGACCCTCCAACATCCACAGCCATCTTCCACTGTGTCTGGTCTGACTCCAACCGCGGGAGAGTTTGTCCCCCATTGATTCCCGTTTTGCTCGGACCCCTTGATGCCACACTCGGTCCAATTGGCCTTGATGTCAAGGGCTGTCACTCTCCCCTCCCCTCTCGAATTCAGCTCTTTTGTCCATGTTGGAACAAAGTCTATAATAAGGTTAGGAGCTGAGTGGTCCTGGTGAACCCAAACTGGGCGTCACTGAGCAGGTTATTGCTGAGCAGGAGCTACTCAATAGCACGGCTGATGTCACCTTCCATCACTTTACTGGTGATCAAGAATGGACTGATGGTTCAGTAATTGGCTGTTTTGGATTTGACCTGCTTTTCCTGTACAGGAAATACCTGGTCAACTTTCCACATCGTCGTAGATGCCTTTGTTGTAACTGTACTAGAATAGGTTGGTAGGGGTGCGGAAAGTCTTGGAACACAAGTCTTCAGTATTGTGGTTGGAATGTTATCAGGGCTTATAGTATCTAGTGTCTCAAAACCGTTACGTGATATCACGTGGAATGGTTCGGATTGGCTGAGGACTGGTATCTGTAATGCTGGGGACCATTGGAGGAGGGTGAGATGGATCATCGATTCAGCAGATCTGGCTGAAGATTCCTGCAAACTTGTATCTTTTACACTGACGTGCTGGGCTCTTCCATCATTCCGGAGGGGAATGTTTGTGGAGCCTCTTCCTCCAGTGAAGTATTTAATTGTCCACTACCATTCACGACTGTATGTGGCAGGACTACAGAGCTCAGATCTGATCCGTTGGTTGTGGGATCATTTAGCTCTGTCCATCACTTGTTGTTTATGGTGATTGGCATGCAATTAGTTCAGCTTAGTGACTGCACCAGGTTGATACCTCACCTTCAGTAATGTCTGGTGTTGGTCCTGGCATGCCCTCCTGCACTCTCTACCGAAACAGAGTTGGTCCCCTGACTTGATGGCCATGGTTGAGTGGGGGATGTGTTGGACCATGAGCTACTGTTAATGGCCCACAATCACATCATCGATGCCAAGTCTTGAGTTGCTAGATCTGTTTGAAATCTGTCTCATTTAGCACAGTGATACTTCCACACAATACGATGGAGGTTATTCTCAATGTGAAGACAGGGTAGAATTGACTGGGAGAGGAGCCGAGCAGGAAAGACAGTGAGCAGCAATGGCAGGAGTTTCTGGAAGTAATTCAGGAGACACAGCAGAAATTCATCCTGAGAAAAAGGAAACATGGGACAGGGAGAATGAGGAAACCATGTCTGACTAGGGACCTCAGGGATTGCATAAAATTAAAAGAGACAGTATATCATGGGCAAAAGGCTGTGGGAAACCAAAGGATTGGGAAGCTTAAAAAGATCAACAGAGGGCAATAAAAAAAAGAAATAAGGAGGGAAACGATTAAATGCGCGATTATATATAAAATATATTAAATAAAGCAAATGATAGGAAATAACAGACTGATTTGACTAGCCTCGGTCATGGTTAAGATCCTTGAATCCATTGGAAAGGATGAGAGTTCAGAATTCTTGGAAGTGTATGGTAAAATAGGGCAGAGTCAGCATGGTCTCATCAAGGGGAGGTCAAATCTACTAGAATTCTTTGAGGAAGTAACGAGCAGGTTAGATCAAGGAGAGCCAATGGATGTTATTTACCTTGGCCTTCAAGATTGCCTTGCACAGGATGTAAGGCCCATGGTGTTGGAGTCAAGATGCTAGCATGAATAGAAGCCTGGCTGTCTGGCAGGGAGCTGAGAGTGGGGATAAAAGGGTCCTTCTCAGGATGGCAGCTGATGACAACTGGTATTCTGCAAGGCTCAGTGTTGAGACCACAACTTTTCACTTTATACATTAATGATCTTGATGAAGGAACAGAAGGCATTCTAGCTAAGTTTCCAGATGATACAAAAATAGGTGGATGGACACGTAGCATTGAGGAGGCGGGGAGGCTGCAGAAGGATTCGGACAGATAAGGACAGTGGGCAGAGGAGTGGCAGATGGAGCACAATGTGGGAAAGTGTGAGGACATGCACTTTGGTAGGAAGATTAGAGGCATGGGCTATTGTCTAAATGATGAGAAAATTGAGAAGTCTGAAGTGCAAAGAGACTTGGAAGTTTTAATTCAAGATTCTGTCAAGGTAAACTTGCAGGTTGAGTCAGTAGTTAGGAAGACCAAGTGCAGGAATGGCTTTTATCTTGAATATTAAAGCAGGGATGTACTTCTGAGTCTCGAGAAGGCTCTACCTTTAGAGTATTGTGTGCAGTTTTGGGGCCCATATCTCTGGAAGGATGTACTGTCCCTGGAGTGTGTTCAGAGAAGGTTCATGAGAATGGTCCCAGGAGTCAAGGGTCAAGAGTCAAGAGTAGCTTTATTTGTCTTTACTACCATATAAAATCAATACAAGAAAAAGGGGACAGTGTTCCTCCAGGACCAAGGTGCTACATGGCCAGCACAAACTACACGGTCATACACAGTGAAGAATAAAGAACACAAGAAATTCAACACATGCAAGACAGCAGAGTGATTGAAATGAAATGAAAGTTACCAGAAATGAAAAGCTTAACATTTGAGGACTCTGAGTCCATACTTGATGAAGTTCAGAAGGATCAGGTTGGATCTAATTCAAACATGGAGAATACTAAATGGTCTGGACAGAGTAGCTGTTGGGAAGATATTTCTATTGGTAGGAGAGACTAGCACAAGGGAGCAAAGGCTTAGAGTAAAAGGAAGACCATTTAGAATGGAGATAATGAGAAACATCTTCAACCAGAGAGTGGTAATCTATGGAATTCCTTGTTACAGATGGCTGTGGAGACCGGGTTATTGAGTGTATTTAAAACTGAGAACGATAGGTTCTTGAGTATCAAAGGGATCAACGGATATGGGGAGAAAGTGGGAGAATAGGGTTGAGAAATGTATCAGCCATGAGTGAATGGCCGAGCAGTCTCATTGTGCTGAATGGCCTAAATTCTGGTCTTTTGTCTTATGGTCTTTTAACAGTTGTGTCTCTTGCATGTTCTTTCAATCGAGATTTGTTGTCAGATGAGTCAGCTTTACTTAAATGAAACTTAACACAATCAGATATTGTTCACAATTTCATAGTCCCTGTCTTGCCTCATGTATATTATTAACTAATTCACACTCTGTAAACTCCCTTTTCAAACTGACAAAGTATTTGTGGCAGCACATACAACATGTGATTCACCTCACTGTATAATAGTTTGTGGAAGGATCTTCCAGATAACAATGGATGCAGGCTCATTGATGACTTGTATGGAAAACTCTTTATTGATAAGCCATTCAATAGGGATAGAACATATGTGGAAAAGAGGATTAGGTCTGTCGGAAGATCAACCATGAACTATGGCAGATCAAGTGCTAATTGACCTGCTCCTCATTCATATTAGTTTCTTCAATGCATCCCAGAGAGAGAGCAGATGAAACTCACTATCTCTTTGTGAAAGATCCTAGAGAGGACAGATTGTCCCTACTGTATCAGTGTCATGTACTTTGAGGAGAATAGACTGACTGCACTGTGTCTATATCATTGTCCCAGAGATGACAGACCAATCACATTGTGTCTGTAGTAGATCGCCAGGACTGCCAACTGAACATACTCAATCTGTATCACAAAGATTGGAGAGGACAGATTCTCCTCATTGTGTCTGTATCACTGACCCCACAGGGAGTGGGTATGGATGGATTCTGAGACAGAACACATTTCTAATACCTGAATTCTTCAATCCATCTAATCATTTAGTGAATTTCCCCATTCGAGTAAAATGGTATTTTACCATGTTCTTCGGCTGTTTCCTGATCGTAGTCAGGGTCACGACAAATATACAAATACTTGTGCAGAAACTTAAGAGCTGGAGAATGAATCCAATATCTCGTACAAAATAAAGTAGATGTTTGGCCCGATACCCCATCTGACTCATGCACTTCCAAAGAGAGCAGGTCAGGCAGCATCCAAAGAGCAGGAGAATCGAGCCCTTCTTCATGTCCGAAACGTCGATTTTCCTGCTCCTTGGATGCAGCCTGACCTGCTGCGCTTTTCCAGCAACACATTTTCAGCTCTGATCTCCAGCATCTGCAGTCCTTACTTTTTCCACTTTAATAGAGAGTATATCATAAACACTGACCATAACAGCATGAAATTCCCTGAGACAACAAGCAATGAAATGATATGATTTGGAGATGCCGTTGTTGGACTGGGGTGTACAAAGTTAAAAATCACACAACACCAGGTTACAGTCCAACAGGTTTAATTGGAAGCACACCAGCTTTTGGAGCAACGCTCCTTCATCAGGTGATTGTGGAGGGCTCGGTTGTAACACAGAATTTATAGCAAAACTTTACAGTGTGATGTAACTGAAATTATACATTGAAAAATTGATTGTGTGTTAAGCCTTTCATCTGTTAGAATACAGTGATAGTTGCAGTTCTTTCATGTGTAAATCACAAAACCTTTTTTTTTAAAAAGTTGCATTCTCAGGTTAGCTGTTAACAATGGTGATAGCTAGATAATATGTTGAAGGTGTTGGCCCCCTGTGTTCTCTGTCTATGCCAATGATGTTTAGATTGATTCTAATCTAAAAAGTGAGATAATGGAGTTCTACATGAATGTATGCAGTTTTTGAGCAAAGTACAATGTAACCCTGAAAGTACAAATTCACCCCACAAAATATATGTGTGCATGTGGGTCTTTGTCTGTGTGTGTATCTGTCTGGGTTGGGGGTTGTGAGTGTGAGAAAGTGTGTGTGTGTGTGTGTGTGCGTGTAGTGAGTGCAGAGTGTCTTAAGTCTGTGAGGGGGTGCATGTATGCGTGTGGGAGTGTGTGTGACTGTCTATAAGGGTGTGTGTGGGTGTCTGTGCGCGTCCGTGTGTACCTGTGTCCATGTGTATCTGAGTGTGTGTGTGTAGGAATATCTGTGTGTGTGTAGTGCAATGGTGATCACCTGTTTGGCCCGATACATCTTGCAAGACGTGTCAGAGCGTGGACACAGATACCACTATTACGCATGGGAACACCTCCCACCTTGTACATGACAGGTACTCATGTGACTCAGCCAACGTTGTCTATCTTATATGTTGCAGGCAAGGATGCCCGGAGGCATGGTACATTGGGGAAACCGAGCAAAGGCTACGACAACGGACAAATGGTCACCGCACAGCAATCAACAGACAGGAGGGTTCCCTCCCAGTTGGGGATCACCTCAGTGGTCCAGGACGTTCAGCCTCAGACCTTTGGGTGACCATCCTCCAAGGTGGTCTTCGGGACAGGCAGCAGAGAAAAGTGGCCGAGCAGAGGCTGATAGCTAAGTTCGGTACCCATAGGGAGGGCCTCAATCGGGACCTTGGGTTCATGTCACATTACAGGTGACCACCATTGCACGACACACACACAGATATTCCTACACACACACACACACACACACACAGACACACACACACTCACATATACACGGACACAGGTACACACAGACGTGCACACAACCACCCACACACACTCTTATAGACACACACACTCCCACACTCACATATGCACCCCCTCACAGACCTAAGACACTCTGCACTCACTAGACACATACACACACACACACAAAGAAAACCCCCAACCCAGACAGATACACACACACAGACAGACAAAGACCCACATGCACACATATGTTTTGTGGGGTGAATGTGTATTTTCAGGGTTACATTGTACTTTGCTCAAAACCTGCATGCATTCATATTGAACTCGGAGCTCAAAAACTGCATGAGTTTATGTAAGACTGTGTTATCTCACTTTTTAGATTAGAATCAATCTAAACATCATGGCATAGACAGAGAACACAGGGGGGTAACACCTTCAACATATTATCTAGCTATCACCATTTTTAACAGCGAACCCGAGAATGCAACTTTTTAAAAAAATGGTTTTGTGATTTACACATGAAAGAAGTGAAACTATACTGTATTCTAACAGATGAAAGGCTTAACACACAATCAATTTTTCAATGTATAATTTCAGTTACATCACACTGTAAAGTTTTGCTATAAATTCTGTGTTACGATCAAGCCCTCCACTATCACCTGATGAAGGAGCGTCACTCCGAAAGCTAGTGTGCTTCCAATTAAACCTGTTGGACTATAACCTGGTGTTGTGTGATTTTTAACAATGAAATGATAGACTTCCTTCGAGTCTCCATTTCTGGGTCACTGGGATTCTCCCCACTGCTGTGAGCCCTAAGTCTCCTGTGGGCTCTGCTGGCCACTAAAATGTACCTGACACTTAAAGCATTGAGCAGCAGAATCAGAACAAAAGGCACTGCTGGGTTCAGGATATAATGAAGGCACTCGATTGTTCCCCAGACTGGAGAGGACAGAATATCAGTTGGCACTGAACAAAACTAGGGCTGTTTCATGAGCAAATACTGAGATGTGAACATAAAGTACCAGAAAACGTTCTTCAAACCACTCAGCACAGTCACTGTTCCCAGAACCACAGCTGCTGTCTTCTCAGTACAAAATTTAATTTGCAGATTTGGGCAGCAAATGGCCACATATTGATCAAAGGTAAAAGTGACGGTAAACCAGACAGAACAGTCGGTGGCTGCATAAAGGTAATGTAGCCACAGAAGTGAGATGGATTTGCTCAACTGAATATTAGTTACAATTTTGTACAAGTTATGTGATGCATAATGATAATGGAAACGATTAATTCAGCGGATGTAAAGATCCTTTATTTCAATGTTGAGAGAACATGGATTTAATTATAATTCAAATCCCTACAGTGTGGAAACAGGCCATTAGGTGCAACAGGTCGACACCTACCTTCTGACGAGTATCACACCCAGACCCATTCCCCTACTCCGAGATTTCCCCTGGCCAATGCACCGAGCCTACACATCCCTGAAAACTACGTGCAATATAGTATGACCAATTCACCGAACCAGCACATCGTTGGACTGTGGGAGGAAACCGGAGCAACCAGAGGAAACCCACGCAGACACGGGGAGAATGTGCAAACTCCACACAGACAGTCTACCCGAAGGAGGAATCAAACCGGGGTCCCTGGCGTTGTGAGGCAGTGGGGTTAACCACTGAGACACCGTGCCGCAACTTGCATCTTAACCAGTAACAACTGTAGACTGGGACAGCCAAAACAGCCATGAAGAGGAACAAGTGAATAGTACTCTCACTAATCGGTCATTTTATTAAATAAACAGCAAGGAGAAATGGATTTCAAAACCAGGGTATTATCGCGGAAAGGACAGTTAGGTAACAAATTAATCAACTGATTGAGTAGATACAGAGCTTTACTCAATATAACACAGAACCAAGAGGCAAACAGTGGAAAAGTAATGTTTTGTAAGACACTAAACATATATCCTGGGGGAAAGGCAGCGATAGGCTGCAGTTAAGGGACAAGGTTGAGGACTGCAGCTTGAGGACGGGTGTTCCTTTGTGAGTGTGACAACTGACCATTGCCCTTTGCTCAATATCACCACTTTGTCTTTACTGTGGGAAATATAATCAAGTCTGTGAGACTTGTGAAAATGCATATTATACTCATGTGGTTAGGGAGCTAATCCAACTGAAAGTCCCTTTCGATGAGCTCTCCCAACTTGGTGTGTCTATTGTAATTGACCTAAGACTTGCAATTACATGATAACAGAGGTCAGAAGTTTTACCAGTTTTTATATCTTAAAAATCTTTACAGTAATGTCAAGAAAGAAAAGATAAGATGATAGAAAGCAAACAGGAAATGCTGGAAATTCTCAGCAGCTCTGGCAGTGCCTGTGGGGAGACAGAGTTAATGTTTCAGGCTGCTAACCCTTTGTCAGAACTGGAAATGTACTGAAACAGGATTTAAACCAGTCATGGAAAGGAAGGGACAACAAATGAAAAGATCTGTGATAACCCGGGAGACAGGAGACATTAGATGGGAGAAGGGATGAAAACGATACGCAAAATGGGATTGTACCAAGACAAGTAAAGGAGTAAAAATTATAAATAGTAAAATCCAAAATCATCATTAAAGATGCTTCCCAAAAAATGGGGCAAAGTTTGTAATTCACACTGATGTCAACAACTTCAGATCAGGAACTCTGACCCATTATTTTGTTGTGGCACAGTGATAATTTTACGTCTGTACTTAGAGTCATGAATCATAGAGACTGGGGCTGCATGGTGGCTCAGTGGTTAGCACTGCTGTCTCACAGTGCCAGGGACACAGCTCCAATTCCAACCTCAGGCGACTGTCTGTGTGGAGTTTGCACTTTCTGCCGTCACTGCATGAGTTTCCTCTGTGTGCTCCAGTTTCCCCCCACTATCCAAAGACATCCAGGTTAGGTGAATTGGCCATTCTAAATTGCCCATAGTATTCAGGCATATGGAGGTTAGGTACATTAGTCAGGGGTAAATATAGGGAGAATATGTCTGGGTAGTTTACTCTTCGGAGGTGGGGGGGTCGTGTGGACTTGTTGGGCTAAAGGGCTTGTTTCCACACTGTAGGGATTCCATGAGATATACAGTTTGGAAAGAGACCCAGTCCAACTCCACCATGACGACCAGGTATCTAAAATTAATCTACTCCCGTTTCCCTGAATTTGTTCCATATCTCTCCAAACTCTTCCTATTCAATTACCCATCCAGATACCTTTTAAATGTTGTAATACTACCTGCCTTCCCCACTTCCTCTGGCACCTCATTCCATGCACCAACCACCTTCTGCATGAAAACGTTGCCCCTCAGGTTTCTTTTACTTTTTTCCCTCTCACCCTAAACACATGCTCTCTAGTTTGGACTCACCCACCTCAGGAAAAGACATTGTCTGTCCTATCCATGCCCCTCATGGTTTTATAAACCTTGATTAGGTCACCCCCTCAGCCCCCGATGCTCAAGGGTAAACAGCCCCAGACCATTCAGCCTCCCCTTAGATCTCAAACCCTTCAACCCTGGCAATGGTCTTGTAAATCTTTTCTGAACCCTTTCAAGTTTCACAGCGTCCTGCCAAAGGAGGGAGACCAGAATTGCAAACAATATTCCAAACGTGGCCTAACCAATGTCCTGTACAGCAGCAACATGACTCCCAAGTCCTTTTGAAAGAAATATTTTTTTCTCTCTATACCATTCTATCTTTCATGACAATTCTTTTCGTCATTTACTCTCTCCTATCTTCCACCCAAGTACAGACACTTCCATGTTCTCCCCAGCCATCTCATTCCCCTGCCTAATTTAAATAAATAGCTCTGCCCACTCCCAGTTCTGACTCCAGGTCTCGAACCTGAATTCCTGACTGTCCCCCTCTCCATGGATGCTGCCCGATCTGTTGAGTACTTTGAGCATTGTGTTTTTATTTCAGATTGGCAGAATCTGCAGTATTTTACTCCACACCAGGAGTTAAGTGTTGGATTGGCTGAAAGATTTCCTGACCTGCAAGAGGCTACAATGACTACAAAGCTCTGATTGGAAATGAATCCAATCAATGAAAAATGATCACAATTGTCACTTCATTTTAAATTAGGGAAATGGTATATTATGTTTGGATGGAAAAGAGTGGTTGAGGATGACAAGTGCAGATTCGCTCCAGCAGCCAGTGATGGATTTAATTTTTGATCCCATGTCAAGGATTTGCATTGGTTCAAATGAAACAATCAATTCACTGGAACAAGTGTTTAATGAGACATGGATTTCCTCAGTAGATTGAGAAGTAAATAAATTAACAGGATCATGTTGAATGGAAAGAATAACAGATTAGTAACTAACATTGAGAATTGTAATAATGTTCCAGTGGGCCTTAATCAGCTTTGTGTTGAATAGATATTTTACAGACTGTAGACTTACCAACATCAGCGCCTAACCAATGTCCTGTACAGCAGCAACATGTTCCACTGGGACTGGTGAGGTACACTCATGGCTCTTACTCTGGGTTATAGGACAACATTTCAAACTTTGGTGACATGATACGGGGAAATAAAGAATGAGAAAGATTGGGCTGGAATTCAAAATCCATTGACAGAAAGCGAACGGAGCAAACACATGAGAAATATGTGAGTTAATGCATGTTGTTCTGAAGAATATAGATTGTCTGGGTGCACACATGGTCACAGAGCCCAGCAATAGCTTTGTCAGTGACTAGACTGTGTTCTGTAAGCCCACTATCAGGTTTAGACAGTGGACACTTTTCGAACAGTCGAAGGTATTCTTTGGATTGTACCATAGCTGCAGTCCCAGATGCTCTCTGCATTCACACTGATGTTGGTATCTGCACATAGGGCTGAGCCAGGCTGGGAACAGTGTAAAACAGCCCACTGTTGCCATGGGAGATGAAAGCGGTTGGGCATGTAGTGTGGTCTACAATGGGGAATGGTTTCAGGTTGATGTTTTCTCCTGCTAATCCTTCTGTCATTGGTCCTCAGCTCTGACCCATAGTCATCGAATCATACAGCACCGAGACAGAGCTTTTGGTCCAACAGGTCATTACAACCAAGTTTCTGAAACTGAACTTCTCCTATTTGCCTGTCTTTGGCCCATGACCCTCTCAGCCTTTCACATTATTTTGGTTGTTTTCCTTATCCATATAGTTTTCCAAAATTGTTTTAGATGATGTCATTGTACCCGCCTCTTTCACCTCCTCTGGCAGCTCATTCCATACAAGCACCACCCTCTGTGTGAAAAACTTGCTCCTCAGGTCCCCTTTAAACCTTTCCCATCTCACCTTAAACCCTGTGCCCTCTAGTTTTGAGGAAGTGAGCCAAATGCCTTCTTCACCACCCTATCGACCTGATGAGGCCAGTTCCAAGGAACAATGTGCCTGCACCCTTCAGTCTCTCTTTTCAATAACTCTCCCCAGGACCCTACCATTAACTGTGATGAATCCTTGGTGTGATTAACTAGTCATGAAACAAGTAATACGTCCATGACCAGACATTGACCAGGCAAGTTAATCATAATTAAGCAACACTTCTATGAAACAAAGCAAGATACCTTCTAAAAATCTCTGGTTTTCAGACAAACTCCAACACCATTCCCGAAGTCTACCTCATGCACAATAGCATTGGTCCTGCCCTTCTTATTTCTGTATATGTTCTCATATTGCTGCGACAAACCTTTAACTGCATTCTTTGCTCCTGAGACAGATAGCTTACTCACCTATCCCATTCCTCACGGACTTCCTAATTGTTTAACGTATTTTGAGGAACATCAAACTCCACAACATCTGGATTTGATTTCTCACTCTGCGGGGGCAGTAACTAACACCTGTTTCTCCAGTTCCTTCTCTTGATGATGATAAGGTTCAAACATATTCACGCTACATGCACGATATAGCATTTTTCCTGATCTGACATCAAACCTGGCTTTGAAGGACTGTCCTACCACTGGTACAATACTAAAATATCATCACCACTGGAAATCATCCAAATTTCAGAGTTTTATCTGCCAGCTGCTTCATTCTCTGCTGTGCCCTCTTCAGGTGCTGTTTGGATAACTCACCTACCTGATTTAATCTCTCCCTCACCTCCGATATATAATATAGTTGTGAGATCTCTGACTTCAGTGCTGTCAATTTTTCTTTAATTAATTTCAAAGGCCCTCTAACTTCATGTCTGAATATTAACTGTAAGGGAGTAGCCTGAGTAGATTCATTTGGGGCATCTCTAATGACAAACAGCACAAATAGAATAGAGTCGATGAGTGTGGTGTTGGAAAATCACAGTCAATCAGGCAGCAACCGAGGAACAGGAGAGTTGACGATTCAAGCATAAGCTCTGCATCAGGAATCGACACTCCCCCTCCTCGGATACTGCCTGACCAGCTGGGATTTTCCAGCACCACATTCTTTGACTCTGACCTCCAGCATTTGCGGTCCTCACTTTCCCCTAACACAAATGGAATACCTTTATCCCAGTCATTTGTGTAATCCTGACAGTACGCTCTTAACTTGGTCTTCATGGTCTGATGCCACCTTTCCAAACTCCCTGGGATTCAGGATGATACACACTTGATTTAAGGTGCTATATGCCTAAGATATCCATGACTTCCTTAAACAGTCTTGCAGTAAAGTTAGATCCTGGGTCTGAATGAATTTCTCTGGGTAGCCCATACCACATGAAGAAAGCTATTAACTTTTCTACCACCTTTTTTTGCCTTAATACTCCATAATGGAATTACCTCCAGAAATCTGGTAGACACATCCATTCTGGTTAGCAGGTACTGGTTCGCAATTTTAGTTCTCGGGAGGGAACCTACACAATCAATCATAATCTGCATGAAAGGCTCTTCGAATGTTAGAGCTGGCAACAAAGGTGCTGGCTTTATTAGGAGAAAGTGAGGACTGCAGATGCTGGAGATCAGAGTCAAAGAGTGTGGTGCTGGAAAAGCACAACAGGTCAGGCAACATCCGAGGAGCAGGAGAGTCGACGCTTCCAGTGTAACTTCTTCATCAGAAATGAAGAGGGGGGTGCAAAGGGGGCTGAAAGATGAATGGAAGGTTGGGTAGGGCAGAGGCTAGTTAGCTGGGAAGACAATAGGTAGATGAAGGTGGGGGTGAAGGTGATCGTTCAGAGTGGAGAGTAGAGCAGATAATAGAGCAAGAAGGAAGATGGACAGGTAGGATAGTTCAAGGGGATGGTGCCGAGTTGGAAGGGTGGATCTGGGATAAGGTAAAGGGAGTGGAAATGATTTGATCCTGTGAAGTTGTAGGCTCCCTAGGCAGAAGATGAGGCATTCTCCCTCCAGATTCCGTGTGGCTAGAGTTTGGCGGTGGAGGCGATGAATCATCCATTTCGTACTTCTAACTGAAAATTCCGACAAGTGCTTCATCTTTATCTTTTGCACGGATGTGCTGGGCTCTTCCACCATTTAGGATGGGAATATTTGTGCAGCCTCTTCCTTCAGTGAGTTGTTTAATTGCCCATCACCATTCACGACTGGATGTGGCAGGACTGCAGAGCTCAGATCTGATCCATTGGTTGAGGAATCACTTAGCTCTGTCTACCACTTGCTGTTTATGCTGTTTCACATGCAGTAGTTCAGTCTGATGGCGTCATCTTCAGCTATGCCTGGTGTTGCTCCTAGCATGCACTTCTGCGCTTTCCATTGAACCAGGATTGATCCCCTGGCTTGATGGTCATAGCTGAGTGAGGGATGTGCTGGGCCATGAGGTCACAGATTGTGCTGCTGTTAATGGCCCACTTCACATCATGGAAGTCAAGTCTTGAGTTGCTACATCTGTTCAAAGTCTGGCTCATTTAGCACAATGATAGTGCCGCACAATACATATGAAGAAGGGTCTTTGTCTCCTTAAGGATTGTGCATTGATTGCTTTTCCTGTTACCATCATTGACAGATGTAACTGCAGCTGGCAGGTTGGTAAGCATGACGTTGAGTATGTTTTTTCCACCTTTTGGTTCCCTCACCAACTGCCGCATGCCGCAGACCCAGTCTAACAGCTCTGTCCTTTAGGACCCCACCAGCTCAATCAGTTGTACTGCTGCCGAGACACTCTTGATGGTGGACATTGAAATCCCTCCCCCCCAGGGTACATGTTGTGCCCTTGTCACCTTCTGTGGTTCCTCCAAGTGTTGTTCAAAATGGAGGAGAACTGATTCATCAGCTGAGGGAGGATGGTACGTGGTAATCAGCAGGAGCTTTCCTTGTTCATGTTTAACCTGAAGCCGTGAGACTTCATGGGGTCTGGAGTTAATATTGAGGACTCACAGGGTAACTCCCTCCCGACTGTATCCCCACTGTGCTGCCTCCTCTGCTGGGTCTGTCAGGACATATCCAGGGATGGTGATGGTGCTCACTGGGACATAGAATGTCAGGGAGGATTCTGTGAGTATGAATATGACAGATTGTTGCTTGACTAGTCTGTGAGACAGCTCTCCCAATTTTGGCAGTAGCCCCCAGATGTTAGTAAGGAGGACTTTGCAGGGTCGACAGCGCTGTTCCTGCATTTTCCGGTGCCGAGGTCAGTAACAGGTGATCCGTTCAGTTTCATTTCTTTGAGACTTTGTAATGACTGGTACAACTGAATGGCTTGCCAGGCCAAATCAGGGGGCAACTGAGAATCAATCACACTGCTGGGGGTCTGGAGTCACATGCAGGCCAGACCGGGTGAGGACAGCATTAGTGAACCAGATGATTTTTTCCATGGTCATCAGTGAATCTTCATTACAGATGATTGTTTTAGACTGAATTGAAATTACACCATTTGCAGTGGCAGAATTCACTCCTGGGTCCCCAGAGCATTGGCTGCGTTTCTGGATTGATCGTCTCATGGTAATACCAGCCAGTATTACCTCCCTTCCCCCAGTGCATGGAGGGGTATAGAGAACTGTATGGGGGTTGATAGCAGTCTGCATGGAGAGGTACTGAACAATGCATGGAGGGTTTTAGAGGGCTGCATGGAGGTGTATAGCAGGCTGCATGGAGTTGTACAGAGGACTGCATGGAGGGGCATAAAGGACTGCATGGATGTATACAGAGGACTGCATGGAGGTTTATGGAGGACTGTATGGGCGTGAATAGTGTACTGCATGGAGGTGTATTGAGCCTTGCATGGAGGTGTTGAGTGGACTTCATGGTGTATACAGGAGACAGTGTGGAATTCTGCAGAGGACGTTGTTGTGGTCAAAAGAGAACTGTATGGAGCTGTAGAGAGGACTTCATGGACTTCACGACAATGCCTCTTATTTCTCAGGAGGGTCAGGAAATTCAGCACATTTGGAAGGCCTCTCACTAACATTTATCGCAGCACCATAGAAAGCATACAATCTGGGTGCATCACGGTTTGGTACGGTAACAGCTCTCTCCAGGAACATAAGAAACTACAAGAAAGTTCATCAGGAGAGATGAAATGCTGAAGCCCATAACACCGACTCTCCTGTTCCTCAGGTATTGCCCGACCTGCCGTCTTTTTCCAGTGCCACCCTTTTTGACTCGGACTCTCCAACATCTGCAGTCCTCACTTTCTTCTATTCCTCATTCAGATTTGTTTATTCACATGTTTCCCAGAGAGGGCAGACCGAACTCAGCGTGTCTTTGTCACAGACCTTGGAGAGGGCAGATAGTCCTGACTGTGTCTGTATCACTTGGCTTGGGCAGAGCAGACAGATCCCATTGAGTCTATATCATTGACTCAGGGAGCACAGGCTATTTACTCTGTGTCTGTAGCAGATCACCAGGACTGCCAACTGAACATACTCAGTCTGTATCACGAAGATTGGAGAGAGCAGGCTCCCCTCACTGTGTTCTATCACTGACCCCACGGAGAGTGGGTATGGATGGATCCTGAGACAGAACATATTTCTAATCCCTGAATCCTCAATCTGCCTCATTATTAAATGAAGTTCACCATTTGGGTAAAAGGGTATTTTACCATGTTCTTCAGCTGTTTCCAGAACTTAGTCTGGGTCACAGCATATATACAAGTGTTTGTGCAGCAACTTAGGAGCTGGAGAATGAATACAATCTCTCATACAAAATAATGTAAATGTATAGCTGTATATCCCATTCAAAACATGTGTTTCCTGAGAGAGTATACCATAAACACTGACCATAACAGGATGAAATTCTCTGAGATAACAAACAATAAAATTATGGACTTCCTTCGAGTCCCCATTTCTGGGTCACTAGGATTCTCCCCACTGCTGTGGGCCTGAGGTCTCCTGTGGGCTCTGCTGGCCACTAAAATGTGCCTGACACTTAAAGCATTGAGCAGCAGAATCAGAACAAATGGAACTACTGGGTTCAGAATATAATTTCGGCACTCAATTCTTGCCCAGACTGGAGGTGACAGAATATGAGTTGGTACTGAACAAAACCAGGGGAGATTTCTCAGCAAATACTGATATGTGAACATAAAGTACCAGAAAATGTTCTTCAAACCACTCAGCATTGTCACCGTTCCCAGAACCACAGCTGCTGTAATCTCTGTACAAAAGTTAATTTGCAGATTTGGGCAGCAAATGGCCACATATCAATCCAAAGTAAAAGTGACAGTAAACCAGAAGGAACAGTCGGTGGTTGCATAAAGGAAGACAGTGTATATATTACAGATGGGGATGGTCCATATGAAACATAAGTCTGTCTGACAGACAATTGGAATGTGTCTCAATAGCAGATAGAGGACAATAACCAGGATATCTGCTGTAGACATTGCCACCAGGTATTGAGGAATGCATTTTGAAAGACCACACTTTCCTTGCGCGAGGATTATAATTGTTATGATGTTAACTGTGAGAAAGAAAAACAAATAAGGAAGCAAATCAAACTGGTTGAAAAGTTAATAATTTCGCAGAGTACTCTATAAGATTTGCAAATGTGTCCCTCTTTCTGACAATGCATTGAAGTATTCATACATCTGTTCAAATAATCTGTTGAACCCACTAAAAAAATCAATCAAATCAGTCATTAAGTAAAACTTCATATTTGGTATGAAACAGAAAATGACGAATAGCAGTTTGTAAGAGATGATGTGAATGTTGACGCTGGGCTGACAGATTATTTATGTGAAAACAAGGGAATGAAAGGGAAATCACCAAGACCATGAGAGGTATGTTTTAGTTTCTGAAGTACAACAGACTTCAGTGACCCTGTGTTAAAGTGGAGGAAACATCCAGGTTCCTGCTCTTCATCTTTCCAGTGTCATTCAAAATTAGTGTTGAAGAATCAGCCCAAGTTCTCCTTCACTAGTGTCTGGTGACCATGGGGCATAGCATCTCACATATCCTGCTCTTGATCCTCATCCAAAGCAGATAGATTTATGCTATCATATATCAATGTATATTAATCACTCTGATACCTACTTCTGGATTTTGTGTAATGGAAGAACATTAGCCCTTGATTGCCATTCATAAAATACCATTCATAAAATATGAGTATTGCTGGTTAGGTCAACATTCGATGCCCATCTCTGATTGTCCCCACTCAGATGCTGCCAAGCTATCTTATTCAGCTACTGAAGTCCATGTAATGTAGATATACCCACAAAGATGTTAGGGAGCAAATTCCAGCATGTGACTCTGTGACAGTGAAGGAACATCAATATGGTCCCAAGATAGTTTCCCTGTGTACCTCATTGCCTATTGCTTTGAGAAGGTGGAGGTCACAGGTTTGGAAAATGTTGTGAAAGGACTCTTAACAAGTTGCTGCAGTGCATCTTTCACATGCCTCACATTGTTGCTGGCATACATTGATGATGGAATCAGGGAATGTTTGTGGATGTGGTGCCAATCAAAAGGCTTGCTATATTTCTTCAGTACTTTGGAGCTAAACTCATTGAAGCAAGTGGGGAGTCTTGCATCATAAACCCGCCTTGCCCTTTGTAGATAATGGACATGCTTTGGGGAGTCCGGAGGTGACGGATGTACCACAAAATCACCAAGCTCTAACATGGTCTTGTAACACTGTTATTGATGAAACTGGTCCAGTTCAGTCTGGTAACCCCTCCCCAGGAGATTGTGAGTGGGAGATTCACTGATAGTAAATCAATTAATGACAAGCAAAATGGTTATATTTGGTCACATTTTGGCAATTTGGACAGAAGAGGGTCAAGAGTTACATGGAACAGAGGAATAGATTGACACCCGAGCAGTGGAATAAATAACACATTCAGCACTATGCATTGTCCGGGGAAGCGAACAGTAATTGAGGAAAACTTGGAAGAAACAATGCAAGGCACATTCTAAAAGTCTCTGGTTTTCATACCGCTCCATACTTGTGGCAGTCAGTTCTGAGACAGTGTACTTGTTTTATCCTGATATCGAGGGAATGGCAGAGGATGGGGATCAGGAAATGTTGGTCAGGATGGGGAACCGGGAAAGAGAGTTGAATGAAAAGCTCCCTGTGATGAGACACATTTTGGGAACAGGTGCCACCTGAATCAGTGCCAGGAATAAACAGGAGTTTGACCCAGCTCAGGGTCAAATGGACCGGTAGATTCTAAACAATCTCATTGATCCTCATGACTTGGGCAAGGGCGGGGTTATTGTCAATGGATATGGATTAAAGTTTAAGGTAGTGACAAAAGACAATGGTTTTGATCCTTCCAATTTGAAATGATAAGAACATTACTACAGTGAAATATGATTTACAGATCTCATAGGTAGACTTTGACACTTAGCAGGAACAACAGCAACAACAGCAAGGAGGACAGAGGAACTTTGTACATTGTAAGGAATTTGTAATTAATAGAAAAGGGAAACCCTCCAGGGACACAATTATGGTTTATGGAGTTTGACATTAATTACAGTCACAAAACAAACGGGTTCAGTTAACCCTCTTCAATCCAGTACACTATTCCTCAAATGGAATAGATCTTGTACCAACCTTGGACTGCATTATGCGAGTTCCTGAGAGAAGGACAGACAGATGCATTGATCTTAATCTTTCAGTTCTCTGGAGGTATTGAGGCTCCAAAGAAACGTATTGTTACAAACAATGCACCCCTTGTTCAAAAAAGGCTGGAGAAATAAGAGCGGCTGCTCCAGCCAGTCAGTTGGGGTACTCTGCCTCCCTAGTTTAAAGTAAGGACAGCTTCAGTAACATGTTGTCGAAGGCACTTAGAGCAGAGAGACATGTTGAAAAGCTGTGGTTCAGGGTGAAGGGAGACACATTGATTGGTTGATTGTCACGTTTCCCTCAGTACAGTGTAAAGCTTTGTTTATGAGCAGTACAGGTAGATCACAGTGAGCAGGGATGTACAGGTCACAGGGTGAACAGAAACTTGGACAGAGGCGTACAGGTTACATCTCAAAGGGCGTGCACTAGGCAAGACCAACATTAACAAGGTCAGAATTACTTTAAGTTAGAGATTCCATTCATCAGTCTCATAACGGCTGGGAAGAAGCTGTTCCTGAAGCAGCTGGTGGGTGTGTTCAAGCTTCTGTACCTTCTGCCCGACGGGCAAGGTTGTAAGAGATCATTACTGGGGTGGGAGGGGTATTCGATGAAGTTGGCACCCATTCCACGGCAACAAGCTGTGTAAATGGAGTCCATGGATGGAAGGTTGGCTTCAGTGATGATCTAGGCCGTGCACACAACCTCCTGTAGTTCCTTACCGTGCTGGACAGAGCAGTTCATACACCCTGACAGGATGTTTTCTCTGTTGCATCTGAGGATCCTGAAGAACAGACGAAATTACTGGAGCTTCCTGAGGAAGAGGATGCGTTGTTGTGCCTCTGGATCATCACATCTACATGGGACAGTCAGGACAGATTGCTGGTTATTGTCACTCCGAGGAACTTGACACTCTCCACCCTCTCAGCCTCAGCTCCATTGATGGAGAAGGAGGCATGTTCCTCTCCTGTCTTTCCAAAGTCAATCATCAGTTCTTCAGATTTGCCGATACTGAGAGAGAGGGTGTTCTCACTGCACCATGTCACCAAGCCCTCTATCTCCTTCCTGTTGGTTGATATCCATCCTCCCACAGTGGGGTCTGCAGCAAACATGGAGATGGTGTTTGTACGGACTTTAGCCAGACTGCCGCGGGTGTACAGGGAGTACAGTAGGGGCTGAGAACACATCCTTGGGGGGCTCCAGTGTTGAGGGTTATCGTGGAGGAGGGGCTGCTGTCTATCTTCACTGATTGTGGTCTGTGGGTCAGGAAGCTGAGGATCCAGCTGCAGAGGGTGGAGCCAAGACTCAGAGTCTCAGAGTTTTGTGATCAGTCTGGAGGGGATAATGGTGTTGGAGGCGGAGATGTACTCGATGAGCAGGAGTCTGACGTAGATGTCCTTGCTATCCAGATGTTCCAGGGATGACGGCAGGGTTGGGAGATGCTGTGGTCCTATTACATTGGTCAGAGGGAATCGAGGCAGGCTGGGAGACCAGGGCTGATGTGGGCTATGACCAGCCTCTCGAAGCACTACAGCATTATGGAGGTCAGAGCCACTGGGCAGTAATCATCAAGGCACATTGCACTGGCTTTCGTAGGTACTGGGATGGTGCTGGTCTTCTTGAAGCAGGTGGGAACTTTGGAGTGCAGTAAGGAAAGGTTGAAGATTTCAGCGAATACCTCCACCATATGGTTCACACAGGATCGGAGTGGACAACCAGGGACTCCGTCTGGGCCTGTCACATTCCTTGGATTGACTCCGAGGAAGGCTGATCTGGTGTCAGCATCAGTGACAGAGGGAACAGGTGCCCCTGGAGCTATTGGGTCAGATGACACTGCACTGCTGGCATTCTTCTTGAATTGTGCATAGAAAGTGCTGAGTGCATCAGGGAGGGATGTGTCTTTGTCTGCTATCTTGCTCTGTTTCACTTTGTGTCCCATTATGTTGTTTCGGCCTTCCCACAGGCAGTGGATGTCTGAATGGTTGGGTTAGACCTCTAACTTGGTCCCGTATTGTCTCTTGGCATCTCTGATGGCTTCGCCAGGATCATATCTGGATTTTCTGTATTGGTCTCGGTAATCCGACTTGAATGCTGAGTGCCTGATTTTCAGAAGGGAGTGGATTTCCCAGTTTACCCAGGGTTCCCATTTGGGGGACACCAGGAATAACTTTGGCACGCACTCCTGTACACATTTGTTAATGATGTCCGTGATGGTGGTAGTGTACTAGTCCAGGTTTTCCACTGAGTACTTGAATAGAGTCCAGTTCGCTGATTCCAACCAGTCCCGGAGATGCTCTTCCACTGCCTTGGGCCAACATTGTATTTCTTTCTGAGACGGATCCTCCCACTTTAGCTTCTGCTTGTAAGATGGGAGGCAGGACACAGCGTTGTGACCTGATTTTCCGATGTGTGCTGCGGGGGGTTGAGCGGTTGATGAGTTAGATGGTTGTGTAACACTGGTCCAGGGTTTTGGGTCCTTTAGTGGGGCAGGAGATATGTTGGTGGGACTTTGGCAGCACCTTCTTGAGGTTGGATTGGTTGAAGTCACCAGCCACGATGAGTAAGGCCTTGAGGAATTTTGTCTCAGATTGTTTATGGCCGTGTAAACTTCATCCAGGACATTCTTCACATCTGCATGGGGTGGTATGTAGACTGCTGTCAGGATGGCGGAGGTGAACTCTCACAGAGGGTACATTTTACTGTAAGATAATTCGAGGTTGAGTGGAGCAATCGCCTGTCAGGTTTGCTGCATCCATTCACCAGGAGGTGTCGATCAAGAAACATATCCCACCGCCCTTCACCTTACCCGAGGATGTCATGTGGTCCATGTGGTATTTGGAGAACCCAACAGTTTGTTGGGAGCAGTCAGGAATGGCAGGGGTGAGCCATGTCTCCATGAAACACAGCACACAACAGCCTCTGAGTGCCCTCTGGAAGGTAAGTCTGGATCTGAGTTCAGCCATTTTTTCTTTGCAAGGTGTAAGTTCGGGAGGAGTGCCGTGAAAACATGTTGTTTTCAACACCACCATCAGGCCAATATGTTTTCACCGTTTCCTGGCATGTTTCTGGACAGTTCCAGGAGTTGGTGAAGTGAGTCTGCTGCTCCTGGAGGTAAGTGAGTCAGGCCTGGTTGGCAGGGCCTCCTCCAGTTGTAGCAGTCACAGGATCTGGGACCACACAAATGCTGGTTGTCTTCCTTGGGGTTAAGTCACTGATAGGGCCGATTCCGTGACAGATTGAGGTCAGGACGCTGCAGGTTCAGGGGTCAGGTCACGGTTCTGGGTTTCCATGTGGGTCCTACAGGAAGTCGATAGGTCTACTCTGGCTTCTACAGGATGACCAGCATTGAAAGTTATCAGGCCTGGACAACCATGGGATTCTCGATCCTGTAAGTAGACTAAAAAGAACATTGTTCGTAATTTTTATAGAGTTGAATTTTCTGCTGCCTTGAGTGGTCTGAGCAAAGGCAAGAAAGGTGGGGTAATACGGAAAGAATGAAAGCATTAGATTTTGTTGTGAAAACTATTTCCAGTTGCACCTTTTCTGGTTGAAGCAGCCAATTCTGAATCTCACTAGTGAGGGGTGATCACTTCATTTTCATGCCATTCTATCTCATTAGGAGCTGATCTTGCCTCATTTCGATGGAGATTCTAATCCTTCCTTCAGTTCCTATGGAAACCAGATGGTGCCAGTCCCCAACAGGAAAGCCTGGGCAGTTACCTGGAGGCAGGAACTCACTGTTTGCTTCTCCAGGTCTTCATCCATCTCCACCATCAGCACCATTTCACTGCATGCTCCATCAACACTGTCCTCTCCCACACTTTGTCGGTGTGTGTGGGCATCACCAAACCCCAGCCTCACCACATCATTCTGGCTGCTTTCAGATTAACTCACCCTTCACTGTGGAGCTCAGAGACAATGATGTCGTACCTGCTTCTGCCAGGTTGGTTCACAGTCGGGGGCATGGGCACATTTCATGCAGCGACATAGGATGCTCCGTCTGGCTCTGAGCTAACTTTCTAAAGGCTCATTCACTTTGGGTTTACTTGTGGTCTGTCAGGTTTATCTCAGTGTTTAGTGCAGAGTGATAGGCCTTCACCATGTCACTAGTCAGAGTATCACACAGTACAAGGGGATGAATATTTATAGATGACAGCATGGAGGTGTGTAGAGGCCGTTATTTATTCATTGGTGGGATCAGGGTGTCGCTGGCTGGGCCAGTATTTATTGTCCGTCCCTAGTTGCCTTTGAGAAGGTGGTGATGAGTTACCTTCTTGAACTGCTGCAGTCCACCTGCTGTGGGTTGACCCACAATGCCACGAGGGAGGGAATTCCAGGATTGTGACCCAGTGATGGTAAAGGAACTGCGTATTATTTCCAAGTCAGGATGGTGGGGAATTTGCAAGTGGTTACATACCTATATATCTGCTGCTCTTGTCCTTCTGGATGGAAGTATTTGTGGACGTGAAAGTTATTGTCTGAGGATCTTTGGCGACTTTCTACAGTGCATCTTGTAGATACTGCACACTGCTACTACTGAGAGTCGGAGAGAGAGGGAATGGATGTTTGTGGATATAGTGCCAATCAAGCGGGTTGCTTTGTCCTGGATGGTGTCAAGCTTCTTGAGTTTTATTTTAACTTTACTCATTCATGCAAGTGGGGAATATACTAACACTCTCCCGTCTTGTGCCTTGGGGAGACAGGAGGTGAGTCACTCACGATAGTATATTTAGCCTCTGACCTGCTCTTGTTGTCACTGTGCTTATTTGGTTAGTCCAGTGGAGTTACTCGTCAATGATAACCCCCAGGATGTTGGCATTGGGGATACAATGATGGTCACAGTGTTGAAAGTCAAGGGACAGTGGTGCGATTGTGGCATATTGGTGATGGTCATAACCTTGCATTTGTGTGCTGAGAATGTTACATGCCACTTGCCAGCCCAAGCCTGGACATTGTCCAGATCTTGTTGCATTTGAACATAGACTGCTTCAATATATAAAGAGTTGTGAATGATGCTCAACATTGTGAAATCAACAGTGAACATTCCCACTTCTAACCGTATGAGGAAGAGAAGGTGTTTATGGAGACCTTATGATGAAGCAGCTGGAGATGTTTGGGCCAAGGATATTACCGTGAGGAACTACTGCAGAGATGTCCTGGAGCTGAGATGACTGACCCTCCAACAACCACAACCATCTTCCTCTGTGTCCGGTCTGACTCCAACCACCATAAGACCATAAGACATAGGAGTGGAAGTAAGGCCATTCGGCCCATCGAGTCCACTCCGCCATTCAATCATGGCTGATGCGCATTTCAGCTCCACTTGCCAGCACTCTCCCCGTAGCCCTTAATTCCTCTAGACAACAAGAACCTATCAATCTCGGCCTTGAAGACATTTAGCGTCCTGGCTTCCACTGCACTCCGTGGCAATGAATTCCACAGGCCCACCACTCTCTGGCTGAAGAAATGTCTCCGCATTTCCGTTCTGAAATGACCCCCTCTAATTCTAAGGCTGTGTCCACGGGTCCTAGTCTCCTCACCTAACAGAAACAATTTTCTAGCATCCACCTTTTCAAAGCCATGTATTATTTTGTACGTCTCTATTAGATCTCCCCTTAATCTTCTAAACTCCAACGAATACAATCCCAGTATCCTCAGCCGTTCCTCATATGCTAGACCTGTCATTCCAGGGATCATCCGTGTGAATCTCCGCTGGACACGTTCCAGTGCCAGTATGTCCTTCCTGAGGTGTGGGGACCAAAACTGGACACAGTACTCCAAATGGGGCCTAACCAGAGCTTTATAAAGTCTTAGTAGTACATCTCTGCTTTTATATTCCAACCCTCTTGAGATAAGAGACAACATTGCATTCGCTTTCTTAATCACAGACTCAACCTGCATGTTTACCTTTAGAGAATCCTCGACTAGCACTCCCAGATCCCTTTGTGCTTTGGCTTTATTAAATTTCTCACCATTTAGAAAGTAGTCCATGCTTTTATTCTTTTTGCCAAAGTGCAAGACCTCGCACTTGCTCACGTTAAATTCCATCAGCCATTTCCTGGACCACTCTCCCAACCTGTCTAGATCCTTCTGTAGCCTCCCCACTTCCTCAGTACTACCTGCCTGTCCACCTAACTTCGTATCATCGGCAAACTTCGCTAGAATGCCCCCGGTTCCCTCATCCAAATCATTAATATATAATGCGAACAGCTGTGGCCCCAGCACCGAACCCTGCGGGACACCGCTCGTCACCGGCTGCCATTCTGAGAAAGAACCTTTTATCCCAACTCTCTGCCTTCTGTTAGATAGCCAATCCTCAATCCATCCCAGCAGCTCACCTCGAACACCATGGGCCCTCACCTTGCTCAGCAGCCTCCCGTGTGGCACCTTATCAAAGGCCTTTTGAAAGTCCAGATAGACCACATCCACTGGGTTTCCCTGGTCTAACCTACTTGTTACCTCTTCAAAAAATTCCAACAGGTTTGTCAGGCATGACCTCCCTTTACTAAATCCATGTTGACTTGTTCTAATCAGACTCTGCTCTTCCAATAATTTAGAAACCTTATCCTTAATGATGGATTCTAGAATTTTACCAACAACCGAGGTTAAGCTGATTGGCCTATAATTTTCCATCTTTTGCCTTGATTCTTTCTTGAACAAGGGGGTTACTACAGCCATCTTCCAATCATCCGGGACCTTTCCTGACTCCAGTGACTCTTGAAAGATCTCAACCAATGCCTCTGCTATTTCCTCAGCAACCTCTCTCAGAACTCTAGGGTGTATCCCATCGGGGCCAGGAGATTTATCAATTTTAAGACTTTTTAACTTTTCTAGCACTATCTCTTACGTAATGGCAACCATACTCAACTCAACCCCGTGACACCCTTTAATTTTTGGGATATTACTCATGTCTTCCACTGTGAAAACTGATGCAAAGTACTTGTTAAGTTCTCCTGCTATTTCCTTATCTCCCATCACTAGGCTCCCTGCATCAGTTTGAAGTGGCCCAATGTCTACTTTTGCCTGTCGTTTGTTTCTTATGTACTGAAAGAAACTTTTACTATTATTTCTAATATTACTGGCTAGCCTACCTTCATATTTGATCCTCTCATTTCTTATTACACTCTTTGTTATCCTCTGTTGACTTTTGTATCCTTCCCAATCTTCTGATTTCCCACTGTTCTTAGCCACTTTATAGGATCTCTCTTTTTCTTTAATACATTTCCTGACTTCCTTTGTCAGCCAAGGTTGTCTAATCCCTCCCCGGTTAATCTTTCTTTTCTTGGGAATGAACCTCTGTACAGTGTCCTCAATTATACCTACAAACTCCTGCCATTTTTGCTCTAGTGTCTTCCCGGTTAGCCTCTGCTTCCAGATTGAAAATAACATCCAATGTGTTGTGTGGCACTGAATGAATCTGATAAATGAGACAGACTTCAAACAGATCTATCAACTCAAGACATGGCATTCATGATGTGATGTGGGCCATTAACAGTAGGTCATGGTCTCTCCCCTCCACTCAACCCTGACCATCAAACCAGGGGATCCATCGTGGTACAATGGAGAATGCAGAAGGGCACATCAGGAGCACCAGAGAGCTTGTTCCCCCATTGATTCCAGTTTTGCTCAGACCCCTTGATGTCACACTCGGTCGAATTGGCCTTGATGTCACAGGCTGTGACATCATCTCCCCTCTGGAACTCAGCTCTTTTGTCCATGTTTGAACCAACGCTGTAATGAGGTCAGGAGCTGAGTGGTCCAGGTGGAACCCATACTGGGAGTCACTGAGCAGACTTTTGCTTTGCAGGAGCTGCTCAATAGCACTGCTGATGACACCTTCCATCACTTTACTGATGATCGAGAGTAGACTGATAATGTGCTAATTGGCTGAGTTCGATTTGTCTTGCTAAACATGTACAGCTCATACCTGGGCAATTTTCCTCATTGTTGGGTAGATGCCTTTGTTGCACCTGTACTGGAACAGCTTGGCTAGGGGAGTGACATGTTCTGGAGCACAAGTCCTCAGTATTATTGCTGGAATATTTTCACAGATGATAGGCTTTGCAGTATCCAGTGTCTCCCACCATTTCGTGAAATCATGAGAAATGAATCAAATTTTCTGAAGACTGGTATCTGTAAGGCTGGGGTCCATTGGAGGAGGGTGTGATTTTTTTTTCACACTGATGTGCTGCAATCTTCCATTATTGAGGATGGGAATATACGTGAAGCTTCCTTCTCCAGTGAGTTGTGTAATTGTCCACCATCATTCAACGCTGGATGTGGCAGGACTGCAGATCTTAGATCTGATCCTTTGGTTATGGGATCACTTAGCTCTGTCTATCACCTTACTGTTAATGCTGATTTGCACGCAAGTTTGGTGGCTTCACTAGGTTGAAACCTCACCTTCAACTATGCCTGGTATTGCTCCTGATGTGCCCTTCTGCATTCTCCATTGTACCACGATGGATCCCCTGGTTTGATGGTCAGGGTTGAGTGGAGGAGAGAGACCATGACCTACTGTTAATGGCCCACATCACATCATGAATGCCATGTCTTGAGTTGATAGATCTGTTTGAAGTCTGTCTCATTTATCAGATTCATTCAGTGCCACACAACACATTGGATGTTATTTTCAATCTGAAGACCGGACTTTGTCTCCTTAAGGACTGTGTGGTTATCTCTCTTCCTGATGCTGTCATGGACAGATGTATGTGTAGCTGTTAGATTGTTAAGGATGAGGTTGTGTATGTTTTTCCTCCTTGTTTTTCCCTCTTGTTGGTTCCCTCACCACTTGCCACAGACCCAGACTAACAGCTCTGTCCTTTAGGACCCAACCAGCTCCAATCAGTCATACTGTTGCCGAGACACTCTTGATGGTGAACATTGAAATCCCCCCCCAGGGTACATGTTGTGACCTTGTCACCTTCAGTGGTTCCTCCAAGTGTTGATCAACATGGAAGAGAACTGATTCATCAGCTGAGGGAGGACGGTACATGGTAATCAGCAGGAGCTTTCCTCGTTCATGTTTAACCCGAAGCTATGAGACTTCATGGGGTTTTTAGTCAAAGTTGAGGACTCACAGGGTAACTCCCTCCCGACTGTATCCCCACTGTGCTGCTTCCTCTGCTGGGTCTGTCAGGACATATCCAGGGATGGTGATGGTGCTGACTGGGATATAGAATGGCAGGTAGGATTCTGTGGGTATGACTTTGTCGGGTTGTTGCTTGACTAGTCTGAGTGACCCCTCTCCCAATATTAGCAGTATCCCCCAGATGTTAGTAAGGAGGACTTTGCAGGATCGACAGGGCTGTTCCTGCATTTTCCGGTGCCTAGGGCGGTGCCAGGTGATCTGTCCAGTTTCATTTCTTTGAGACTTTGTAATGACTGGTACAACTGAATGGCTTGTCAGACCAGATCAGGGGGCAATTGAGAATCACTCACACTGCTGTGGGCCTGGAGTCACATGTTGGACAGACCAGGTGATGACAGCAGATATCCTTCCCCGTCGGGTATTAGTGAACCAGATGGGTTTCCCTATGGTCATCAGTATATTCTTATTTGGAGATGTTCTTTTAGTAGAGTACAAATTCCACCATCTGTCTTGGCAGGATTCAAACCTTGGTACCCAGAGCATTAGCTGAGTTTCTGGATTGATGGTCTCATAATAATACCTGGAGATCATCACCTCCCTGCTTTCACAACAGGAAGGGTATGGGAGACTGCATGGAGAAGTCTTGGGGACTGTATGTAGGTGTATGGAGTACTGAATCGAGGTGTATGGTGGACTGAGTGGAGGTGTGTGGAGGACTCAATGGAGGATTATGGAGGTCTGCGTGGAGGTTTATGGAGGACCGAGTGGAGGTTTATGGAGGAAATGAGCTACACCTGTTGATTAGAAGAGATTCTGGCTCCAGTTAGATAACAGTTCTTAGGTCCCTCGGATACCTAGAAGATTAAAAGTATTTGGAGCTATAGAATTTAGTACAGAAATGTATTTAATGTGGTGTGTTCAGGGAAGTTTTACAAACATACACATTTTGTTAATCTTAACCAAGGGAAAGAGGTCAATGGTTCCTTTCCAAAACAGTCTACATAAAAGAAGCCATCTTATACAGTCACACAGCAGTGCTTGTTCCCTGAACAGTCCCACACCAGTCTATGGGTCGCAACAAAGCAACTGCATTGATACAATTACATTATGATGGAATTGACAAATAAATAAAGCACTTGAGTTGTCAAACATTAAATTTTAATTAACATTGTGCACAGGGCCAAATGAACTACAAAACAAGGGTTTGAGAGCCATGTTGTGAGAGCGCCCAACATCCTGAGGGAAGTTTTTGTGTGCTTCTGGACCAGGTTGGGTTTTGCTTGATCAGAGGGATGCCTTTTTGGGTTCAGCAACTTTCAAAGACAGGAGTCAGGGGCTTTTGTCCAAGTGAGCACTTGAGGTGTTTTGTATCAAGGAGGAAGCAATTTTGTATCCAGGATTTAGGCTTCAGACCCAGTTTGATGCCTGTCTTGTATTTATGACGAGGATAATTGGACAAACGAATGGCAGCAAGGGGATCAGGATTAGGATCTGGATATTCAAGGATTTACATCTTATCAAAAAGATAGACAGGTGTGTGGAGGGTGTGGCGTTATTTACTTGCAAGAAATGAAATTAAATCAATAGTAAGAAACAAATGAGAGTCAGATGGTGTAGAATCTGTGTGGGTAGAATTGAAGAAATGCAAAGGTTTACAAACTAGCGCTTGAGTTATGTACAGGCCTCCAACAATATTCAGGAACTGGGATGCAAGATACACAAGGAGACAGAAGAGATGTGTAGGAAAGGCAAAGTTACAGTGGTCATGGGGGATTGGAAGAAAAGGAATTTATGGAATGTCCATGAGACGGCTTTTTAGAGCAGCTTGTGGTGCAGCCCACTAGGGAACAGGCAATATTGGATTTCGTGTTGTTCAATGAGGCAGACTTGATAAGGTGATGGAACCCTGAGGAGGCAGTGATTACAATATAATTGAATTTACTCTGCAATTTGAGAGGGAAAAGATAAAGTCAGAGGTAATTGTATTACAGCTGAATAAAGGCAATTACAGAGGCATGAGGGAGGAGCTGGGTAGAATTGACTGGGAGAGGAGCTGAGCAGGAAAGACAGTGGAGCAGCAATGGCAGGAGCTTCTGGAAGTAATTCAGGAGACACAACAGAGATTCATCCTGATGAAAAGGAAGCATGGTACAGGGAGGATGGAGCAACCATGGCTGACTAAGGAAGTCAGGGATAGCATAAAAGCAAAAGCAAAAGCATATAATGTGGCAAAGGGCAGTGGGAAACCAGAGGATTGGGAAGCTTACAAAGACCAACAGAGGGCAACAAAAAATGAAATGAGGAGAGTAAAGATTAAATATGTTGGTAAGCTAGCCAGTAATATAAAAGACTGTAAGAGTTCCTTTAGATGAATAAAGAGTAAAAGAGAGGCAAAAGTTAACATTGGACTACTGGAAAATGGTGCTGGAGAGATAGTATATCGGAACAATGAAATGGCTGAGGGACTGAATAGTTAGTTTATGTCAGTCTTCACTGTGGAAGACAACAGTAATATCCTAAAAATACAGAGAGTGAGGGGGCAGAGGTCAATATGGTGGCCATCTTCAAGGAGTAGGTGCTAGAAAAACTGCATGTCCTGAAGGGGGATAAATAAACTGGACCAGATGGCTGACACTTCAGCGTTCTAAAGGAGTTGGCTAGAGAGATCGTGGAGCAAAGTCAGCTTTGTTTCATCAAGGGAAGGTCATGCCTGATAAATCTTCTTAAATTTTGAGGAAGTTACAAGAAGGTTAGACCAAGGCGAGCCAACAGATATTATTTGCCTGGACTTCAAGAAGGCCTTTGTCAAGGTGGCTCACAGGAGGCTATTGAGTAAGGTAAGGACTCCATGGCGCCATGGCATTGGATGGAAGCCTGGCAGTCTGGCAGAATGCAGAGAGTGGGGATGAAAGGGTTCTTCTCAGGACGGCAGCTGGTGACAATTCGTGTTCCACAAGGCTCAGTGTTTGGACCACAACTTTTCACTTTATATATTAGTGATCAAAATGAAGGAATCAATGGTATTCTGGCAAAGTTCACAGATGATACTAAGATAGGTAGAGGGAAACGTAGCACTGAGGAGTCAGGGAGGCTGAAGAAGTACTTGGCAGATTAGGAGAATGGGTAAAGAAGAGGCAGATAGAGCACAGCATGAGAAACTGTGAGGTCATGCACTTTGGCAGGAAATATTTTATAAATGGGAAGAAAGATGAGAAATCTGAACTAGAAGGAGACTCGTCCAGGATTTTCTCAAGTTAAACTTACAGGTTGATTTGGTAGCTTTGAAGAGAAATGCGATGATGGCGTTTATCTTGAGAAGACTTGAATATATAAGCAGGGATCTATAATGCTCTAGTCAGAGCTCATTCAGAGTACTGTGTGCAGATTAGGGCACTATAACTCAGGAAAGATATATTGGACCTGGAGCATATTCAGAGGAGTTTCACGCCAATGGTCCAAGGAATGAAAAGCTAAACATATGAGGAAAGTTTGAGGAGTCTGTGTCTATAGTTGATGGAGTTTAGAAGCATGACAGGGGATATAAAGGAAACATACAGAATACTGAATGGCATGGACTGAGTGGATGTTGGGAAGATGTTTCCATTGGTAGGAGAGACTCAGAACCAAGGGCACAGCCTTAGAGTAAAGGAAAGCCCTTTTCAAAACGGAGATAAGGAGAAATTTCTTTAGCCAGAGAGTGGTGAATCTATGGAGGCCAGGTCATTAAGTATATTTAAGATTGAGATAGATAGTATCTTGAGTATCAAGGCCATCAAGGGGTATGGTGAAAAAGCAGGAGAATGGTTTGAGAAATGGATCAACCATGATTGAATGGCAGAGCAGACTCTTTGGGCTGACTGGCCTAGTTTCTGCTCCTCTGTCTTATGGTCTTATAACATTTGGGTCTCTTGCATGATCTTTCAATCGAGTTTTTTTTGTCAGATGAGTCAGCTTTACTTCATGAAACTTAATACAATCAGATTTTATTCACTAGTTCCAAGCCCCTGTCTTGCCTCATGAATATTTCTGCTGAACCTGAAACACTTGAACATCATAGTTTGAAGCAGTTAGTCCAAGAGTCTTTTAATCAGTTGAGTTCAAACACATTGAACTCATCCAAACTCTGCAAACTCCCTTTTAAAACTGACAAAGTATTTATGGCAGCACATACAACATGTGTTTCGCCTCATTGTACAATAGTGCGTGGAAGGATCTTTCGGATTACAATGAAGGTAGGATCATTGATGACTTGTATGGAAGCATTATGTGGACTCTTCACTAACAAGGGAGTCAATGGGGTTGGAAAGTATGTGGAAAAGAGTATTACAGTTGTAACAAGATCAACGATGAACTGATAAAATCACAGATCAAACTCAAACGGCCAACGGACCTAATCCTCATTCATATCGGTATGTTCGTATGTATCCCATGGAGGGCAGACCAACCTTACTGTGTCTTTGTCACAGACCCTAGAGAGGACAGACTGTCGCGACTGTATCTGGATCACACGCCTTAGATAGAGCAGTCTGATGCCATTGTGTCTATTTCATTCACTGTAGGAGATCCACCATTTATCTGTGTCTGTAGTAGATCACCAGGACTGCCAACTGAACATACTCAGTCTGTATCACAAAGGTTGGAGAGAGCAGACTCCCCTCACTGTGTCTGTATCACAGAGAGTGGATTGGATGGATTCTAAGACAGAACACATTTCTAATTTCTAAATCCTTCAATCCATCTCATCATTTAATCAATTCCACCATTCGGGAAAAAGGGTATTTTACCATGTTCTTCAGCTGTTTCCTGAACTTAGTCTGGGTCATGACATACATACAAGTGTTTGTGCAGCAACTTAGGAGCTGGAGAATGAATCTGTTATCTCCTACAGAATAGTGTAGATATAGGTTCCCATTACCGATCCAATATGTGCAGTTCCATTGAGACTATAGCATAAGCACTGACCATAACAGGATGAAATTCCCTGAGATAACAAACAATAAAATGATGGACTTCCTTCGAGTCCCCATTTCTGGGTCACTGGGATTCTCCCCACTGCTGTGAGCCTGAAGTCTCCTGCGGGCTCTGCTGGCCACTAAAATGTACCTGACACTTAAAGCATTGAGCAGCAGAATCAGAATAAATGGCACTGCTGGGTTCAGGACATAATGAAGGCACTCGATTGTTCCCCAAACTGGAGATGACAGAATATCAGTTGGTACTGAACAAAACCAGGGTTGATTCCTGAGCAAATACTGAGATGTGAACATAAAGTACCAGAAAATGTTCTTCAAACCACTCAGCACAGTCACTGTTCCCAGAACCGCAGCTGCTGTCTTCTCAGTACAAAATTTAATTTGCAGATTTGGCAGCAAATGGCCACATATCGATCAAAGGTAAAAGTGACGGTAAACCAGACAGAACAGTCGGTGGCTGCATAAACGAAGTCAGTATGGATATTACAGATGGGGATAGCCCATAGGAAATGAAACTCTCTCTTGCAAAAAATTGGAATGTTCCTCAATCGCAGATGGAGGACAATAACCAATATATATGCTGTTGACATTGCCACCAGATATCGAGTAATATATTTTGAAAGATCACACTTGCCTTTTGACAGAATTATAACTGTTAAGATGTTCACTGTGGGAAAAGAAAATAAACAGGAAAATTAATCAAGCTTGTAGAAAAATGGTGTATTACACAGAGTACATAGTGTGATTTCTAAATGTGTCCCTTTTTCTGAAAATGCATTGAAGTATTTATAGCCATAGTCATGTAATCTGCAGGGTCCAAAGATTTCAATAAAATTAACTATTAGGTAGAAATTCACGCTTGAGATGAAACATAAAATGAGGTACAGCAGTTTTTAGAGATGATGTGAAGATTGACACTGGGCTGACAGATTACTGAAATGAAAACAAAGAATTTAGGAGTCATCTCAAAGACCATGTGAGGTACATTTTAGTTTCTGAAACAGGGACCCTTCATTAGGGTGGAGGAAGCTTCCAGTTTCCTGTTCTTCATCTTTACAGAGTCATTCAAAATACATGTGGAAGAATCAGCCCAAGTTCCCCTTCATTCGTATCCAGTGACCATGGTGGATATCAGCACACATATCCTGCACCTGATCATTATGCAATCGAGATAGATTAATGTGGAGGTGTGTCAGTTAATGTTATTCTCTCTGATATCTCGTCAGGGATCGCTTCCGTGTTGAGCTGATGGCCTATTGATTTGAGATGGTGGAGGTTACAGGTTTGCAAGATGCTGTAAAGGTGTCTTACGAAGTTGCTGAAATGCACCTTCTTAAAGCTGCATATTGCTGCTGGGATGCATTGATGGTGGAAGCCGGGAATGTTTGTGGATGTGGTGCCAATCAAGGGTGCCTTATTCTGGATATTATCAAGTTTCTTGAGTGTTGTTGGAACAGTACTTACTCAGGCAAGTGGGGAGTATTCCATCACATTCCAGACATGCCCTTTGAAGATATTGAACAGATTTCGAGGAGTCTAGAGGTGGGACATGCATCAGAGAATTACCAATCTCTTACATGGTCTTGTAACAATGGTATTTATATAGTGGTCCTGCTCATCTGTGGTCAATGGGTAACCGCCTTCAACCCGCCCCAGGATGTGGAACGGATGGGATTCAGTGATGGTAAGACCAATCAATGTTTAGAGAAATGGTTAGATTCCCTCTTTTCAGACGTAACTGAGACATATGAGGCACGCATGCTACTTTCAGTTCAGATCTGTATGCTATTCAAGTGTTGCTATATATAGGCATAGTGTCTGACAAGTGAGGAATCCTACTAAATGTTATGGAATGACCGACAAACATCTTCAAGTCTGACCTTATGATGGACGGATTGTCCATGATAAAGCAGCTGAAGATAACTGGGCCGAGGAAACTTCCCTGAGGAACTCCTGCAGAGATGTCCTGGAACTGAGGTGACTCACTTCTAACAATCACACCTATCCTCCAATGTGCCAGGAATGACTCCAACCAATTAGAGTTTTAGATTTCTTTCAGGTCAGACTTGGTCATTTGCTGCTTTGATGTCAAGTACAGTCCCTCTCACCTCACCTCAGAATACAGCTCCATTGTCCTTGTTTGGATATTAGTTGTTATGAGGTCTGGTGCTGAGCAACCCTGCAGGACCTCACAACAGTGAACAAATTATTGCTGAGTGAGTGAAGCTCGGTCGCACTCTTGATGACACCTTCCACCATGTTGCTGTGAATTCTGATCAGAATGATGGGGTGGTAATTATCTGGATTTGTTTTGTTGTACTCTTTGAGATTTACCTGTTTAAATCCCTATATTAATAGGTGATGCCAGTTTTGTAACTGTACTGGAACAGTTCAACTCAGGGCACAGCGAGTATTGGAGCCCTTTACCACTGACAAGGTATTTTCAGGGCCATTACTTTATACAGTACCTTAGCTGTTTCTTGTGTTAGCTCCTGGTGAGCACTGGAGAATCTCTATTGAAACACAGTCCAGTGTGTGATCTACACACCCAGGAAAGGAAAAGGGAGATCAGGTTTAATAATCACCCAATTTTCAAAAGGAAGCCATTCAGCCCATCGTTTCTGCATGGGCTGGCTATACGTGTGAGATAGTGGTGACACTTGTCTTTTCCCCATTACCCTGCACATTCATTCAATTTCAATAATCATTCAAGTCCCTCTTCATAGTCCCAACACAACCGGACCAAGGCTCTTTCTACATCAACTGTCAAGCTGATTATTTATTAGAAAAGGGACCTGATAATTTATTATTTGTCAGAAATGGAATCCTTCAGCTCAACATAGTCTCTTTCACAGCATACCCAGTGATCCAAACTTACAGCAATATTCTATAGTTTATTAGATCAGCGTAAACTTATGGAGAGATAAGTGAACATTTCAGATTGATGATGTTCCATCAGCACTCCCAGCCTTGTCTGTTATTATTTGGGATTCCCAGCACCTGCAGTATTTTGCTTTAGTTCGATCATTTTCTAACTTTCCATTAATATTGGCAGAATAGTCCATTTCTCTGAAGTCTCAGGAACTGTTTTGAGTGACCTCAGTCCAACTCTGGGAATTTTTTTTTCAATTCTGTGGTAAATGGAGAGGTTTTCAAAGAGTCATCGATGACAAGACATCTGACACTTGTCAGAGTTCACTGTACCTCAGTTTAAGACTTATATTACTATAACACTGTCAGAATGTAGTGATCATATTCTTCAGTATAAAATTGCATTCTATGTGTAATATAGCCACAGAAGTGAATAGAATAGGCTCGACTGAATATTAGTTACAATTTTGTGCAAGTTATGTGATGTGCAAATATGATGGAAAAGATTAATTCAGAGGATGTAAAACTTCAAAGTTGATAGAGCGTGGATTTAGATTATAGTTAGAATCTCCACAGTGTGGTAACAGACCATTTGGCACAACAAGTCCACATCAACCCTCTGATGAGAATCACACCCAGACCAATTCCCTTACACCGATTTCTCTAGACTTCCCATGACTAATGTACCTGGCCTACGCATCCCTGAACACTACGGTCAATACAGCATGACCAATTCGCCTAACCAGCACATCTTTTGACTGTGGGAGGAAACCAGAGTGACCAGAGGAAAACCAGGCAGACACGGAAACAATGCACAAACTCCACACAGACAGTCTGCCTGAGGGTGGAATCAGATCGGGTTCCCCGGTGCTGTGAGGCTGCAGTGCTAACCACTGAGCCACCGTGCTGCAACTCGCATCTTAACCAGTAACAACTGTAGACTGGAACAGCCAAAATAGTCATGAAGAGAGGCAAGTGCATCATACTCTCACTAATTGGTCATTTGAATAAATAAACAACAAGGGGAAATGGATTTCAAAACCAGAATATTATCACGGAAAGGACAGTTATGTAACAAGTTAATCAACTGATTGAATAGATACAGAGCTTCACTCAATATAAGACAGAACAAGTGGCAAACTGCGTAAAAAGTAATGGTTTGTATGGCACTAAACATAAAACCTGAGGGAAAGGCAGCAATAGGCTGCAGTTACGGGACAAGGTTGAGGACTGCAGCTTGAGGACGGGTGTTCCATTGTGAATGTGACAACTGACCACTGCCCTTTGCTCAGTATCACCACTTTATCTTTATTGTGACAGAAAACAAACAGGAAATGCAGGAAATTCTCAGCAGCTCTGGCAGTGCCTGTGGGGAGACAGAGTTAACATTTCAGGCTGCTATCCCTTTGTCAGAACTGGAAATGTACTGAAACAGGATTTAAACCAGTCATGGAAAGGAAGGAACAACAAATGAAAAGATCTGTGGTAACCCGGGAGACAGGAGACATTAGATGGGAGAAGGGATGAAAACAAAACGCAAAATGAGATTATACCAGGACAAGTAAAGGAGGAAAAATTATAAATATGAAAACACAAAATCATCAAAGATGCTTCCCAAAAAATGTGACAACATTTGTGATTGACACTGAGACAACAACTTCAGATCAGGAACGCAGACCCGTAGTTTTATTGTGAACATTTTACATCCGTACTTAGACACATAGAGTCAAATAGAGATTGGGGAAGCACAATGGCTCAATGGTTCGCACTGTGATTAGCCTCACTGCGCCAGGGACCAGTGTTCTCTTCCAACCTCAAGTGACTGTGTGGAGTTTGCACATTCTCCCTGTGTCTGCGTAGGTTTCCTCTGGATGCTCCGGTTTCCTCCCACAATCCAAAGATGTACAGGTTATGTGAACTGGTCATGCTAAATTGCCCAGAGTATTCAGGGATGTGTAGGTTAGGTGCATTAGTCAGGGGTAAATATTGGGGAATGGGTCTGGGTAGTTTGCACTTCAGAGGATCGTGTGGACTTCTTGGGCTGAAGTGCCTGTTTCCCATTGTAGGGATTCTATGAGATATACAGCATGGAGACAGAGCCGTCAGTTCGACTCCTCCGTGACGACAAGATATCCAAAATTCACCTCGTCCATTTCCCTGAATTCCACCCAAAACACTTTAAACTCTTCCCATTCATGTACCCATCCAGATACCTTTTAAATGTTGTAATTGTACCTGCTTCCACCACTTCCTCCGGCAGCCCATTCCATTCATGAAATGTTTTCCCCTCAGGTTTCATTTAAATCTTTTCTCTCTCACCCTAAACACATGCCCTCTAGTTCTGGGCTCCCCCACCTAAGGGAAAATATCCTGTCTGTCCTATCCATGCCCCTCATGATTTTATAAACCTGCATACCTTCACCCCACAGCCTCCGATGCTATAATGATTAGAGTCCCAGACTATACAGCCTCTCCCTATATCTCAAACCCTTCAACCTTGACAATGTCCTTGTAAATCTTTTCTGAACCCTTTCAAGTTTCACAACATCCTTCCTAAGGAGGGAGACCAGAATTGAACGGAATATTCCAAATGTGGCCGAACCAATGTCCTATACAGCAGAAACATGGACTCCCAACTCCTTTTTAAAGAAATATTTTTATCTCATTGCCATTTTGTCTTTCATGACAATTCTTTTTGTCCTTTACTCTCTCCTGTCTTCCACCCAAGTACAGACCTTTCCATGTTCTAACCAGCCATCTCATTTCCCTGCCTAATTTAAATAAATAGCTCTCCCCACTCCCACTTCTGGTTCCAGATCTCTAACCTGAATTCCTGACTCTCCCACTCTCCATGGATGCTTGCAGATATGTTGAGTACTTTGGGCATTGTGTTTTTACTTCAGATTGGAAGAATCTGCAGTATTTTACTCCACATGGGGAGTTAAATGTTGCACGAGCTGAAAGATTCCCTTATCAGCAAGAGGCCGTACCGAACTCAAAGACAACCAAGCTATGATTGGAAATGATTCCAATCAATGAAAGAAATAATCACAATTGTCACTTCATTGTAAATTCGGGAAATTGTACATCATGTTTGGATGAAAAGGAATGGTTTAGGATGACATTTGAAGATTTGTTCCAGCACGCAATGATGGATTTAATTATGTTTCCCATCTTAAGGATTTCCATTGGGGTGGCACAGTGGCTCAGTGAGTTTGACTCCAGCTTCTGGTGACTGTCTGCATAGAGTTTTCACATTTGTCCCGTGTCTGCGTGGGTTTCCTCCAGGTGCTCTGGTTTCCTCCTACAATCCAAAGATGCGCAGGTGAGGTGAATTGGCCATGCTAAATTGCCCACAATGTTCAGGGATGTACAGGTTGGGTGCATAAGTCAGGGGTAAATATAGGAAAGGTGAATGGATCTTGGTGGGTTACTCTTCAAAAGGTTGGTGTGGACTTGTTTGGTTGAAGAGCCTGTTTCCACACTGTAGGGAGTCTAATTCTGATTGGGTTAAATGAAACAATCATCACTGGGCTGGAAAGAGAGTTTAGTGAAATATGCATTTCCTCAGTAGATTGAGAACTAAATCAAATAACAACATCATATTGAATGGAAAAACTAACAGACTCGTCCATGTCATGTTCCGATGGACTTTATTCAGCGTTGTGTTGAATAGATATTTTACAGACTGCAGGCTTATAATCATCAGTGCTCCCTTATTGTTCCACTGGACCTGGTGGGGTACACACATGGCTCTAACTCTGGGTTATAGGACAACATTCCAAACTTTGATGACATGAAGAATGAGGAAGATTGTACTGGAAATCAAGATCCATTGACAGGCGGTGAAATAAGCAGATGTATGACAATTGTATGAGACAATGCATCTTGTTCGGAAGAGTATTTATTATCGGAGTGCACACATGGTCACAGAGCCCAGCAATGGCCTTGCCAGTGACTAGACAGAGTTCTGTAAGCCCACTGCCAGGTTTGGACAGTGGACACTCTCGAACAGTCTAAGGTATTGTTTGGTCTGTACCATAGCTGTAGCCTCAGATTATCTCTGCATTCTCACTGATGTTTGTATCTGCACATAGGGCTTAGGCAGGCTGGAAACAGTGTAAAACACCCACTGTTGCCATGGGAGATGAAAGCAGTTGGGCATGTAGTGTGGTCTACAATGGGGAATGGTTTCAGGTTGATGTCTTCTCCTGCTAATCCTTCAGTCACTGGTCCTCAGCTCTGAGCCACAGAGTCATAGAATCATACAACGCAGAGACAGAGCTTTTGGTCCTTTGATCATTACTCCCAGGTTTCCTGAACTGAACTTGACCCATTTGCCTGTATTTGGCCCATAGCCCTCTCAACCTTTCCTATTATTTTGGTTGTTTACCGTATCCAGATACGTGTCCAAAATTGTTTCAAATTCTATCACTCGTACTGACATCTCATTCCATACAAGCACCACCCTCTGTGTGAAACAGTTGCCCCTCAGGTCCCATTTAAATCTTTCCCTTCTAACCTTTAACCCTGTGCCCTCTAGTTTTGAGGAAGTGAACCAAATCCTTTCTGTCGCACCCTCTCTATCTGTGATGCCACTTCCGAGGTACAATGTACCTGCACACTTTGGTTTCTCTTTTCAATAACTCTCCCCAGGGGCCTACCATTAACAGTGCTGACTGCTTGGTATGTTTAACTCATAGTGAAACAAATAATAAGTCCACGGCCAGGCATTGACCAGGCAAGTTGATCATAATTGAGCCACATGTCTCAAAAACAAAGCAAAGCACATTCTAAAAATCTCTGGTTTTCAGGCAAATGTATTTTATTTTGGCAGCCAGCTTTGTGAGAGTGTACTTTTATGCTCCTGGTGTAGAGGGGGTGAGGGTGTTTGGGAAATGTCAGTCAGGATGGGGAACTGGTAGATGAGTTGTCTGAAAAGGTCCCTGTGAGGAGACACATTTTGGGAACAGTGGCCACCTGAATAAGTGCCAGGAACAAATACGTGGTTGACCCCAGCTCAGGGTCAAATGGATCGGAAAGATTCTGAGCAGTGTCATTGATCCTCATAGCTTGGCCAAGGATGGGATCAGAGTCAATGGATAGGGATTGAAATTTAAAGTTGAGATTAATAAAAATAGCTCTGGTCTTCCCAATTTGAAATGACAAGACCATTAATACAATGAAATGCAATTCACCGATGTAATGGGGCAGATATAGAGAGTAAGCTGGAACAACAGCAACAGCAGCAAGGAGATCAGATTAACTGGCAGGAACAGTGATGCCGTTAAAGACAGCTCTAAGAGTTAATATAAGGGCTAGAGATTTACCAGGAACACCAAAATAACAAGGTTGGGATCGTAAATATGTTGAATAACCAGGAATATATAATTAATCTGAGTTGTCAATGATATCAAGTGGTAACTTGCAGAAATGTAATCAATTGTTGCTGAGAAACTCCTGTCCATTGTTGCAAAATTCCGATCTACTGTATTCAGATTCCAACCCATGGTTGTAAAATTCCAATCTATTGTTCTCGGATTAGAATATCACTTCTCCCGAGCTCCCAGTCTCTGGAGCTGCCGGTCCCTGTTAGTGCTGGAGGTGATGCTGGAGGTGATGCTGTCACTGATACTGCAGCTTTGTACAGGGTAAGGAACTTGTAATTAATAGAAGGGGGAGTCCCTCCTGGGACACAATTGTGACCCACAGAGTTTGACATTAATTGCAGCCACAAAACAAACAGGTTCAGTTAATCCTCTTGAATCCAATACAGTATTCCCCCAGTGGTATAGGTCTTGTACCCACCTTGGACTGCATGTACACATGAATTACTGAGAGAAGGTAAAGTAGAGGCGTTGACCATACTCTTTCAATTCTCTCGAGATATTTAAATGGTTCTAAAGAAATAGATGATTACAAACAATGCACTACTGTTCAAAAAGGCAAGAGAGACAATTGCTGTTCCTACGGCCACTCAGTATTGGTACTTCATGAACCCAGTTCACTCAATATTTTTCTTACAATGAGAAGTATGAAAACTGGCATGGACTTGTCAAGAACAAATTGTATTTGATAAACCTGATTGAGGTATTCAAAGGAGTGATAGAGCATTACTGGAATTTGTGCCATTGACATGAAGTACATTTAGTTATGACACAACAGTAAATCCCACCGCTAAATAAACCGAACACACAGAAAAGCTGATCTCATGTCATAATCTGTTAAATTATGAGAGACAGGGAATTATCCAAATTCCTCAAACAAATAAAAAATCAATTAACATTAAACTGCAACTATTTACAACTCTAAGAATCCTTTCTCTGAAAGATTTGTCATCTACTTTCCACTCTATAACAACATAATGATGCAATAAAGCCCCTATTAAATTTACAGCAGCTTAATTTTCAACACTAGACAGTAGCTCTCATCTCCAATATCGATCCTCCTCTGTTTGTAGATCTTCCTGGGTTGTCTTTGATGTTCTGCTTCAAAAATGTTTCAGAAGGAAAAAGATATCTTTGACAGAGACTGTGGTAAATAGCCGTCTTTCAATGGCAATTGGTGCACTTTCTGGCTAACAGTCCAAAATGTCAGCTTTTTAAAATATATATATACCACAAATGTAGGATTATCTCATTGTTATTAAAACGGTAAAATTCAACTTCGATAGGGTTTAGCATCTTGGAGCAGAATTTAAACTGATCGGTTCAATCCGAACTGCTGTAAAAACAACTGAAGCCAAACGCTACATCTTTCAATTTTCCAGCACTCTCTGTGACTGCTAGTCAGTCACATGACAGGCGCCTATCAGCGTTTAGCTTTCTGTCTCTCGTAAAGGTACAGTACACACCTTCAACTTCATAACACCACCCCTCTTAAGAAAAAAAAAGAACGATCATAATGAAAATATGGCTTCAACGTATGCTTCTAATTCTTAAGCTAATACCGTGAAATACATAGGACATTAATTTAAGTTCATGTTAACGTCTGCACACATGTATCAAGCATTGGTATCTGTTCAATTTTATTTATACTTTATCCATTAAATCCAAAATAACGCATCTGCTCTTGCATTCTTATAACCCACAACATGTACAATTTTACATTAAATTTCTGTAGCATCAGGTTCCAATGAAATACTCTCATAAAATATAGAACATTACAGTGCAGTGCAGGCCCTTCTGCCTTCAGTGTTGCACCATCCTCTGAAACCAATCTGAAGCCCATCTAACCTATATTGTTCCATTCTTGTCCATATGCCTACTCAATGGTCATGTAAATGCCTGTAAATTTGACAAGTCTACAACTGTTTCAGGCAGTGCATTCCACGCCCCTACTACTCTCTGAGTAAAGAAACTAACTCTGGCATCTGTCCTATATCTATCGCCAGTCAATTTGAAGCTATATCCCCTCGTGTTAGCCATCACCATCTGAGGAAACAGGCTCTCTCTGTCCACCCTATCTAACCTTCTGATTATCTTATATGCCTCAATTAAGTCACATTTCAACCTTCTTCTCTGGAATGATAATAGCCTCAAGTTCCTCAATCTTTTATGAAAGACTTTGCCTCTATACCAGGCAATATCCTAGTAAGTCTCCTCTGAACCCTTTCCAAAGCTTCCGCATCCTTCATATAAAGCAGTGATCAGAAATGTCCACAATATTCAAAGTGTGGCCACACCAGAGTTTTGTACAGCTGTATCATGACCTCGTGGTTCCAAAGCTCGATCCCTCTACTAATAAAAGCTAACACACCATATTCCTTCTTAACAGCCCTATCAACCTGGTTGGAAACTTTCAGGGATCTATGTGCATAGAAACCGAGATCTCTCTGCTCACCTACAGTACCAAAAATCTTATCATTCACCCAGTACTCTGCATTCCTGTTACTCCTTCCAAAGTGAATCATCTCACACTTTTTTGCATTAAACTCCTTTTGCCACCTCTCAACCCAGCTCTGCAACATATCTGTGTTCCTATGTAACCTACAACATCCTTCAGCACTGTCGACAACCATACCGATCTTAGTGTTTACTAACCCATCCGTCTACATCCTGATCCAGGGTCATTTGTAAAAATGGCAAGCAGCAGTGGGCCCAAAACAGATCTTTGAGGTTCACCACTAGTAACTGAACTCCAGGATGTACACTTCCCATCAACCACCAACCTCCATCTTCTTTCATCCAACCAATTTATGATCCAAACCGCAATCCCATGCCTCCCTTTTTTTTGCAGCATGGAACTTTCTCAAACGATTGACTGGAATGCATATACACCACATCAATGGCTTTACCCTTGTTCACTTGTTGATAACCTTCTCAAAGAACTCAATAACGTTTGTGAGGCACAATCTACCCTTCACAAAACCGTGTTAATTATCCCTAATCAACTTATTCCTTTCTAGATGATTCTAAATGCTATCTCTTATAGCCTTTGCAAACACTAATCTACTTGTCTTTAAATCATTCCAAGGATGTAAAAGGATTGTGATCTGTGTACAAAACCGGCTCCGACACATTGTTTGTCACATGAATGTTAAAATGTTGTATTGCCAGTACCAAACCCCATAATTCCTTTTCAATTGTAGAGTATTTTTTCTGGTGGGTGTGGAGTTTCTTTGAAAACCGAGAGTTCAATTCCATCAGCACTTTCCTGTAGCAGTGCAGCTCCAACTCCTGTGTCCCTAGCATGGATTGCAACTTTGAAGGGTTTCAACATGTTTAATGTCGCTAAAGCTGTTGTGGTTGTTAAAACTGCTTTTAAATTGTCAAACTCCTCCAGGCGTTGTTCTGTTCACCGAACTTTTGTGTTCTTCTTCAGCAAATCTATTCGTGGTGCCACCACGCTGCTGATGTTTGGAACAAACTTCTGGGAGAATCTGCTTTGTCCCAAATATCGAAGCATCTCTTTCTTCAAGGTTAATTGTGGAAATTCCTCAATGGCCTTCGCCTTTTTGCTCCATAGGGCTAATCTTCTATGACCAATATTGTGTCCCCAAGAGCATCACCTCTGTCTTCGCGAATTCAGTTTTCTTTAAGATTATTACCAGTTTTAGTTCTTTTAATCATTCAAAGAGCTCTGCCAACTGTACCATGTGATCTTTCCAGGACTCACTAAAAATCACTGCATCACCTAGATAGACTGCACAGTTTATTAACCCAGCCACAACTCTGTTCATGAGTCTTTGGAATGTGGCTGGTGTGTTCTTCATTCCAAAGGGCATCACATTGAATTGACGTAGCCCATTTGGGGTTACAAACACAAAAATGTATTTCGCTTTCTCTCATAAAGGTACTTGCCAATAATCACACAGTAAGTCCAGCTTTGTGATGTGACTGGCTTGTCCAGCTTTCTCTATACAGTCCTCCAACCTTGGTATTCGGTATGAGTCTGAAAGTTACGGTGTTGACTTTCCAATAATCCACACAAGTCGTTGAATCCCGTCAGGTTTGGAAACTAACACAATTGGCGAATTCCACTCGCTCTGACTCCGTTTCGGTGATATCTTTATTGAGCATCACATCCACTTCTGTCTGCACCTGTGTGGCTTTGAAAGGATTGAGCCTGTAGGGGTGTTGCTTTGTCGGAAAAGCATTCCCGAAGTCTATCTCATGCATAATAGCAATAGTCCTCCCCATCTTATTCCCGCATACATCCTCATATTGCTGCAACAAGCCTTTAACTGCATTCTTTGCTCCTGAGACAGATAGTTTACTCATCTATCCCACTCCTCAAGGACTTCCTCATTGTTTAACGTATTCTACATGAAGAAATCTACTAACTCTTCGACCATCCTTTTTGCCTTAATACACCATAATGGAATTGCCTCCAGAAATCTGGTAGACACATCCATTATGGTTAGCAAGTACTGCTTCCCAATTTTAATTCTAGGGAGAGGCCCTAACAATCAATCATAATCGACATAAGAGGCTCTTTGAAGGCTGGAATTGACAACAAACACACGATGGCTTTATTAGGAGAAAGTGAGGACTGCAGATGTTGGAGATCAGAGTTGAAGAGTGTAGTGCTGGAAAAGCACAGCAGGTCAGGTAGCTTCTGAGGAGCAGGAGGGTTGACATTTCAAGTGTAACCTCTTCATCAGGAATGAGGGGGTGGCTCAAGGAGACTGAGAGATAAGTGGGAGGGTGGGTGGGCCTCGGGGCAGGGAGCTGGCAAGTCGATCAGTCGTTGAATGTAGGAGTGAAGGTGATAGGTCGGAGAGGAGGGGAGACCAGATAAATGGGAAGGAAATGGACAGATAGGTCAGTTCAAGAGGGCGGTACCAAGCTAGTCAAATCCACAATGATCCCATGTGCTTTGAGGTTCCCAAGGCAGAAGATGAGGTGTTCTTCTTCCAGGTGCCGGGTGGCTAGAGTATGGCAGTGGAGGAGATGGATAATCCATTTTGTACTTCTTGCTGAAGATTCCTGCAAATGCTTCATCCTTATCTTTTGCAATGATGTGCTGGGCTCTCCCACCATTTAGGATGGGGATATTTGTGAAACCTCCTCCTCTAGTGAGTTGTTTAATTGTCCACCACCATTCATGACTGGATGTGGCAGGACTACAGAGATTAGATCTGATCTGTTCATTATGGGATCGCTAAGCTCTGTCTATCACTTGCTGTTTATGCCATGTGGCATGCAAGTAGTACAGTTTGGTGGCTTCACCAGGTTGACACCTTATCTTCAGCTATGCCTGGTATTGCTCCTGGCATGCCCTCCTGCACTCTCCATTGACCCAGGGTTGATGGTCATCGTTGAGTAGGGAATGTGCTGGACCATGAGCTTACAGATGTTGTTAATGGCCCACATCACATTATGGATGTCAAGTCTTGAGTTGTTACAAACGTTTGAAGTCTTCCTCATTGAGCACGGTGATAGTGCTGCACAACACAATGGAGGTTATTTTCATAATGAAGTCAGGACTTTATCTCCTTAAGTTCTGTACAGTGCTCATTCTGAATGATACGGTCATGAACAGATGTATCTGCAATTGTCAGATTGGTAAGGATGAGGTCGAGTATGTTTTTCCCTCTTGTAATTCCCCCACCACATGCCGCAGACCCAGTCTAACAGCTATGTCCTTTTGGACCCAACCAGCTCAAGCAGTAGTACTGCTGCCGAGATACTCTTAATGGAGTCTGGAGTTAATGTTGGGGAATTTGTACTCTACTAAAAGAACATCTGCAAATAAGAATATACTGAAAGCATGAGCTTTCCTTGTTCATGTTTAACCTGAAGCCATGAGACTTCACGGAGTCTGGAGTTAATGTTGGGGACTCACAGGGTAACTCCCTCCCGACTGTATCCCCACTGTGCTGCTGCCTCTGCTGGGTCTGTCAGGACATATCCAGGGATGGTGATGGTGGAGGCTGGGACATCGAATGTCAGGGAGGATTCTGTGAGTATGACTATGTCGGATTGTTGCTTGACTACTCTGTGAGACAGTTCTTCCAATTTTGACACTCGCCCCCAGATGTTAGTAAGGAGGACGTTGCAGGATCGACAGGGCTGTTCCTACATTTTCCAGTGCTTAGGGCGGTGCCAGGTGATCCGTCCAGTTTCAGATCACGGCTCAACTTCAAGTGTGAACTACCGGCCTGTTGCACACCCTGCTTCACAGAAGCCTGGATTAACCCATCCACCCATCCTGCGCACTTCAGCCTGATGGTTTTTCTCTCCATCGTATGGACCGTACCGTGTCCTCAGGTAAGACAAAGGGCAGAGGGGTTTGTTTTTCCACCAACAACTTGTGATGCATGGACATTCCAAACCTGAGCAGCTATTGTTCCCCAAACCTTGAATTCCTTACCATCAAATGCCACCCTTCTATCTCCCATGGGAACTTACCGCTGCTTTACTAACTGCTGTGTACATACTGCCACAAGCATAGGTTGAGGAAGCTTCGGATGTGTGGTACTCCATCACTAACACCCTGAGGACGGAATTCCCTAAAGCCCTGGCGACTTCAATCAATCCAATCTAAGGAAGATATTGCCCAAGTACCACCAGAACAGTACCTCCCCACCAGCAGCCCGAAAATCTTAGACCACTGCTACACCACTGTGAAGGATACCTATTACTCCATCCCCCAACCTCATTTCAGGAACTCCAACCACAATGCCGTTTTTCTTCTGCTGGCTTACAGCCAAAAGCGCAAGCAGGAGACCCCCTTGTGGATATAAATCCAGTCCTGGTTGGAGGAGGCAGAGGATCAACTCTGGAGCTGTCTGGCATCAACTGATTGGACCATGTTCAAACAGTCTGCAGGTACCTTGGATGAGTACACCACTGCCGTCACATCCTTTATCAGCAAGTGTGGGGGCGGGAACTGCATGCCGAGGAAGTCAACCCTGGTGTAACCCAACAGGAAACCCTGAATAACTCAGGACATACAGAACCATCAAAAAACCAGGTGCGAGGCCTTCAGATCAGGAGACCCTCTCAAATATGCGGAATCCAAGTATGACCTTCGCAGAGCCATTAAAACAGCCAAGGACCAATACCGATCCAAACTAAAGTTCCAGACAGACACCTGGGGACTATGGCAAGGACTGAATGACATCACAGATTCTAAAAAGAGGCAGTGCAAGATAGTAGAGGATGACATATCCCTCCCAGATGGTCTCAATGCCTTCTTTGTTCGCTGTGAGCACAATTTTGGCGAAAGGTAACAACTATTCCAACAATTCCTGACAAACCTATTCCAACGGTCACTGCTTCAGAGGTCAGGTCAGTTTTTTTTTGGGTGAATCCAAGGAGGGACCAAACGGAATACCAGGCCGTGCAAACAGAGCATGTGCAAATCAACTGGCAGAAGTCTTCTCGGACATCTTTAACCTCTCCCTGCAGCAGACCACTGCCGGTACCTGTCTGAAGAAGGCCAACATCATCCCTGTGCCTATGAAAGCTCATGCAGCATGTCTCAATGAGTACCACCCAGTGGCCCTAACTTCGGTGGTCATGAAGTGCTTTGAAATGCTGGTCATGACATTAATCAACACCAGACTCGCCACTATTCTTGACCCACTCCAAGTTGCCTATCAGACCAAGTGATTCATGTCAGATGCCATATCACTTGCCCTTCACTCCTCCCTAGAACATCTTGACACAAAGAACAGCTACATAAGAATTCTACTCATTGACTACAGTTCAGCCTTCAACACTATTATCCCCTTGTGATGACTAAACTTAGCGATCTCGGACTAAGGCCCACTCTCTGCAATAGGATCCTCTTTTTCTGAACCACAGGCCATAATCTGTGAAGATTGGGGACAATATTTCATCCTCACTAACACTCAACACTGGAGCATCCTAGAGGTGTGTACTCAACCCCCTGTTGTACTCACTGCATACCCATGACTTCGTCATCAAATACCATACTAATGTCATTTATAAATTCGCGGATGACACCACCATAGTCGGTTGAAACTCAGATGGCAATGAAACAGACTACAGATAGGAGGTGGAAGACCTAGAAAAATGGTGCACTGACAGCAACCTAACTCTCAATGCCAGCAAAACCAAGGAACTCATTACTGACTTTTAGCGGGATTCTCCTCATGACTCCCTACACATTAGCAGCACAGAGTTGGAATGAGTGGAGAGTGCCAAGTTCCTGGGAGTGTCATCCACAACAATCCTCCTTGGCCTCTACATGTGAACGCATTGGTTACAAAGTACCAACAATGTCTCCTCTTCCTCAGGCAGCTGAGGAAATTTGACATGACAGCAAAAACCCTTGCCAACTTTTATAGATGCTCCACCGAAAGCATTGTGTCCAGATGTATCACGACCTTGTATGGCAACTGTACCATTCAAGATCGGAGAGGGTTACAGAGAGTGGTGAACTTGGCCCGGACAATCACAAAGGCCAACCTCCCATCTATAGAATCTATCTACCAGGCCCACTGTCAACGAAAAGCTGGCACCATTCTTAAAGTTCCATCCCATCCTGGCAATTCTTTTCTACAACCTCTACAATTGGGGAGAAGGTACACAAGCCTGAACACATGCACCAGCCAGTTTTGAAACACTTTCTACTCTACTGTTGTTAGAATATTGAATGGACTCAAAAACTCCAAGCATTCGCCTGTACCTGTGTTTTTGTTTTTGCCGCTGTTTACCTATTATTTACTTATTGATGCAACTTAACTCTGTGATGTGCCTGTACTGATCGCAAGACAAACTTTTCACTGTGCCTCGATACACGTGAAATTAAATTCAATTCAATTTATTTCTATGAGACTTTATATTGGCTGGGAGAACTGAATGGTTTGCCAGGCCAGTTTAGGGGCAATTGAGAATCACTCACACTGCTGTGGGTCTGGAATCACATGTAGGCCAGACCAGGTGAGGACAGCAGATTTCCTACCTTGTCAGGCATTAGTGTATCCTATGTATTTTGCCATGGTCATCAGTGAATCTTAATTCCAGATGTGTTTTTTGAATTGTAGTCAAATTCCACCAACCTTCAAAGCAGGATTTGAGGATGTGGCCCTCTGGGAGATAGGACAAAATGGCTGAAGAAGCTGCACAAAATGCTTCTGCATTGCTAATTTAGACTAGACAAAATGTTTCACTGTGTTTATATCACAAGCTGCAGCTAAGCTATACAAACAACTAAACATTAACCATTAGAATGCGGAAGAAATCCGATAAAGTGAGGAAATATTAATCGCACTCTGAAAGCTGCAAGTCTTTATAAAGATGATCGAATCGTTATGACTTAACTTGTTTATAAATCAAAATCATTAGCTTAAGCAACTATCAATGAAGTGTTATCATGTATTGATTGATCTATTGTTACCATGCAATCACGCTCCATGTCTGACTGTGAACAGTGTTTGTAAACCTTATGCAAATCTGTAAGTTGTTGGATTCTTTTGATTATCAAGGAGCATTCATAGTTCTGGGTGAATCAGAGTCTGCCAACCCAGCACGGTTTCATACAATAAACAATTGCTTGTGTGATTGACAAAGAGTCATTTACAGGTGTGTTTATTGACTGATCGTAGAACCGAGAGACCCCTCCCCAGGGTTTCAGATATCCATTCACTCCTGGCTCCCCAGAGCATTGGCTGAGTTTCTGGATTATTAGTCTCGTAATAATACCAGCCAGCATCACCTCTCTTCCTCCACTGCATAGAGGAGTACAGAGGATGGCATGGAGGGGTATAGAGGACTGTATGGAGGTAATGAGAGGAGTGGATGGAGCAGTACAGAGGACTGCATGGAAGTGCATCGAGGACTGAATGGAGGTGTATAGAAGACTGTATGGAGGAGTATAGACAATAGACAATAGACAATAGGTGCAGGAGCAGGCCATTCAGCCATTTGTGCCTGCACCGCCATTCAATATGATCATGGCTGATCATTCCTAATCAGTATCCTCTTCCTGTTTTATCTCCATAACCCTTGATTCCACTATCTTTGTGAGCTCTATCCAACTCTTTCTTAAATGAATCCAGAGACTGGGCCTCCACTGCCCTCTGGGGCAGAGCATTCCACACAGCCACCACTCTCTGGGTGAAGATGTTTCTCCTCATCTCTGTCCTAAATGGCCTACCCCACATTTTTAAGCTGTGTCCTCTGGTTCGGCACTCACCCATCAGCGGAAACATGTTTTCTGCTGCCAAAGTGTCCAATCCTTTCATAACCTTATATGTCTCAATCAGATCTCCTCTCAGTCTTCTAAACTCAAGGGTATACAAGCCCAGTTGCTTCAGTCGTTCAGTGTAAGGTAATCCCGCCATTCCAAGAATTGACCTCGTGAACCTATGCTGCACTCCCTCAATAGCCAGAATGTCTTTCCTCAAATTTGGAGACCAGAACTGCACACAGTACTCCAGGTGTGGTCTCACCAGGGCCCTGTACAGCTGCAGAAGCACCTAATTTTACTCACTAACCTCCTGTGTGGGACTTTATCAAAAGCTTTCTGAAAGTCCAGGTACACTACATCTACTGGATCTCCCTCGTCCATCTTCAGAGTTACATCCTCAAAAAATTCAAGAAGATTAGTCAAGCATGATTTCCCCTTCATAAATCCATGCTGACTCTGTCCTATCCTGTTACTACTATCCAGATGTGCCGTAATTTCATCCTTTATAATAGACTCCAGCATCTTTCCCACCACTGAGGTCAGACTAACTTGTCTATAATTTCCTGCTTTCTCTCTCCCACCTTTCTTAAAAAGTGGTATAACATTAGCCACCCTCTAATCCTCAGGAACCGACCCCGAATCTATCGAACTCTGGAAAATAATCACCAATGCATCCACGATTTCCCGAGCCACCTCCTTCACTATCCTGGGATGTAGACCATCAGGCCCCGGGGACTTATCAACCTTCAGACCTAACAGTCTCTCCAACACCAAATCCTGGCAAATATAAATTCCCTTAAGTTCAGGTCCTTCAGCCACTGTTACGTCAGTGAGATTGCTTGTGTCTTCCCCAGTGAACACAGATCTGAAGTACCCATTTAATTCTTCTGCCATTTCTTTGTTCCCGGTAATATATTCCCCTGTTTCTGTCTTCAAGGGCCCAATTTTAGTCCTAACCATTTTTTTGCCTTGCACATACCTAAAAAAGCTTTTACTATCCTCCTTTATATTATTGGCCGGTTTACCTTCGTACCTCATTTTTCCTCTGCGTATTTCCTTCTTACTAATCCTCTGTTGTTCTTTAAAAGCTTCCCAGTCCTCAGTTTTCCAACTTATCTTTGCTATGTTATACTTTTTCTCTTTTAATTTTATATGTTTCTTAACTTCCCTCATCAGCCATGGCCACCCATGCCTCCTCCTGGGATCTTTCTTCCTTTTAGGAATGAACTGATCCTGCAACTTCTGCATTATACACAGAAATATCTGCCATTGTTCCTCCAGGGTCATCCCTGCTTAAGGTATTGCACCATTGAACTTTGGCCAGCTCCTCCCTCATAGCTCCATTGTTCCCTTTATTCAACAGAAGTACTGTCACTTCCGACTGTACCCTCTCCCTCTCAAATTGCAGATTGAAGCTTAATGTATTATGGTCACTACTTCCCAATGGCTCCTTCACTTCAAGATCTTTGACCAATTCTAGTTCGTTACACAATACCAGATCCAGAATTGCCTTCTCCCTGGTCGGCTCCAGCACCAGCTGCTCTAAGAATCTATCTCTGAGGTACTCCACAAAGTCTCTTTCTTGAGGTCCAATACCATCCTGATTCTCCCAGTCTACCTGCATGTTAAAATCCCCCATAACAACTGTAGTAACATCTTTGCGACAGGCAAATTTCAGCTCCTGATTCAACTTACATCCGACATCCAGACTACTGTTTGGGGGCCTGTAGATGACTCCCAAGAGGGTCTTTTTACCCTTAGTATAGGGGAATGCATTGAGTTGTACAGAGGATAACATGGAGGTGTATAGAAGACTGCGTGGAGGTGGAAAGCAGAATGCATGGAGGACTTCATGTCGGTGTGTAGAGGTCTGAATGGAGGTGAATAGCACACTGTTTGGAAGTATATAGCAAACTGTATGGAGGTGTAGAGAGGATTGCACGGAGACATATAGCAGATTGCCTGTAGGTGAATGGGGGACTTCATTGAGGTGTACGGACTGCATGGAAGCGTATAGAGGTCTTCATGGAGGTGTATAGTAGTCTGCATGGAGGTTTATAGAGGACTGCATGGAAGTACAGAGGACTATGTGGGGCAGTATAGAGGACTGCATGGAGGCGTATGGGCACTGTATGAACATATGGAGCAGACTGCATGGAGGTGTATAGCACACTGCATGGAGCTGTATAGAGGACAGTATGGAGATGTACAGGCAACTGTATGGAGGTATATAGCAGACTGCATTTAGGTGAAGGGGACACTGTATGGAGGTGTATAGAGGACTGCATGGAGGGGTTAGAAGACTGTATGGGAATGCATAGCAGACTGCATGGAGGTGTAGAGTGGACTGCATGGAGCTATATAGTGGACTATATGGAGGTGTATAGCAGGTTGCATGGAGGTGTATAGCAGACTGCATGGGGGTGTATAGGGGACTGCATGGAGGTGTCGTGTGGACTTCATGGAATTCACCACAATGCCTCCTCTTCCTAAGGAATCTTAGGAAATTCAGCACAAACACAAGGACTCTCCCCAACTCTTATCGCTGCAACAGAGAAAGCACTATGTCTGGGTGTATCATGGTTTGGTATGTGTACTGCTCTGCCCAGGTCCATAAGAAACTATAAGAAAATTCATCAGGAATAATGAGGTGCTTATGCCCATAACATTGACTGTCGTGTTCCTCGGGTGCTGTCTGACCTGCTGTCGTTTTCCTGTGCCATCCTTTTCAACTCTGACTCTCCAACATCTGTGGTCCTCACTTTCTCCTATTCCTCATTCAGATCTGTTTGTTCACATGTATCCCAGTGAGGGCAGACCAAACTCACTGGTGTCTTTATTACCTAACCTTGAGAGGGCAGATTGCCCCTACAGTATCCGTATAACAGACCATGAGTAGAGCAGCCTGATGCCATTGTGTCTATATCATTGACTGTGGGAGAACAGACCATTTACTCTGTGTCCATAGTAGATCACCAGGACTGCCAACTGAACATACTCAGTCTGTATCACAAAGGTTGGAGAGTGCAGACTCCCCTCACTGTGTCTGTATCACTGACCCCACGGAGAGTGGATTGGATGGATTCTGAGACTGAACACATTTCTAACCCACGGATTCTTCAATCCACCTCACCATTTAATGGATTTCACCATTCGGGTAAAAGGGTATTTTACGATGTCCTTCAGCTATTTCCTGAACTTAGTCTGGGTCACAACATATATACAAGTGTTCGTGCAGCAAGTTAGGAGCTGGAGAATGAATCCTATTTCTCGTACAAAATAATATAGGTAAATGGCCCTATACCCCATCCAAATCGTTTGTCTCCATAGAGAGCTACCATAAACACCGACCATAACAGGATGAAATTCCTTGAAATGACAAGCAATAAAATGATAGACTTCCTTCGGGTCCCCATTTCTGGGTCACTGGGATTCTCCCCACTGCTGTGAGCCTGAAGTCTCCTGCGGGCTCTGCTGGCCACTAAAATGTACCTGACACTTAAAGCATTGAGCAGCAGAATCAGAACAAATGGCACTGCTGGGTTCAGGATATAATGAAGGCACTCGATTGTTCCCCAGGCTGGAGATGACAGAATATCAGTTGGCACTGAACAAAACCAGGGTATGGGAGACTGATTAGCAAGGTTGGATCTCATGGAATACATGGACAATTAGCGATTTGGATACAGAACTGGCTCAAAGGTAGAAGACAGAGGGTGGTGGTGGAGGATAGTTTTTCAGACTGGAGGCCTGTGACCAGTCGGGTGCCACAAGGATCGGTGCTGGGCCCTCTACCTTTTTGTCATTTACATAAATGATTTGGATGTGAGCATAAGAGGTGCAGTTAGTAAGTTAGCAGATGACACCAAAATTGGAGGTGTAGTGACAGCGAAGAGGATTACTTCAGATTACAACAGGATCTGGACCAGATGGGCCAATAGGCTGAGAAATGGCAGATGGAGTTTAATTCAGTTAAATACGAGGTGCTGCATTTTGGAAAGCAAATCAGAGCAGGACTTATACACTTAATGGTAAGGTCCTAGGGAGTGTTGCTGAACAAAGAGACCTTGGAGTGCAGGTTCATAGCTCCTTGAAAGTGGAGTCGCAGGTATATAGGATAGTGAAGAAGGTGTTTGGTATGCTTTCCTTTACTGGTCAGAGTATTGAGTACAGGAGTTGGGAGGTCATGTTGCAGCTGTACAGAACATCGGTTAGGCCACTGTTGGAATATTGTGTGCAATTCTGGTCTCCTTCCTATCGGAAAGATGTTGTGAAACTTGAAAGGGTTCAGCTGTTAACCCCTTTCAATCCAGTACAGTTTTCCCACAATGAATTTGGAATTATACCCACCTTGGACTGCATGTATATGAGTTCATGAGAGAAGGATAGATAAAGGCGTTGACCATAATTTTTCAATTCCCTGGAGATATTGAAGTGGCTCCAAAGAAATGGATGTTGACAAACAATACAGCCCTATTCAATAAAGGCTGGAGAGATAAGTATTGTTCCTACAGCCAGTCAGTTGGGCACTCTGCCTCCCCTAGAATAAAGTAAGGACGGACAACTTCAGTCCAATGTTGTCTCAGGCAATGACAGCAGAGAGACATATTGAAAAGCTGTGGTTCAGGGTGAAGGGAGACACATTGATTGGTTGATTGTCACGTTTCCCTCAGTACAATGTAAAGCTTTGTTTATGAGCAGTACAGGCAGATCACAGTGAGCAGGGATGTACAGATCACAGGGTGAACAGAAACTTGGACAGAGGCGTACAGGTTACATCCCACTGGGCGTGCAGTAGGCAAGATCAACATTAACAAGGTCAGCATTATTTGAAGGGCAAGATGCCATTCATCAGTCTAATAATGGCTGGGAAGAAGCTGTTCCTGAAGCTGCTGGTGGGTGTGTTCAAGCTTCTGTATCTTCTGCCTGACGGGCGAGGTTGTAGGAGATCATTACCGGGGTGGGAGGGGTCTTCGATGATATTTGCAGCCATCCCACGGCAACGAGCCGTGTAAATGGAGTTTTTGGGTGGAAGGTTGGCTTCCGTGATGGTCTGGGCTGTGCACACAACCTCCTGTAGCTCCTTACTGTGCTGGGCAGAGCAGTTGCTACACCCGGATAGGATGCTCTCTGTGTTGCATCAACAGAGTTTGGTGATGGACCTTATGGACAGGCCAAATTCCCTGAGCTGCCTGAAGAACAAGAAGCATTTAGATTAGATTAGATTCCGTACAGTGTGGAAACAGACCATTTGGCCCAACAAGTCCTTACTGACACATTCCCCTATCCTACGTTTATCCCTGACGAATACACATAAATCTAAGTGCAATTTAGCATGGCCAATCCATCTGACCTGCAAAACCTTGAATTGTGGGAATAAACGGGAGCATCTGGAGGAAACACACGCAGACTCAGGGAGAATGTGCAAATTCCACACAGACAGCTGCCCGAGGCTGGAATCAAACCCGCACTCCAGCGCTGTGAGGCAGCATTGCTAACCACTGAGCCACTGCGTTGTACTTTCTTGGTCATCACATCTATGTGGGAAGTCCAGGACAGATTCCCAGTTATTGACACTCCTAGGAACTTAACGCTCTCCACCCTCTCAGCCTCAGCTCCATTGATGGAGAAGGAGGCATGTTCTCCTTCTGTCTTTCTGAGGTCAATGATCAGTTCTTCAGGTTTGCCGATGCTGAGAGAGAGAGTGTTCTCACTGCACTATGGCATCAAGCCTTCTATCTCCTTCTTGTTGTTTGATATCCATCCTCCCACAGTGGGGTCTGCAGCAAACGTGTAGAAGGTGTTTGCACGGAATTTAGCCAGACTGCCCTGGGTGTACAGGGAGTACAGTAGGGACTGAGAACACATCCTTGGGGGGTTCCAGTGTTGAGGGTTATCGTGGAGGAGGGGCTGCTGTCTATCTTCACTGATTGTGGTCTGTGGGTCAGGAAGCTGAGGATCCAGCTGCAGAGAGTGGAGCTGAGACTCAGAGTCTCAGAGTATTATGATCAGTCTGGAGGGGATAATGGTGTTGAAGGTGGAGATGTAGTCGATGACCAGGAGTCTGACGTAGATGACCTTGCTCTTCTTATGTACCAGGGATGAGGGCAGGGTTTGGGAAATGCTGTGGACCTGTTACTTCGCTCGGCAAATTGCAGGGGGGCCGAGGCAGGCTGGGAGACCAGGGCTGATGTGGGCCATGACCAGCCTCTCGAAGCACGACAGGATTATGGAGGTCAGAGCCACTGGGCAGAAATCATTAAGGCACATTGCATGTGTTTTCATAGGTACTGGGATGGGGGTAGCCTCCGTGAAGCAGGTGGGGACTTTGGAGTGCAGTCAGGAGAGGTTGAAGATTTCAATGAATATCTCTACCAGCTGATTCACACAGGATCGGAGTGAACGGCCAGAGACTCTGTCTGGACCTGTCACTTCCCTTGGATTGACTCTGAGGAAGGCTGATCAGGCATCAGCAGCGGTGGCAGAGGGAACAGGTGCCCCTGGATCTATCAGGGCAGGAGATACCTTGCTGCTGGCATTCTACTTACACTGAGCATAGAAAGCGTTGAGCGCATCAGGGAGGGATGTGTCTTTGTCTGTTATCTTGCTGTACTTTATTTTGTATCCCTTATGCTGTTTAGGCCTTCCCATGGGCAGTGAGTGTCTGGATGGTTGGTTTGACCTCTAACTTGGTCCTGTATTGCCTCTTGACGTTTCTGATGGCTTTGCAGACATCATATCTGGATTTTCTGCATTAGTCTGGGTAATCCAACTTGAACGCTGAGTCCCTGGTTTTCAGGAGGGAGTGGATTTCGCAGTTCATCCAAGGTTCCCATTTGCGGAAAACTCAGAATGCCTTTGGCACACAGTCCTCCATGGATTTGTTAATGACGTGCTTGACGGTGGTAATGTACACGTCCAGATTTTCCGCTGCGTACTTGAATAGAGTCCAGTTCATTGATTCCAACCAGTCCCAGAGATGCTCTTCCACTGCCTCAGATGAGCATTGCATTTCTTTCTGTGAAGCATCCTCCCGCTTTACCTTCTGTTTTTAAGCTGGGAGGAGGGACACAACATTGTGATCTGATTTTCCGATGTGTGCTGCGGGGGGTGGAGCGGTCGGTGTGTTTGATGGTTGTGTAACGCTGGTCCAGGATGTTGGGTCCTCGAGTGGGGCAGGAGATGTGTTGGTGGGACTTTGGAAGCGTCCTCTTGAGGGTGTAAATGTACTCGATGAGTAAGGCCTCGAGGAATTTTGTCTCAGAATGTTTATGGCGGTGTAATATTTCATCCAGGGCATTTTTCACATCCTCATGGGGTGGTGTGCAGACTGCTGTCAGGATGGCAGAGGTGAACTCTCATGGAAGGTAATAGGGACGGCATTTTACTGTAAGGTATTCTAGGTCGAAGGGAGCAATGGCCTGTCAGGGTCACTACATACGAGCAACAGGAGGTGTTGATCAGGAAGCATCCCCCGCCGCCCTTCACCTCTCCCGAGGGTGACATATGGTGTATGGAGAACCTGTCAGCTTGGAAGAAGCAGTCAGGAATGGCAGGGGTGAGGTATGTCTCCATGAAACAGAGCACGTAACAGCCTCTTAGTTCCCTCCGGTACGTCTGGATCAGCCATTTTGTTTTCGTTAGCCTGGACATTTGCGAGCAGTACGCTGGCAAGGGGTGTGGTCTTGAAACTGTGCTATTTCAATCTCACCTTCAGGCCAGCAGGTTTGTCCTGTTTTCTTGTCAGTTTCTGGACAGTTCCAGGAGTTGGTGGAGCGACTCTGCTGCTCCTGGCGGGAATTGAGTTGGGTCTGGTGGGGTGGGGCATCCTCAGGTTGGAGTGGTTGTCGGACTTGGGAACGGGCCAAGCTTGGTTGTCCGCCTCGGGGTCAAGTCACTGATTCAATTTGCATTCGAGGTCAGGACGCTGCAGGGTCAGATCATGTCTCGGGGTGTACATATGAGTCAATAGGCTTTCTGTAAATCTTACAGAATTAACAGTATCAAACGTATTCCGGCCAGGGTAACCGTGGGATCCTCAAAACTGAAAGTAGGTTAAAAAGAACATTGTCAATAATTTTTATAGAGTTGAATTTTCTGCTTCATTGAGTGGTCTGAGCAAGCACAAGAAAGTTGGGGAAATATGGCAAGAATGAAAGCATTCGATTTTGATGTGAAAAGTATTTCTAATTTCCCCCTTTCTAGTTTAAACAGTGAATTCTGAATCTCACTAGTGAGGGGTGATCACTTCATTTTCATGCCGTTCTATCTCATTAGGAGCTGATCTTGCCTCATTTCGATGGAGATTCTGATCCTTCCTTCAGTTCCTATGGAAACCAGATGGTGCCAGTTCCCAACAGGAAAGCCTGGGCAGTTACCTGGAGGCAGGAACTCACTGTTTGCTTCTCCAGGTCTTCATCCATCTCCACCATCAGCACCATTTCACTACATGCTCCATCAACACTGTCCTCTCCCACACTTTGTCGGTGTGTGTGGGCATCCCCAAACCCCAGCCTCACCACATCATTCTGGCTGCTGTCAGATTAACTCACCCTTCACTGTGGAGCTCAGAGACAATGATGTCGTACCTGCTTCTGCCAGATTGGTTCACAGTCAGGGGCATGGGCACATTTCATGCAGCGACACAGGATGCTCCGTCTGGCTCTGAGCTAACTTTCTAAAGGCTCATTCACTTTGGGTTTACTTGTGGTCTGTCAGGTTTATCTCAGTGTTTAGTGCAGAGTGACAGGCATTCACCATGTCACTCGTCAGAATATCACACAGTGCAAGGGGATGAATCTGTATAGAGGACAGCATAGAGGTGTGTAGAGGCCATTAGTTATTCGTTGGTGGGATCTGGGTGTCGCTGGTTGGGCCAATATTTATTGCCCGTGCTTTGTTGCCCTTGAGAAGGTGGTGGTGAGCTACCTCTTGAACTGCTGCAGTCCACCTGCTGTGGGTTGACCCACAATGGCATTGGGGAGGGAATTCCAGGATTCTGACCTAGTGATGGTGAAGGAACAACAATGTATTTCCAAGTCAGGATGGAGAGGGGCTTGGTGGGGAACTTGAAGCTTGGTGGCATTCCTAAAAATTAGCTACCTTTTTCCTTCTGAATGGAAGTGTTTGTGGGTTTGGAAGTTGCTATCTGATGATCTTTGGAAATTTTCTACAGCACATATTACACACTAATACTACTGAACATCGGAAGGAGAGGGAATGGTTGCCTGTGGTTGTCGTGCTAATTAAGTGTGCTGCTTTGTCCAGGATAAGATCAGTTTCTTAAGTGTTGTTGGACCTTCACTTATTCAGGCAAGTGGAGAATATTCTATCACACTGCTGATTTGTGCCTTCTAGATGGTGTATAGGCTTCAGGAAGTGAAGGTGATTTACTCACCATGGTTTACCTAGCCTCTGACCTGCTCTTGTAGTCACTGTGTTTAAATGGTGAGTCCAGTGGAGTTTCTGTGTAATGATAACTCCCAGGAGGTTGACATGGGGGCTTCAGTGATGGTCATGCCATTGAAATTCAAGGGTCAGTTGGTGATGGTCATATTGTGTGCCACGAGTATTACTTGCCACTTGTCAGCCCAAGCCTGGACATTATTCCGGATCTTGTTGCATTTGAACATGGACTGCTTCAATAACTAAAGATTCATGAATGATGCTGAACATTGTGAAATCATCTAGTTTACTCCTTCCTTCATCGCTTCTGTTTCTCATTTAGGTCTCCGCAGTTATGTTTTCTCGTCCTGCCACGTGCACAATTTTCAAGTTGAATGGCTGTAACCACAAGCTCCAGCTAAACAGACTGCATTTTTATCCTTAAATTTCTCCACAAATTTCAATGGGTTATGCTCAGTGTATATGATCATCTCAGATAAATTACTGGTAACGTAAACTTTGAAATGTTTTAACGCCAACATCAAGCTCAAAGTTTCCTTCTGAACTTTTGGATATTTCTTCTGTTGAATGTTCAGTTTCGTGGAGAAACACCCAATAGGTATTTCTATCTTCATGATATCTTCCTGCAAGAGCACAACACTGACACCCACATCACTTGCATTGATAGCCACCTTGAAGAGCTTTGCGTCATGAGATGTAGCTAGTACTGGGACATAAGCTAACACAGCTCTCAGGGAGGGGGCCAGTGCATTCCCAGCCCTGGCATATTGACCGTCTGGATTGGGGTCCGTATTGGAGGGTATGTAGGTGCAGATTCATTGGGCAGGGGCTCGGAGAGATGTGAATTCTGAGAGGTTTACAGGGTGAGGGTGTGTGCGAGCAAGAAGGGCCATTTTATCCTTGATAATTCCTCTGCGTGCAGAGGAGGAGGCTGGAACTCAGTGTCTGAGGGAAGCCTGCTCTTGCCTTCCATCCCGCTGTGACTCAGAAATGAAGATGGCTGCAACTGAACATGAGGCCAGCAGGGTAAGTGTTTGGATGTGCAGCCTCGGGTGGGGGTGGGGTATCTGCAATTCCATGCAATGGGAGGCCCCTTCAAAGGGCACGGTCACTCGGCTGGAGTCTCTGGGCTGAAAGGTGGCAAATGGAGTTCAATGTGGAAAAGTGTGAGGTGATTTACTTTGGAAGGAGTTACAGGAGTGCAGACTACTAGGCTAATATTACGATGCTTGGTAGTGCAGACGAACAGGGAGATCTCTTTGTCCATGTATGTAGATTCCTGAAAGTTGTCACCCAGGTTGATAGACCATAAGACCATAAGACATAGGAGTGGAAGTAAGGCCATTCGGCCCATCGAGTCCACCCCGCCATTCAATCATGGCTGATGGGCATTTCAACTCCACTTACCCACCTTCTCCCCATAGCCCTTAATTCCTCGAGACAACAAGAATCTATCAATCTCTGCCTTGAAGACATTTAGCGTCCCGGCCTCCACTGCACTCTGCGGCAATGAATTCCACAGGCCCACCACTCTCTGGCTGAAGAAATGTCTCTGCATTTCTATTCTGAATTTACCCCCTCTAATTCTAAGGCTGTGTCCACAGGTCCTAGTCTCCTCACATAATGGAAACAATTTCCTAGCATCCACCCTTTCCAAGCCATGTATTATCTTGTACGTTTCTATTAAGTCTCCCCTTAATCTTCTAAACTCCAATGAATACAATCCCAGGATCCTCAGCTGTTCCTCATATGTTAGACCTACCATTCCAGGGATTATCCATGTGAATCTCCGCTGGACACGTTCCAGTGCCAGTATGTCCTTCCTGAGGTGTGGGGACCAAAACTGGACACAGTACTCCAAATGGGGCATAACCAGAGCTTTATAAAGTCTCAGTAGCACAACGGTGCTTTTATATTCTAACCCTCTTGAGATAAATGACAACATTGCATTTGCTTTCTTAATCACAGACTCAACCTGCATGTTGACCTTTATAGAATCCTTGACTAGCACTCCCAGATCCCTTTGCACTTTGGCTTTACGAATTTTCTCATCATTTAGAAAGTAGTCTGTGCTTTTATTCTTTTTGCCAAAGTGCAAGACCTCGCATTTGTTCACGTTGAATTCCATCAGCCATTTCCTGGACCACTCTCCCAAACTGTCTAGATCCTTTTGTAGCCTCCCCACTTCCTCAGTACTACCTGCCTGTCCACCTAACTTCGTATCATCTGCAATCTTCGCTAGAATGCCCCCAGTCCCTTCATCCAGATCATTAATATATAATGTGAACAGCTGTGGCCCCAGCACCGAACCCTGCGGGACACCGCTTGTCACCGGCTGCCATTCCGAAAAAGAACCTTTTATCCCAACTCTCTGCCTTAGCATTGATATGAAGGTATACGGTCTGTTAGTCTTTATTTGCAGAGGGATTGAGATTTACAGCCATGAGGTCGTGTTGCAACTGTACAAAACACTGGTGTGGCCGCACTTGGAGTATTGCGTGCACCTCTCTTCACCGCATAGTAGGAAGGATGTGGAAGCTTTGAAAAGTTTTCAGAGGAGATTTACCTGGATGTTGCCTGTTAGGGAAGGAAGGTCTTATAAGGAAAGGCTGATGGACTTGAGGCTGTTTTCTTTAGAGAGAAGAAGCTAGAGAGGTGACTTAATTGAGGCATATAAGGTAATCGGAGGGTTAGATAGGGTGGACAGTGAAAACAGTTTTCCTTGGATGGTGTTTGCTAGCACAAGGGGACATAGCTTCAAATTGAGGGGTGATAGATATAGGACAGATGTCAGAGGTAGTTTCTTTACTCAGAAAGTAGTAGGAATATGGAACGGCAAGCCTGTAACAGTAGTAGACTCTCCAAATTTAAGGGCATTTCAGTGGTCATTGCAGAGACATATGGATGAACATGGAATAGGGTAGGTCAGATGGGCTTCAGATTGGTTTCACACAACTTTGAGGGTCAAAAGGCCTGTATTGTGTTGAAATGTTCGATGTTCTATGGTCTAAGGTCACCCCTCAGTCTCCAACTCTCCAGAGTAAAAAGTCCTAGCCTCTCCAGCCTCTCGTCAAAACTCAAACACTCCAGTCCTGGTCGCATCCCAGTAAATCTTCTCTGGACTATTTCCAGTTTAATCTTATCCCTTGATAGGAGGTGTCCAGAACTGCACATAGTAACTTCAACTGTGGCCTCACCGACACCTTGTACAGCTGCAACAAGACGTCCCAACTCTTATACTCAGTGCTTTCAACAATGAAAGCAAGCGTGCTGAAAGCCTTCATGAACCCCCCCCCCACCCCCCCCCAACCCCGCCGAGCTGTGATTCCACTTTCATGGAACAATGAACATGTACCCCTAGATTACCTTATTATGTCACTCCCTATGATCTGACCAATGATTGGTAAGTCCTGCCCTGGTTTGACCCAGCAAACTCCAACACCTCGCATTTATCTAAACTAAACTCCATGTGCCATCAGTCAGCCCACAGGCCTAACTGATTGATATCTCACTGTATTGCCAGATAACCTTCTTCACTGTCCACGATATCACCAATCTTATGGAATCCATAAACCTATAATCACACCTCATAAATTCTTATCCAGCTTATTTCAAGAAATGTTGAATAACAGTATACCCAGAGCCATTCCATATGGCACACCGCTGTTCACAGGTCCCCAGTTTGAAGAACAACCCTCTAACACCACCCATTGTATTCTACCTTCAAGCCATTCTTGTATCCACTTGGCTAGCTCTCTCTGGATTCTGTGAGATTTAACCTTACTCACCAAATTACCATGAACATACACCTTATCAAAGGCGTCTCTAAAATCCATGCACATAAAGTCTATCACTGTGCCCTGATCTACTTTCCTAGTCACCCCTTCATAAAGCATAATCAATTTTGTGAGACATGATTTCTCACACACAAAGCCATGCTGACTATCCCAAATGAGTCTTTGCCTATCCAAATGCCTATAGATCCTATCTCTCAGAATTCCATGTTAGATGTTATGCTCCCTGGTTTGTATTTCCCAGGCATTTCTCTTCAGTTTTTCTTAAATACTGGCACGACATTAGCCACTATTCAATCCTTGTTCCATTCACCTGTGGCTGTCGATGATACAGGAATCTCCTCCGTGGTTCCCATAAAATCCTGGGATACACTTGAATAGGTCCCCTGGATTTATCTACTTTAATGTGTCTTTTAATTTCCAGCATCTCCTCTTCTGGAATGTGGATTCTGTTCAAGGCATCACTAGTTATTTCCCCAAGTTCCCTAGCATTCTCAATGGAAAATACTGCCAAGAAACATTCGTTAAAGGATCTCACCCATCTCTTGCAGCTCCTCACGTCGATGAACTTGTTCATCTTTAAGCGATCCTATTCTTTTCCCTCATTACTCTTTTGTTCTTCATGTATTTTTTGAATCTCTTTGGTTCTCCTTTACCTTATCTGCCAAAGCCATATTGTGTCCCCTTGGAGCCCTCCTGATTTCTTCCTTAAGTGCATTCCAATACCGCTTATAGTCCTCAAGGAATTCACCACATCCCAGCTGCCTGGGCATATCATTCTTCTCCTTATTTTTCTTGATCAAGACCTCAATAACTCAAGTCATTCAGGCTTCTCTACTCTTGCCAACCTTACCCGTCACTCTTCAATGCTGGCCATGAACTCTTCATTATCTCAGTTCGGAAAGTTTCCCACTTTACCAAACTTCATTTGACTGCAAACAATCTTCCATAAACTCTTTTGAAAGTTCTGATCTCATACCATCAAAACTGGCCTTGCCCCAATTTAGAACTTAACTTGTGGACCAGAACTATACTTTCCTTAGTTATTCTAAAACTTATGGAATTGTGGTCATTGGTTTCAAAGTGCTCCCCTATGAACACTTCCGTCACTCGCCCTGCCTTATTTCCAAAGAGGAGGTCATGTTTTGCACCTTCTCGAGTCAAGCTATCGAATACTGCATGGGAAATTCTTCCTGAACACTCCTGACAAATTTCTCTCCAGAGGCGTTGGACTTCTCAAGATTAAAGTAAGAACAGCAGGAGTCTAGTGGTTTATAAATGTACTGGGGTGGGGTGGGGGGGAGATAGAGACTTAGTGACAGCAGAGGCAGCAGGTAGGAGAATGGGAAATGACAAGAGCAGTAACAAAGTTAATTCATGATTAATAGAATTACTATCTGGACACTTACTCGGAATACCAACAGCAGCATGAGTCAGTTAGTAAATGTGTTGATTAATCAGAAGTATGTAACGGATTCAATGTTCCAAATACATCTGCTGATAATTTGCAGAAAAGTAGTCAATTATCCCAGAGAGACTCCTGCCCATTGTGGTAACATTGCAGTCTTCTCTCCTCAGATTCTGATCTGTCATCTCTCCCTGTTTCGAGGAATGTTGCAGCTGAGACTCATTTATTAATAGAAGGAGGAATCCACCCAGAGACTCGATTAGGGCCCACAGAGATTGACATTAATTGCAGTCACTGAACAAAGAGGTTCATTGAACTCCTTTCAAGCCAGTGCCTTTGTCCCAGAGTAAAGTAAAATGTTTCCCTGATCTGGATAGAATGTGTGAAGGATTCTGTTGAGTAAAGGAACAATGAAAATATGGGAGAGGGCCAAGAGGACTGGAAGTTTGGAATAGTGCCCCCGATGATCCAAGATAAAATATAGCTTTGTTCCTTTGAAGAACATTTTAACGAATGATAGCTTTGATAAAGTGTTCTTTGATAAAGTCACCAGGACTTGCTGAGTTTAGCATGTTTCGTATTTTATGTAGTGTCTTTCAAATAGTGAGGTGCTCTTTAATTGACATTTTAGAATAATTCAAACATGTCGATTGAAGGACCAATGGCATTCTGAGTTTCACACTGACTGATGGATATAACTCAGAGAGAAATACTGCGCATGTAATGTTTGGGGACATGGAGAGGGTTTTTGTGGTGCAGTGATAGTGTCCCTAACTCTGGGCCAAGAGATTTTGGGCTCAAATCCCACCTGCTCCAGAGGTGTATCATCTTGGAGACAGGTTGAATAGAAGGCAGATAGATGACAGGAAAATATTCTGTTCTTCCCTCGTGGCCAGTCTTAGGAACATTGATCTTCGTAAATACATATACTAATGCCATCCACAAATATGTTACATATGAAGGACATGATTTCAAGGTATATGAAAGACAAGAGTGACAGAAAGGCAGTGAAAAGTGTGGAAGATAGGATCAGACATCAGAAGATCACTTAAAACAAAATATTGCTGATGCTGCCAAACTAAAACAACAGAGAATGCTGCAGAAACTCAGCAGATCAAGCAGCATCCATGGAGAGGGAAACAGAGATAATGCTTCAATTCAGAGTTGAAACGGTTGGGAAAATGGGTTCTTTTATACTTTTGTCAGCAGCAAAAGACGGGTGAAATGGTGTCGTTGTCTACTGTAAAAGTCTTAGGAGTTGTTAACAGTGTTTAAAGAGGAAAAGAAAAGAAGTGAAATGGGTAAAAATTAAGGCATGAAAAGGGTGTATTAATCCTCACTACAAGGAGGAAATAAGACACAAACAAGAAAGCGCATGTGAAAAGGATCTGAGAATGTAAAAAAAACAGGAAGGCATTTTAGAAATTAATGAGAACTGCAGAACAGACGTCACACAATCAAGATCTGAAGTTGTGGAGATCGATATTGAGTCGTTGTGGCTGGTAAATTCCTCTGTGGAAAATGTGATGTTGTTCCTCAAGCTTGTGCTGTGCTTTGTTCCCACTCTCCCATTAACTCCTCTGTCAGTCTCATTCATCGCACACCACTTCCAATCAGTGGCCATGACACTGTCTCTCCCTCTCGCTGTATCTCTGTCTCTGTGTGTATCTCTCTCTCTGTGCCTTGTGGGTATCACCAGCAACTCCACCACCCCCACAGTGACGTAGCCATTTTTCACACAAGCCACCTCCTCGCCCTGTGAGGACAAGAGTGCTGAGGTGTAAAAGACACCCCACCAGCTCAGACCCTGAGACCTCGGTGGGAAGGTTAGCCATAGAGAGTGTGGCAGCACAAGCTGGTGAGCACCTTACTGCCATAGCTCCACAGCTGACTGAGGAAGAAATGCCCCAGGCCGCTGGCACTCGGAGGGACCAGCAGAGACCAGACAGCTACTCAGGCAGGAGAGGAGCCTGTGGTATCAGCAATCAGGAACCACATCTGAATGTACAGGGAGGAGCGGCAGATGGGGAATTGGGACACAATGGGCCCCATTACCCAGAGGCTACAGCAGTGCAGTGAATCCTGAGGGTATTTGATGAGGTGTCACATCAAAGGTCATTGCAGAAAATAAAAGCTCATGGTGTTGGTGATAACATAGTGACCTGGATAGAAGATTGGCTGGTGAACAGGAAGCAGAGAGTCGGAATAAGTGGCTCTTTTTCAGCCTTACAGGTTGTGACTACGGTATGTCACAGGGGTCAGTGCTGAGTTCTCAACACTTTACAATTTACAGATTTGATTTGGACAGACCACAAACAAAGAACAAAGAAACTTTACAGCCCAGGAACAGGCCCTTCAGCCCTCCAAGCCTGAGCCAATCTAAATCCATTGATATGGATGAAAGTGGAAAATGTAGGATCGGTAGGCTAAAAATTGGTTGCATAGGTCAGCATAACATCAAGGGCCAAAGGGCCTGTACTGCGCTGTAATGTACCATGTTCTATGTTCTATATGCTTAATATCTGTAGTCGGGAAAATTCTGGAGCGTATCGTTAAAGAAGGAATAATGAGACATCTGGATGGAATGGGTTCAGTCAGGCAGATGCACATGGATTCAGGAGTGGAAAGCCATGTTTGACAAACTTATTGGAATTCTTTGAGGATGTTACAAGTACAATGGATGGAGGTGAACAGGTGGATGTTATACATTTGGTTTTCTGGAAGGCGTTCGATAAGGTACCACATAAAAGCCTCATCCATAAGATAAGGATTCATGGAATTGCAGGGAATGTACTAGTATGGATAGAAGACTGGTTCACCATGAGAAAGCAGAGAGTTGGGATAAATGGGTGTTTATTTGGTTGGATATCAGTGGTGAGCAGGGTACTGAAGGTGTCAGCGTTGGGCCTTCAACTGTTCATGATGTATGCAAATGATTTGGAAGAGGAGACAGAGTGTAACATATCCAAATTTGCGGATGACATTAAATTGAGTGGGAAGCCAAACTGTACAGAGGATCTGGAGAGTCTGCAGAGAGATTTAGATAAGTTAAGTGAATGGGCAAGTGTCTGGCAGTTGGAGTACAATGTTGGTAAATGTGAGGTTATCCACTTTGGAAGTAAAAATGGGTCAGAGTGTTATTTAAATGGTGAAAGATTGCAGCATGCTGTTGTGCAGAGGCACTTAGGAGTGCTCGTACGTGAATTGCTAAATGTTGATTTGCAAATATAGCAGGTAGTCAAAACGGCAAACGGAATATTAGCGTTCATTGCTAGAGAGATTGAATTGAGGAGCAGGCAAGATCTACTGCAATTGTACAAGGTGTTGGAGAGGCCGTACCTGGAGTGTTGTGCTCAGATCTGGTCTCCTTATTGAGGAAGGATATACTGGGTTTGCAGGTGGTGCAGAGGAGGTTCACCAGGTTAATTCCAGAGATGAGGGGATTACCCGAAGAGCAGAAGTTGCACTTCCTGAGACTGTACTCACTAGAATTCAGAAGAATGAGAGGGGAGCTTATAGGAACCTATAAAATCATGTAAGGGATAGATAAGATACAGGCAGGCAAGTTGTTTCTGCTGGTGGGTGAGACTAGGACTGGAGACATGGCCTCAAGATTAGGGAGAGTGGATTTCGGACAGAGATGAGGAGGAACTGCTTTTCCCAGAGAGAAGTGAATCTATGGAATTCTCTGCCCAAGGAAGCAGTGGAGGCAGCTTCATTAAACATATTCAAGACACAGTTGGATGGGTTTTTAATTTGTAGGGGAATGTAGGGTTATGGGGATAATGCAGGTTAGAGGATTTATAGATCAGGCATGATGTTAATGAATGACAGAGCAGGCTCGATGGGCCAAATGGCCTACTCCTGCTTCTGTTACTCTGAAACTGTGATACTATAATTGGTATGTAGGTAGAACAAGGATTCAGGAAAAACTAATGGAATGCTATGGTTTATCATGTAAGGAATTGAATGCTGCAGTGTGGAGGTTGTGCTTCAGTTATACAGCACAATGGTGAGACCACATCCGAGTCCAGTGTACAGTACTGGTCACTGTGCACACAGGATGCTAACATGGTGGAAGCTTCTCAGAGTAGGTATTTTGGACTGATACTTGGAATGTGCTGATTACCTGATGAGGAAAGGCTGGACAGTCTAGGCCTGTATACTGGGGTGTGTTGAAGAGTCAGAGGTGATCGTCCACACAAAGGTTTTGAGTCATACCAGGTTTGAGAGCTAACACAATCGGGGAACTCCACTCACTCTGACTTGGTTTGATGATGAGCATTGCATCCACTTCCTTCTGCACCTGTGCGGCTTTGAGAGGATTAATCCTGTAGGGGCGTTGTTTTATTGGAACCGCATTCCCTAATTCGTCCTCATGAACAATAGCATTCGTCGTCCCCATTCTATTGCTGTATATGTCCTCATACTGCTGCAACATCCACTTAACTGGGTTCTTTGATGCTGAGACAGATAGCGCTCTGTCCTATGACATTCTTCAAGGACATCCTTGTTATTTGACATATTTTGAGGCACAACAAAATCCATGCCATCCAGATTTGACACCTCACTCTGTGGGGCAGTAACTAACACTTGTTTCTCTAGTTCCCCGTCTCTATTATTGTAAGGTTTCAAGTTATTCACATGACATACCAGACACGGTGTATTTTCTATCCAGTATCTTTGCTAGATAGTTTACCTGACTCAACTTCTTCTCATTTCCATAGGGACCACTAAACTTGGCTTTGAAGGGATCTCCTACCACTGATGACAAGACTAATACAACATCTCCATAGGAAAACATCTGAACTTCAGAGTTTTTAAAAAAAATCTGCCACCTGTTTCATTCAATGCTGTGCCCTTTTCAGATGCTGTTTAGCTAACTTACCTACTTGATTTAATCTTTGCCTCACCTCAGACACATAATCTCAAGTGTGAGATCTCTGACTTCATTCCTATCAATTTTTCCTAAATTAATTTTAAAGGCCCTCTCACTTTATGTCCACATATTAGCTCAAAGGGAGTAAACTGAGTCGATTCGTTGGGGCATCTCTAATGGCAAACAATACGAATGGGATACCTTTATTCCAGTCATTCAGATTATCCTGACAGTAGGCCCTTAACATGGTCTTCAGGGTCAGATGCCACCTTTCCAAGGCTCCCTGGTATGCACTTGATTTAAAGTGCTTTACACCTAAACTATCCAAGACTTCCTTTAATAGTCTACCAGTAAAAATAGACCCTTCATCTGACAGAATCTCCATGGGTAGCCCATAACCATGTAAAGAACGCCACCAATTCCTCCACCATCCTTTTACCTTGAACACTTCATAAGGAAATTGCCTCTGGAAATCTGGTATGCACTTCCATCATGGTTAGCAAATACTGGTACTCACTTTTAATTTTAGGGAGAGGGCCTATACAGAGCTAAAAATGTGTTGCTGGAAAAGCGCAGCAGGTCAGGCAGCATCCAAGGAGCAGGAGAGTCGACATTTCGGGCATGAGCCCTTCTTCAGGAAGGCTTCTTCAGGCTCATGCCCGAAACGTCGACTCTCCTACTCCTTGGATGCTGCCTGACCTGCTGCGCTTTTCCAGCAACACATTTTCAGCTCTGATCTGCAGTCCTCACTTTCTCCTGGAGGACCTATACAATCAATCATAACTCACGTGAAAGGCTTTTCAAATGTGGAAATTGGCAACATAGGTGCTGGTTTTAATACTAATTTAAAAATCACACAACACCAAGCTATAGAGCAACAGGTTTATTTGGAAACACTAGCTTTTGGAATGCTGTTCCGAAAGCTAGTGGTTATGTGGTACTTTATTACTGCCTGTGGCCTACTTATCATTTGGCACATATGACATGTACAACAAACTTCAACCACATACATCCCTATGCAGTCCAGGCCAACTGAAGTGGTTTTGTATCTTAGCCTGAATCTTCGTCACACCTAGGTGACCTCCTGCAGGTAATTCATGTGCTACCCATAACACTTCCTGTCTGTATGTTACTAGCAACACAATCTGGTGCAGTTTCCCCATTTCTCCGCTGCACTAACCTGCTGTGGTCTCCACTTTCACATTAGGATTCTCTCCTTAAGAGAATAACTCTTGGGAGTATATTCTGATTCCTTTACTGAGTATGCATCATGATATAGATACTTTATCATCACCACTTTTATTAGTCTTTCAGGACTAAACACCGCTACCTGACCCTCTGTCTGTTCAGGTTTTCTCTGCACCATTACATCAAACAGGGTGTCCACAAATTGAACCTCTTATTCTTCATCTTTCACTTTAGTTTCCTTATTGCCGTAACTTATGATAGTGAGATCTTGTTACTCCACAGTCTGGATAAATTCCAGTGTGTTTTTCTTTTAAGTCCTCAGTTCCCTGATTTTTCTCTGGCTTCTCCATCACAAGGGCGTCACTCCCACCTTGGATCCTGCTAATTCATTTTCCAGAACAATCTGTATTCCTGGAAGTAGCACTCTGTCAATCACTCTCACTATCACTTCCTCAGTCTTTGTTTGACTCTCCAACCTGACCTGGTTAACAGGGCAAGATTAGGTTTCTCCCCATCTATTACACAAATTACCACCCTTTCAGGTAACTGTTCAGAAAGAGGGCAAATACATTCATTTCTTAGGCTGACCAGATTCTGTATCTCTTGAAATTGTAACTTCTTTCCTGTCTCTCTCTGTTCTTCCTGAGTAAGCTTTATCTCCAGAGGTGAAGACTTCATTGAGATCAGGCACTAACTCAATACGTATTCCCTGCCTATTCTGTGCATTCTCCTGCAGCTCCTTGACCCCTCTTCTGGTTTCCTTTACTACTTCCACTAATCCCACTGGTTTAGCTCCTTTTACCACATCTTTTCCCACAGCTCCTTTCTTCAACACCCAACACTGGAACTTTACGTGTCCCACTTTACCACAGTGGAAACACCTGAAGCCTTTCACCTCCTTTTCACCCCAATGGGCTTCCTTTTTCACCTGTGGTAAGCTATTTCCAGGGTGATCTAAGTTTTCTTTCCATCCACATGTTGAAGTTTCTGTTCATCCACATAAGTTGTTATCATCTCTGGAAGTGAGTTTTTAAACCTCTCCCACAGAATAATCTCTCCATGAGCCTCATATTTCTTATCCATTTTGAAGTCCCGCTATGTTTAACAAAATTGGTTTGTCTAATTCTTTTGAACTCAACGTAAGTCTGACCTGGTTCCTTCTAAACTTTTTTGAACTGGTGTCGATACGCTTCTGGAACCAATTCACAGGTACTCTAAGTAACCTGTTTGACATCTGCATCATCTCTTGACCTCTAACCTGACAGCTCTACAAACACCTCACCAGCTCTGCCTACCACCTTCGTCTGAACTAGCATTACCCACAAGTCCTCTGGCCACTCCAGCTGCTGAGCCAGCTTTTCAATTGAACAACAAAAAAGCTTTGACATTTTCCGCATTGAAACGTGGCAGAATCTTAACAGATTTGTATACATCCCTACCATCTCCCTTCATCTCCATCCTATTAACTTGACTTTCCTGACTAATTCGCAACTTCAGAAGTTCAGACTCTCCCTCTTCTCTCTTTCTATTTGCTCCATTAAGAATCTTCTCTCCATTTCTTTCTCGTCTCACTCATACTGCTTCGTCTACCATTGAATTTTAATAATTTCTGAAGACTCCAATGGCCTTTGCAACACATTTAAATGCTGAGTTATTTTGGTAATAACCTCATCTTTTTTTCAGAGACTCAGGCAACCCCAGCTCCAATGTGTCTGCCAATTGCAGCAGCTTTTCCTTGTTCACCTTTTCCACAACTCCCGAAGTCACGTCTTCCAATTCTGGAAAGCATTTAGTTACTGAAAGTGCCATTTCTCTCACTTTTAATCGAACCACCTACAATTAGCTGAAAATAAACAGGCTTTCTCACCTAAGTTTTATTTAACTAATCCCAAAGTGTGTTCAAACCTGTCCATTCAGATCCCAGACCTGATCTGTGCAAATCTATCTACATCTGCCCAATCCTGTCCAAATCCTGGACCTGAGCCCCCAGTCTGTTATGACGCAGAGGTCGAAACCCCCTGCTAATTAAAACGGAAACACCCAGAGAAGCTCGTCTCACCTCGCAATCTGTTCAAAATGTGAGGGAGTGAAAGAAAACTCCTGATTTCCACTTTGCAAAGAAAAAGTAACAAGTTATTTTCCCAACTCTAACAGTGAACAAAAACTACCAATAAAGCTGAGGGGATGGGGTGGTTGGGGGGTGAGGGGGGGGGGGGGGGGTTGTGTGTGGACTGTGGGGGCAAGGGCTGGATGGGGTCGGACAGGGGTGGGGTTGGGGGGTGGACAGGTGCCGGGACAGCATGGTGTCAAACAGTGGTTGGATTGGATGGGATTGGTGGGAGGGGGCAGACGGGGGTGGGGGGGGTGCGGGGGGGCACATGCTGTGTGCTGCTATCTAGTCTGCTGAACAGAAAGCGGACTTTGCAAGTGTTCGCTGTGTCAATCCCAGTTGGGGGGGGGGGGCGGAGGCGTTGGGCAAGCAGGAGGCTTCAGCAATGCAGCAGGTCCCTTACACAGAAGTATGTTTCTGCTCAGAAGCAAACTCTGAGACAGAAAGAGGGAGCAAGGCAGGCAGAGCTGGGAAAAAAGAAACTTCAGTAAATCAATTATCTGCCCGTCTCATTCAATTAATCGAGGTTCCTCTGTGCATATGCACACACACACACACCTGTACACATCGAGTTAGCAAAATACTCACAAACATACACACATTCAGATAGTTATGCACAAACATAGTTATACACAGATCATGGTACACATATCCACACAGATATCTGTATACATGGAGATAGCAATACACACACCTTGGCATGCATAGACAGCTATACAGACACAGGCACCGCACACGTATAGATTTGAGGAGATAATTGGTCTACTTTTGATCCTGTTTTGTACGTTTATTTGTAAGTTTGGTTTGTCAAGTAGACTCACAGTGTAGGATACATGTGAATAATGGAAGATACATAGTTTAATAGACAGAGCCCTGTTCTTTGTCGATGAATAAAACATGTACATGTACTACATCTGTTTCAATTCAAACAAAATAGACGACAGCCATTTGTTAAAGGCAATGCCCTATTTTGTCAGAGTCAATCTACTTCGTTTAAAATTTAAACAAAGCCTGGAGGTTAATCATCAATCGTCAGTAATAAACACTTTAAATGTTCCCATTGAATTGTATTCTTGCAGATTGTCCTGATGAGAGTCATAGAAAAAAAAACTCTGAAAGACATCTTTTTCCACCAATACTCAAGTTCTGCAATACCAAATAACTATTAAGTTTTTTTTTTACCAAGTACTTTTGCTTATTTGTATTAGATACTATTTATGGCACATGAAGTTTAAAGTTTGGGAGAAGATTTGTAGCTCGGGTGCTCGTTGTTGTGGTTCTGTTTGCCGAGCTGGGAATTTGTCTTGCAAACGTTTCGTCCCCTGTCTAGGTGACATCCTCAGTGCTTGGGAGCCTCCTGTGAAGCGCTATGCATGGACTGTACAAAACACTACATCGGACAAACAGGAAGACAGTTAACGATCCGTATACACGAACACCACCTAGCCACAAAACGACACGACCAGCTATCCTTAGTAGCCACACACACAGACGACAAGCAACATGAATTCGACTGGGACAACACTACCATTATAGGGCAAGCCAAACAGAGAACAGCCAGGGAATTCCTAGAGGCATGGCACTCATCCACAGACTCTATCAACAAACACATCGACCTGGACCCAATATACCAACCACTACAGCGGACAGCTCGAACTGACAACTGGAAGCGGCAGAGACAGGCCACTATAAATGCCGGAGGAAACAGCACAGAAGCGCTTCACAGGAGGCTCCCAAGCACTGAGGATGTCACCTAGACAGGGGACGAAACATTTGCAAGACAAATTCCCAGCTCGGCAAACAGAACCACAACAACACATGAAGTTTAAAATATGGAAACTGAATATCAGCAAGATGGTTTCTATCAGTTTTACCAGTGTCAACTTTTGAAAGGCTGGTATTTTATTTTCACTGGAGCATAGGAGGTTGAGGGGTAACCTTACTGAGGTTTATCAAATCAGTCGGGACATGGATAAAGTGAATGACAGGGATGAGGGAATCCAAAAGCAGGAGTTATATTTTTAAGGTGAGAGAGGAAAGATGGAGAAAGGGCATATGGGACAGTTTTTTTACATAGAGAGTGATTGTATTTGGACTGCGCTGTCAGAGATTGTGCTGGATTGAGGTACTGTCACACCATTACAAAGACATTTGGATAAGACCTGACCAGGAAAGGTTTGGAGAGATATGGTCCAAGTGCAGGCAGATGGGAATAGTTGAGATGGGAACATTGTTGGCATAGTCTAGTTGTACTGAAGGGTCTATTTCCGTGCTATATGACTCTGACTTAACACAAGGAGTGATGCACAGTGTCAACTGGGGCCAACCTGTGTCATTTACCCAAGGAAAGCATTATGTTTGTCTCACTGACCCAGGAAGGTCTGATCGATTGTACTGTGTCTGTTTCAAGGATCATGGGAAGTGTTGACTGAACCTACTCTGTGTGTCTCACAGACGTCAGGGAGAGCAGACTGACCTCACTGTGTCTTTATCGCTGACTCAAGGAATCTGGATTGTTGGTTTGTGTGGGAGAATGTTTGAGTTGGTTTAAAACAAAATGTCTGTAGCTGAATGTACATTGCAGAAGTATATTGCAGGGGTGGGTGTGTGGTACAGCGGTAGCATCATGACTTCGTGGGCGGCACGGTGGCACAGTGGTTAGCACTGCTGCCTCACAGCGCCAGAGACCCGGGTTCAATTCCCACCTCAGGTGACTGACTGTGTGGAGTTTGCACCTTCTCCCCGTGTCTGCGTGGGTTTCCTCCGGGTGCTCTGGTTTCCTCCCACAGTCACAAAGATGTGCAGGTCAGGTGAATTGGCCATGCTAAATTGCCTGTAGTGTTAGGTGAAGGGGTAAATGTAGGGGTATGGGTGGGTTGTGCTTCGGTGGGTCGGTGGGGACTTGTTGGGCCGAAGGACGTGTTTCCACACTGTAAGCAATCTTAAAAAAAAATCGAGTTTGTTTGTTGGCACTTGTGCAGTGTGGGAGGGGAAGCCATAAGGGAGTAAAGTACATGGGGAAAACTGACATTCACATGGGTGTAGAAAAAGGAGGGTCTGATCAATAAATTGGCAAGCACCCTGGAGCTTGAGTGAACTGATTGGAGGAAACTGAGGGGTGTGGAGTGATTATAAAATAGTGAGAATGGGAGCCTGGGGCGAGCAGTTCGAGCAAGTTCAGGCCAGTCCGGGCCGTTAGAACCAGGGGAGAGTGACTTCTTGTGTTACATGCAAAGTTTGAACCAAAAAAAAGTAAAACTAACCATTCCTGGTGGCCTCATGTGTGCTTCATTGGGAAAAATTACAAACCAATAATTCTCAAACTGAACAGTTGGTGATCCCAGAATACACCATTGCATCATTTCATGCATATCACTAATCGAGCAAAAGGGTATTTTATCATGTTCTTCAGCTGTTCTCTGAACTTAGTTTGTGTCACAGCATATATACACGTGTTTGTGCAGCAACTCAGGAGCTGAAGAATGAATCCTATTTCTCGTATAACGTAGTTCAAAACAATAGCCTTATACCCTAACCAATACATTCGCTTCCACACAGAATACATCAGAAATATTGACCATAACAGGATGAAATTCCCTGAGATAACAAACATTAAAATGATGGATTTCCTTCGGCTCTCCAAGTGTCGGTCCTTGGAATGCTGCCCCCTGCTGTCAGACTGGAGTCTCCTGCGGGCTCTGCTGGCCACTAAAATGTACCTCCCAGTGAAAGCATTGAGCAGCAGGATCAGAACATATGGTAGTGCTGGGGTCAGAATATAATGAATAAGCTCAATCGATCCCCAGATTGGAGAAATTTTGACATATTCCTTTGCAAAACAAAACCAAGGCTTGTTCCTCAGCCAATACCAAGGTGTTAACATAAAATACCAGGAAATGTTCTTTAAACAACTGAGCACAGTTATTGTTCCCAGAACCACGGCTGCTGTTCTCTCAGTGCAATAGTTGCCTTTCATCTTTTGACGACAAATGGCCACAAATCGGTCAAAGGTGAAAGCGACCGTGAACCAGACAGAGCAGTCCATAGCTGCAAAAACCAGGGCGGCATGGATGTTACACACAGGGATGGTCCGCAGAAACATAAATTCAATTCTGTATGTAATGGGAATGTGTCTCAATAGCAGATCAATGACCATGAGTAGTATGTCCACTGCTGCCATGGCCACCAGGTAGCGAGTGATACATTTAGAAAGATCGCACTTTCTCTGCGATAAAATCACTATTGTCAATATGTTAACTATGAAAAAGGAAAATAAGCATGAACACGTTACGTTAGGCTGAGTTTAAACTTAATGATTTACGGGAGTGATTGGGATTTCCAAATGTTTATTGCATCTGATAAAAAACATTATAAATGAACTTAACAAATATTGGATGCATTCAACGGCGATGTTGTGCCTGTCTCTTGAATATCATTCCAGGAATAAGTATAAATAAGTCATTGATAGGAATGGATAAATTCAAAACAATAATAATCACTAAGAATGGTTGCTCAGAAAATTACTGAAAACAAAAGCTGACGTCCCTGGTTCTGCAACCAATGGTTGTCAAAGGAATGCGATAGCAGATGCACTGGTTTTAACACTTCCAAAAGTCCCCAATAGCTGGAGAGAATGGAGAGCAGCTGCTTCGCCAATCACAGGTAATTCTGATTGGTGATTGGAGGTTGGGGGCAAGGGCAGCATGCAGCTTCGTATTGTTACCAGTGAGGGTCTCTGGGGGAAGGTGGGCTGAGGGCTAGCATCAGGCGGATGGAGGCCAGGTCTGGGAGAGAGAGACAACGGGAGGAGCCAAGCCAGCCATTGCAGACAGGTCCAGGAGTGTTGTAGGGGAAAGAGGGAAGTTGCAAGGAGACTGGGAGGAGACAACGAGGCCATGTCGGGAGTGGGATGTTATGGGGAGGTCACAAAAAAACTGAGGGAAGATTTTGGTGTCTCAATGAGGCTGAAGGGATATGGGACAACATGGAGAGGCCACAAGACAATAGGTGAGACAGGAAGGAGAGGGATGGAAAAGGGCAACAGATGCTGCAAGAGAGTGGGAGGGAAATATAGAGCGAGTTTGGGGGGAGTGAGAAAGAGAGAGAGAGAAATCTTTGAGAGGAAGATAGAGACAGAGGGAGGCTGCAAGTGAAGTGGGAGACAGGTGGACATTGCAAACAATAGATACTGGATTAGTGGTGCTGGAAGAGCACAGCAGTTCAGGCAGCATCCAACGAGCAGCGAAATCGAAATGTCGATTTCGCTGCTCGTTGGATGCTGCCTGAACTGCTGTGCTCTTCCAGCACCACTAATCCAGTATTTGCTTTCCAGCATCTGCAGTCATTGTTTTTACCTCATTGCAAACAATAGAGACTAGTTTCAAACTTGTTAACAAAAGAAACCTCAGCTAACAAGCAAGGTGGAAAACATGAAATCATTGAGGTAATTAATTACATGCAAATGAATGTGGTATTTCGAGTTAATGCTTGTTGGCTACTTTATGGGAAGATTTCAGTGGATGCTATTGTCATGTATATCATGTAAGTTGTTAAATTTAAATCTGAAATTGACATCTAAGATTTTTATTTGATGAGTAAACAAATAAATATTTATTGGAGATAATAATGACTTTGAAACTTGAAGGGGTTCAGAAACGATTTACAAGGATTTTGCCAGGATTGGAGGGTTTGAGCTACAGGGAGAGTTTGAATTGGCTGTGAATGATTCCCCTGGAATGTAGGAGGCTGAGGGGGGACCTCATTGAGATTCATAAAATCATGAGGGGCACAGATAGGGTAAACAGATAAGTTTTTTTTCCCCTGGGGTGAGCGAGCCCAGAATCGGATAGCATAGTTTTCGGCTGAGAGGGGATAAAATTAAAAGACACGTAAGGGGCAACCTTTTCCATGCAGAGAGTCATGTATGTATGGATTGAGCTGCCAGAGGAAATGGTGGATGCTGATATAACTACAATGTTGAAAGGAACGTCTGGATGGGTATCTGGAAAGGCCGAGCAGGTCAGATTTCATCAGAGGAGCAGGGAAGGTAATGGTTTAGGTCGGGATGCTTCATCAGGACTTTCCTGCTCCTCTAATGCTGTCGGACATGCTAGGCCTTTCCAACTCCACATTTTATTGAAATAAATATTTATTTACTCACATCAGTTAAAAAAAGATAACAATGAGGTGAACAAATATTCCAAATTTATTAATTGTGGAAACATGAATGGTCACTTCTCTGGTCTTTGGGAAATATGCTGATTTTGATAGGTTTTTGTGTCTAGTGAAGTACATCTCAGTGACACTGGGGGAAAAACGTTAACTTATGCCTCTGGTGTTGTGCCAATTTCATTACAGTATCCATTCAGGAAATTAATCTTTTCCTGGTAAGTTGTGGCTTTATTGTCAGTTCATAGTTCTTAATGATATTGATAAGTTCCTCAAATTATGTTTGTGAATGCAAATATTCAACACAGCAAGGCATACACAGAAGGTAATGTAACATGTTGACTGCATCAATTAATAAAGGAGTTAGTGAGAATGTCAGGGTAGCCCTGAAAACCAATAGGTAACACTCAAGAGAAGCTGTCAAAAAGAAATACTTTGTCCTTTGAGACACACACCTCTCTGACATGGACAAAAGTAAGGATAAAAACCCTGAAGGTCTTCTTCATTCAAAGCAGAAACACTGCCCTCATGTTAACATCTGTTGTACTGCTTTCTCAAATAAAAAACAACTTTGCCACAACTTGATTAAAAGGCACTTTGCGGCATTCCCACTCAGAGAGCAGAAATGAAATGGCACATTCTGTGAGACACCATCATCTATAATACCACACCCTGAATAGACAAGAAGCAACAGTGAAACATCACAGACTGGTTTGAGGCTAACATTACTGTGATAGAGCCTGTCATTGAAGCCAAGAGTTCCACTCTCATCGATTACAAGAGAGATCTGAGTGAGGTATCTCTGAATGTAGAAAGAGCCATTTGAAGTACAGTCCAAGAGAATGCTGAGCAACAATCCAGTAATAACATTTCTAACCTTGTAGGAATATCCACAGCGACTTTGTCACAATGAAATGTATGGATGAAGGGATGGGAAACGTGAAAGATGCATGAGGAAAAGAAACAGCTCGACTGAAACAAAGGCAGGAGAGATCATCACCCACTGTAACAAATAGTTGGAGAGATGTGGAGATCCTCGCCTTGAGCTCTAACACAGGGAGGACATTGTCACCGAGGAAGCTCTAGACACCATTAAAAAGCCTCCCTGTTATGGCAGAGCTGGGAATCAAACCCACAGTGGAGGGCTTTACCAAAGCTATTGACACACACTCATGGACAAAGCTCCAGTCACTTTTCACTGTCCTCATCAGACACAGAAAACCACACTCCTGCAGCTTCTGCACTAACCTCTCTGTTCCTTCTGGAGGAGGGGACATTTCCACAGGGAGTGTGTGATGCAAGGATTGTGACCCTGTACATGAACAAGAGCAACTGCAGAGATTGCCATAACTGTCGAGGTGTCTCCCTGCTCAGCCTCCCTGCATTGGAAAAGAATTTCCCCATTTGGCCTTGTCAAGCTGCAGACACTGGCTTAAGGCATCTGCCCCCAATTCCCAATGTGGTTTCAGAACGGCAAGCTCAACAATCTCGGTTCCCTTTCAGTCTCGCAGCTGCAAGAGAAATACATCAGCAAAGGAGACAAATAAGGACAGTGCAGGGAGACTATATCTGCAACTGAAGAGAGATTAATTAATCAGAGACAGGGTTTGTTACAGGAAATTTGCGGTGGGCTACAGTGAGAGGCCTTTATCAACTTGCTCGTTATCGCCCTCATTAACACCAAATCTCACCTCATTAATATGTAGATTCCCATTCTACCTTGCACTGGATAGAAACTAGACACTGAGTATTCCCGATGTGGAAGTCAGACTGGGAACCTGGTGACTCCAGCTCACTGCTTGTTCCTCCAGCCCTCCAGTTTGGAACCCCAACACCAACAGCTCAAGGTACGGTTTCTGGGTGGTGACCACACACAGCCCACGTTCACAGACATTGGAATCCGACATGTGCCAGTCTCACCACACACCATCCTGGCACATCTCCGAGCCACTCGTAGGGCACTGCCAAGGAGGCCACTCCTGTGGAATGACGGCTGGGAAACATAATAGTGGGAATCGGTGTTGGGAAGGTGGGGAATGTTGTTACTGGTCCGATGGGAGACAGCAACACCCTGGATACAAGGAGGGGGTCAGTGCATTCACAGCCCTGGCATATTGACCCGACCGGACTGGGGTCAGGGCTGGATGGTCTGTAAATGCAGACTGGTTGGGCGGACTTGGTGAGGTGTGAAGTCTGGGAGGTTAACAGGGTGTGGGGGATGTGCTAGCAAGAAGGACTATTTTATCCTTGAAGGTTCGCCTGTATGCAGAGGAGGAGGATGGAACTCAGTGTCTGAGGGAAGCCTGCTCTTGCCTTCCATCCTGCTGTGACTCAGAAATGAAGATGGCTGCAACTGAACATGAGGCCAGCAGGGTAAGTGTTTGGATGTGCAGCCTCGGGTGGGGGTGGGGTATCTGCAAGTCCGTGCAATGGGAGGCCCCTTCAAAGGGCACGGTCACTCGGCACACACCCAGACACTGAAGGGCAGTCCCTTTAATATTGTACATTGCAGCTACTTCCCCAAACAGCTCAGATCATTTGGTTCAAAATGGTTGACAACGTGGAATCAGGCATTTCAGCCCAACTTGTCCATGCTACCCAGTTTGTACAATTAAACTTGTGCAGTTTGTATATGTTTAGTCCATATCCCTCGATACCAGACCCAACCATATAACTGTCTAAATGTTTCTTAAATGACCAAATTATACTCACTTCCACCACTACTTCCGGGAGCCCATTCCAGACCCTCACCACCTTCTGTGGGAAAAGGTTGCCCCTCTGGACCTATTTATGTTTTTCCCCTCTCAGCCTTAACCTGTGATCTCTGGCTGTAGACTCCCCTAACTTGGGGAAAGGCTGTTGGCTATCTCTTCATCTCTGCCTCTCATCATTTTATAGTCATCGATCAGGTCACCCCAGAGTCTCACGTTCTCCAGGGAAAGCACTCCCAGCCTCGTGAAAGCTCAAAACTTCCAGCCCAGGAAGCATTCGAGGAAATCTTTTCTGTGCTCTTTCCCGTTTAACTATATCTTTTCTATATTATGGTGACCAGAACTGCACGATGTACTCCAAAAGTAGCCTTTCCAACATCTTGTACAGCTGCATCCCTTATACTCAATGCTCTCCCCAGTGAAAGCAAGCATGCTGAAAGCCTTCTTGACCACCCTGCCTACCTGTGACTCCAGTTTCAAGGAGCAATGAACCTGTACCCCTAGATCGCCTTGTTCTATAAATCCCCCCATGGCCTGACCAATGACTGGGTAAGTCCTGCCCTGGTTTGATCCAGCAAAATGCAACATCTCACATTTATTCCAATTAAATTGGTTATTCCTCAGCCCATTGGCCCAATTGACCAAGATCTCACTGTATTCCCAGGTAACCTTCTTCACTGTGCACTGTACCAGCAAGCTTCATGGCATCCATAAACGTACTAATCATACATCCTAAATTCTCATCCAAATTCTTTCAATAAATGATGAGTAACAGTGGACCCATCACTGATCCCTGTGGTACACTGCTGGTTACAGCCATGTTTCTGTGATAGCTATAATCTCTCAGTCCCATATATCCATCCTTGCCCTTAATTCATTTCCCTTACCTGTCAGGGCTCTTGTTTTTAAATAAATGCAGTTTAACCCTGACTTCCTTTGCTTCCTTCATACTCTTATACTTCCTTCATACTGCCCCCTTCAGTTCAGGTACAACCTGTCCCTGTTGTACAGGTCACTTCTGCCCCAGAACAGATCCCAATGATCCAAGAATCTGAATCCCTGTCTCCTGCACCAGCTCTCAGCCACACATTCATCTGCCAAATCCTCCTTTTCCTGTTCTTGCTAACACTAGTAATCCCCAGGTTACTACCCTTGAGATCCTACTTTATTACCTTCTGCTTAACTCCCTTTCATTACTCTTCTGGACCTCATCCCTTTTCCTCCCTCTGGTGTTGGTACCAGTGTGTACAATGACCTCGGACTGCTCATCCTCCCCCTGAGGAATTCCATGCAATGCTCAGAGATGTCCTCCGCCCTGGAACCAGGGAGGGAGCACATTATCCTGGAGTCTCAGACACAGCCATAGACACCCTGTCATTGCCCTTGAATAGCAAGTCCCCTAATGTTCTGTTGTATTTGCCTTCCTGTAAGTTTGCAGCTAAACCAGTCGTGATGCCATAGGCCTGTCTACTGCTGTCGTACTTCCCTGAGAGAGGTTATACCCCCCCAACAGTATCCCAAACGGTACACCTGTTAGAGAGGGGAATAGCCACTGGAGACTCCTGCACTACCTGCCTCTCCTGGCAGTCACCCATCTCCCTGAGTGAACCTGTGGTGTGGCCACATCACTGTAACTAGTGTCTATCACACTCTCTGCCCCCTGTATGCTCCTCAGTGTGTCCACTTCCGTCTCCAACTGAACCTCACGGTCCGTGAGGGGCTGTAACTGGTCACACTACCTGCAGACACAGTTGTCAGGGACACAAGACTGTTCCCTGATCTCCCACATCTGGCAGGAGAAGCATACCACTGCCCTAACTGCCATCTTTGTGTACAAGATGATTAGGGGGTTAGATAGGGTTGACAGTGAGAACCTTTTTCCACGTATGGAGCCAGCTATTACAAGGGGGCATAGCTTTAAATTAAGGGGGGGTAGATATAGGACTGATGTTAGGGGTAGGTTCTTCACTCAGCGAGTCGTAAGTTCATGGAATGCCCTGCCAGTAGCAATGGTGGACTCTCCCTCTTTATGGGTATTTAAGCGGGCATTGGATAGGTATATGGAGGATAGTGGGTTAGTGTAGGTTAGGTGGGCTTTGATCGGCGCAACATCGAGGGCCGAAGGGCCTGTACTGCGCTGTATTCTTCTATGTTCTATGTTCTATGTTCTATCTCTGTCACCTTACATTAAGAGAAAGAACAGAATCTTACCTTACCCTGACCTTGTTGCTGATCACCCTCCTCACCGAGTATCCCAGTATCCACCAAAACCCACACTTAAACCTCCAGCAGCACTTCAACAGCAAAGCATCCCTTCTCAAAATGGCCACTCGGTTGGAGTTTGCCTCCCTTTGGTTCACTCCCGGTGGCTGAGCTGATTCCTCCCAGAATTCTCCTCAGTCGCTTCTTAGCAGCCCTTGCTTAATTTGGGAATAATTTGGATAACTCGGTAAGTCCAGTCATTTCTGCAGTGCAATAGAGACTCTAAAAGGTGAGAGCGTAGCTGCCAGTGTGACAGTGACCTGTGATGTCCCCATTGCCTGGATATGGTAGCTATGGGTTACCTCCACTTGGGGTGGTGGAGCGGGGTGCAGTGACAGGGATGGCTGGCTCCAGCCCCTGTCGCATCAAATTTGCAGCTGGACATAGAATCACAGACAGAGGGCAATGTAAAGGTTGAACACATAGATGTGGAAAACTATTTAGAAAGACATGTTGCCCTTGCCACTAGGACATCTTCTTTTCCACTCTACCGCCAGGTCAAGGTGCATTCCCGGGGTCTGCGGCTGGGCTGGAGGAAGCCTGCTCTACAGTGGAGCCCATTGCCTTTGGAGGGTCTTGTTGGGTGTGTCTGCAGGGTTGGGTGTGTCTGCAGGGCCCACACACACTGACGAACAGAGTTAGGTGCACTTCCCTCAGACTGAACACACAGAGAACAGGGAGGGGCCAGAGAGAGAGAGGGGTGGAGGGAGAGAGAGGTTTAAACAGGCGAAGAGGTAATGGGCAAGATATAGAAAATGTAAGATGAAGAAGAGGGAGAGACAATGTGTATGAAACAAATTTTCAGAATAGAATTGGATAGCAATTAGAAGGGGATAGATTTGTAGGATGATGGGGAATGAATTGAGAGGTGGAAGGGTGCTGTGTCTCTGTGACTCTACTTACAGGACGATAGGGACAGGACTGGGGGTGGGAATAATTGGACAGATCAGGCCTTGAAGGTATTTGAATTCAAAAATGAGAACATTAAAATGGGAAGTTGTTAGATCAGGAATGTGTGTTGGTCAATTAGCACAAAGAGAAATGGTAAACCAAACATGATGAGAGTTCAGAACGGGCAGCAGAACTTTGGATGAGTTCGGGTTTATTGAGATTTGACACTGTGAGGTTAAAGATCATATCAGTGGAATACTCGAGTCTGGATTAATCAAACCCACAGACGGTGTAGTATGTAGTATCCTGGATGAAGCAGGCAGGAGACAGAGATATTACAGAGGGGATGGTAAACAAGCTTTGCAATGGAGAGAATGTGTGGTCAAACCTTGGGTTAGGGTTAAAGGGTGCCCTGAGGTTACAAACATGTTGGTTTAGCCTGAAGCCGGGGGAAGAATGAAGGTGAATGATAGGAAACTGAATTTGTGATGGGAACCAAAGACAATGGTATTGGTCTTCTCAAGATTAAAATGAGATTAGCAGATGTCTCGTAGTTTATAAATCTACTGGGGGGAGATAGAGACTTAGTTACAGCAGGAGCAGCATGCAGGAGAATGGGAAATGACAAGAAGATAATAAAGTTAAACCATGATTCATAGAATTACTAGCCAGACAGAGACACTTACTAGGAATACCAACAGCAGCGAGAGTTGGATAGTAAACGTGTTGAATAATCAGAAGTATATATCGGATCCGACGTTCCAAATTCATCTGTTGATAATTTGCAGAAAAGTACTCGATTGTCCCAGACAGACTCCTGCCCATTGTGGGAACATTGTAGTCTGCTCTCCTCAGATTCTGATCTGTCATCTCTCCCTGCTTCGAGGAATGTTGCAGCTGAGACTCATTTATTAATAGAAGGAGGAATCCATCCAGAGACTCAATTAGGGCCCACAGAGATTTACATTAATTACAGTCACTGAACAAACAGGTTCATTGAACTCCTTTCAATCCAGTGTCTTTGTCCCAGAGTACAGTAAAACTCATACCTGGTCTGGGTAGAATGTGTGAGGGTTGCTGAGTAAAGGAACAATGAAAATATGGGAGTGGGCCAAGCGGACTGGATGTTTATAATAGTGCTCACTGATGACCAAGATAAAATATATTTTAATTTCTTTGAAGAAGAGTTTAACAAGTGACAGCAGTTATGGGCATAAAGGAGTTCTTTTATAAAGGAAAGCTCTTTGGAAATGCTGAGTTCAGCATGTTTCATGTTCCAAAAAGAATATGACTTCCAAAAGGTTAGTTGTCTGATTAGGAAAATTCAGACATGTGAATTGAAGGATCATGGCATTTTGAGTATAACACAGACTGAGGGACATAACTCAGAGTGAAATGCTGAGCAAGTAATGATTAGATTAGATTACTTACAGTGTGGAAACAGGCCCTTCGGCCCAACAAGTCCACACTGACCCACCGAAGCGCAACCCACCCAGACCCATTGCCCTACATTTACTCCTGCACCTAACACTACAGGCAATTTACCACGGGCAATTCACCTAACCTGCACATTTTTGGACTGTGGGAGGAAACCAGAGCACCCGGAGGAAACCCACGCAGAACGGGGAGAATGTGCAAACTCCATACAGCCTGCTTCAATTCAGAGCTGAAATGGTTGGGAAAAGGGGGTCTCTTATTGTTTAGACAGAGGAACACAACGGGTAAAATGATGTCCAGTGTAAAAGATAAGAAAGTTGTTTATGGGGTTGAAAGAGGAAAAGAAACAATGTAAATAAGACACAAATAAGAAAACTGTGTCTCTGAAGGAGATTGTAGGAATCAAGGGCATCATACAGTCAAGATCTGAAGTTGTGGGGATCGATATTGAGTCTTTGAGTCTGCAAGTTCCTCTATGGAAATGAGATGTTATTTGTCAAGCTTGTGCTGTACTTTGTTCCCATTCTCCAATTAACTGCTCTGTCTCATTCATCTCACACCACTTCCAACCGGTGGCCATGACACTCTCTCTCTCTCTCTCTCTCTCTTTGTGCCTGTGGGTACTACCAGCATCTCCACAACCCCCCACAGTGACGTGGCCGTTTCCCACACAAGTCACATCCTCCCTCTGTGAGGACGAGGATACTGAGGTGTAAAAGGCACCCCACCAGCTCAGACCCTGAGACCTCAGGAAGGTTAGCCCGAGAGAGTGTGGCAGCACAAGCTGGTGAGCACCTCACTGCCACAGCTCCGCAGCTGGCTGAGGAAGAAATGCCCCAGGCCGTTGGCACTTGGAGGGACCGGCAGAAACCAGGCAGCTGCTCAGGCAGGAGAGGAGCCCGTGGTGTCATCAATCAGGACCCACATCTGAATGTACAGGGAGGAGCGGCAGACGGGGAAAAGGGACACAATGGACACAACTCTTTCCAATTTATAGAAATGATTTGGTTGGAGGGATTAAAGGTATGGAGCTAAATTTTCTGATGCCACAAAACAGACTGGGAAAGTGAGTTGTGAAGAGGGCATGAGGAGCCTACGAAAGGTATGGATTGGTTCAGTGAGTGAACAAACATCTGGCAAATGGAGGAAAATGTGGGGAACTGAGAAACTGTCCACCGTGGCATAAAGAATTAAAAACAAATGCCTTATCTGAAAGGTCAGAGGTTGCCCATCTCTGAGGTGCAGAGGGATCTGGGGCTCCTGGTACATGTATCATTGAATGTTAGTATGCAGGTTCAGCAAGTAATCAGGAAAAACTAATCAAACGTTCTGGTTTATCATAAGGGGAATTGAATGCAGGAATTGAATGCAAGATGTGCCCACATGCAACCCTCAAAATGATAAAGGCTGTGATTGATTTGATGTAAAACGAATAAGGACTAAAGCATGCTGGGAAATGGAAACAGGTCTTGACCAAAGTGACTGTGCTAATCCACATGCTGCAGAACCCAGACAGGCTGAAGCTACCAACAGACAGTTTGTAACGAACCTGGTAGCTGCAGACTCTACAATACACACCCAATGTTGGGATTGAATGATGTTGATCCAATGACATCTTCAGGGTGATCACAAACATCGATGTGTGTACCAGACAATGGGGCACCTCACACCTTTATTTGGAGGAGGGTGTGTGCTCCCAGCATCTCCCGGAATTGAGGCCTAAGATGACCCTAACCATCAGCTTGGGAACGCCCGGCTGGGTCGGATTGATCAGGGTGATTGATCCTGATCGATCCATTGGTTACTCGTGAAGACCCTCCCAAAAGGGCACGAAGACTTGAGAGTGTAAGAATTGCCACTACACCACGCTCAGAGGGGTGACTCAAGAGCGGGAACTCGAAACCAACCAGTGAGAAAGGAAAATATCCCTGAGCTCGAAGTCCGTGGAACCTAATATTCCTTGAGATTTTGCATGAGACGGCTGTTAGGAGGACAGCTACCCCACACGAAGGCCAGGAGTTCAAGTGAGTCAAAGAGAAGAGAATGGTCTAAACTGAACTGCTCTTTCAATGATAAAACCAACCGATGTTTACTCCTAATCCAGCAAATGACTGTTTCCTCTGTGTGTGTGTGTGTGTCTTTGTGTGTGTGTGTGTGTCTTTGTGTGTGTGTGTGTGTGTGTATGTGTATGTGTGTCTTTGTGTGTGTGTGTGTGTGTGTGTGAGAGAGAGAGAAAGAGAGAGAGAGACATCGGCAAGGTAAAACACTGAAAGTCAGTCGTCACCCATTAGGTTGAAGACTGGAATGTAATGGAATTGGCACCCTCAGACTGATCCACCCCGTATACCCCATAGTTTAATTGAAAATGGCAAAGAATGGCACCAGAGTAGAGGATGGGAAACAATGCTGAGACAGGATATTTTTAGAAAAACCTGTCCAAATGGGCAGAATTTTGTTGCAATGATGAAATGGGCCCAAGATCCCCAGTATTGGGATAATTTTAGCAGAACTCAAGGGAAGCGGGCTTCCAAACTTGGGAAGGTCACAGCGATAATGTGTTCAGTTGGACAATTCTTCCAGACCGGTGCAGGAATTAAAATAAATCCATAAGGAACTAAGGGATGCAAGAAGGGAACTCATGGAGATAGAATTGGAAAATGCAGCTCTGATCCAGAGAAATCAAGCAAACCACCTACCCATGGGGCAAATCCAAACCCAGTGAGAATGAGCATATTGAGATCCCCAACACACAGTGTCAGCTAAAGAAGCTGCTGAGAAGGCAGGAAGGGAATTGGGAAATAAATGGACGGATTTAATAGGGTGATTATGGGAGGGGAATTTAACTTTTCAGTCATAGACTGGAATTGCCATGGTGTCAAGGGTTTAGATAGAGAGGAATTTGTTAAGAGTGTACAAAAATATTTTCTGATTCAGTATGTCGATGTACCCACTGGAGACGATGCAAAATGTGACCTACTGTTGGAAAATAAGGCAGGGCAGGTGACTGAGGAGTCAGTGGGGGAGTATTTTGGGGCCAGTGATCATAATTCTATTAGTTTTAAATTAGTGATGGAAGAGGATAGGCCAGATCTGAAAGTTGAAATTCTAAATTGGAGAAAAGCTAGTTTTGACGGCATTAGGCAATAACTTTCCAAATCTGACTGGGGGCAGATGTTTGCCGGTAAAGGAACGGCTGAAAAATTGAAAGCCTTCAGCAATGAGATAATAAGAGTCCAGAGACAGTATATTCCAATTAGGGTGAAAGGAAAGACTGGTAGTTGTAGAGGATGGCAGATGACTAAAGAAATTTAGGGTTTAGTTCAGAAAAAGGAGGAAGCATATGTCAGGTATAGACAGGATAGATCGAGTGAATCCTTAGAAATGTAAGGGCAGTAGGAGTGTACTTAAGAGAGACATCATGGGGGCAAAAAAGGGGACATGAGATAGCTTTGGCAAATAGAATTAAGGAGAATCCAAAGGGTTTTTACAAATATATTAAGGACAAAAGGGTAACTAGGGAGAGAATAGGGCCCCTCAAAGATCAGCAAGGCGACCTTATGTGTGGAGTCCCAGGAGATGGGGGAGATACTAAATGAATATTTTGCATCAGTGTTTACTGTGTAAAAGGACACGGAAGATATAGAATGTAGGGAAATAGATGTTGACATCTTGAAAAATATCCATGTTATAGAGGAGGAAGTGCTGGATGTCTTGAAACGCATAAAAGTTGATAAATCCCCAGGGCCGAATTAGGTGTACACTAGATTTCTGTGGGAAGCTAGGGAATTGATTGCTGGGCCTCTTACTGAGATATGTGTATCATCATTACTGGTGAGTTGCTGGAAGACTGGAGTTTGGCTAATGTGGTGCCACTGTTTAAGAAATGTGGTAAGGAAAATCCAAGGAACTATAGACTGGCCAACCTGACGTTGGTGGTGGGCAAGTGGTTGGAAGGAATCCTGAGGGATAGGATGTACATGTATTTAGAAAGGCAAGGACAGGTTAGGGATTGTCAACATGGATTTGTGCATGGGAAATCATGTCTCACAAACGTTTTTGAAGAGGATCGATGAGGGCAGAGTGGTGGACGTGATCTAAAATGAATTCAGTAAGGCATCTGACAAGGTTCCCCATGGAAGACTGGTTAGCAAGGTTAGAGCTCATGGAATACCGGGAGAAGTAGCCATTTGGATACAGAACTGGCTCAAAGGTAGAAGACAGAGGGTGGTGGTGGAGGGTTGTTTTCCAGACTGGAGGTTTGTGACCAGTGGAGTGCCACAGGGATCGGTGCTGGGTCCTCTACTTTTCATCATTTATATAAATGATTTTGAAGTGAGTATAAGGTGTAGTGGGCACTTCTGAAACATTTCATGCAATTCTGGTCTCCTTCCTATCGAAACGATGTTCTGAAACTTGAAAGGTTTCAGAAAAGATTTTCAAGGATGTTGCCAGGATTAGAGGATTTGAGCTATAGGGAGAGGTTGACTGGGCTTGGGCTGTTTTCCCTGGAGTGTTGGAGGCTGAGGGCTGACCTTATAAAGGTTCATAAAATTATGACTGGCATGGATAGGATAAATGCACAAAGTCTTTTTCGCTGAGGTAGGGGAGTGCAGAACTAGAGGGCATAAGTTTAGGGTGAGAGTGGAAAGATATAAAAGAGACACTTTCACACACAGGGTGGTATGTGTATGGAATGAGCTGCCAGAGGAATTGGTGGAGGCTGGTAAATTGCAGCATTTAAAAGGCATCTGGATGGGTATATGAATAGGAGGGTTTGGAGGGATATGGGCTGGGTGCTGGCAGGTGGGACTAGATTGGGTTGGGATATCTGGTAAGCATGGACAAGTTGGACTAAAGGGTCTGTTTCCATGCTGTACATCTCTATGACTCTCTTTGCAAGCTGCAGTCAGAGAATGGCACCAGGCAGACAGGAAAGAGGGAGCCCCAGACCACACCAAGTGCCTGCAGGAGATGGACAAATTAAATGCACAACTCTCGATCCACAATGGAATAATGTGCGCATATGGAGAGGTTAGACAGGAAGGAGAGGAACAAGGGATAGACTGGGATGAGCTCAGGAAAGACATGTGCAGAAGATTGTGGTCCACCACCACCCTTCCCAGAGGATCCAACTCCTTCAGCCCCCCTGGGGACATTCCCTGTGGTGATGAATCTGATCAGTACTGAGAGTAGGGTCAGTGACACAGAACCACCCCAGCAATCAGATCCACCAGCCCGTTTCCAGTGATGCAGTTAGCAGAGATCACGATAAAGGTTCCTGCATTTGGACCATCTGCTGATCCCTTTCCCTTCTTTGAAAGGGCCAGGCAGCAGAACGTTTGACATGGGCTGGAAAAGAGAGAGGAAGTAAAACTCATTGTAATGTGTCTAAGCAAGTCCATGCAGTCTGCAATCCCAGGCCACTAAATGGAGGGGATGGAACCCTCACCGATATGGAAAAGGGTGACCTGAACAGCGATTGGGTCCAGTAAGGGAAACCCTGTAGACAGGTTAAACAAGGGCAGACAAAAGGAGGGGGAACACCCAACTGCCTTTGCCAGTTGCTTATGGGTGAGACTTCCCAGGAGGCTCCGGAGACTCAGACAGGACTCCATTATCCAGGGCTGACTCAGCTAATGATTTGGAGATGCTGGTGTTGGACTTGGATGTGCAAAGTTAAAAATCACACAACACCAGGTTATAGTCCAACAGGTTTAATTGGAAGCACACTAGCTTTCGGAGCAATACTCCTTCATCAGGTGATTGTGGAGGGCTCAATCGTAACACAGAATTTATAGCAAAAATTTGCAGTGTGATGTAACTGAAATTATACATTGAAAAATTGATTGTCTGTTAAGCCTTTCATCTGTTAGAATACAGTGATAGTTTCACTTCTTTCATGTGTAAATCACAAAACCCATTTTTTTTAAAGTTGCATTCTCGGGTTACCTGTTATCAATGGTGAGAGCTAGACAATACGTTGAAGGTGTTAGCCCTCTGTGTTCTCTGTCTATGCAATGATATTTAGATTGGTTCTAATCTAAAAAGTGAGATAATGGAGTTTTACATAAATTAATGCAGTTTGTGAGCTCAGAGTTCTACATGAATGCATGCAGTTTTTCAGCAAAATACAATGTAACCCTGCAAGTACAAATTCATCCCACAAAATATATGTGTGCATGTGGGTCTTTGTCTGTCTGTGTGTGTGTGTCTGTCTGGGGTGGGGGTTGTGAGTGTGAGAAAGTGTGTGTGTGTGTGTGTGTGTGCAGAGTGTCTTAAGTCGGTGAGGGGGTGCGTGTGTGAGTGTGGGAGTGTGTGTGTCTATACAGGTGTGTGTGGGTGTCTGTGTGCGCGTCTGTGTGTATCCGTGTCTGTGTGTATGTGAGAGTGTGTATGTGCTCAAAAACTGCATACATTCATGTAGAACTCTGAGCTCAAATACTGCATGAATTTATGTAAAACTCTGTTATCTCACTTTTTAAATTATCAAATACATACTGCAGGCTGCCATTCAAAGGAAACACAGCATAATTATAGTTAGCAGCCACCACAAAGCATCTCCAGAAGGTAACCTCAGAGCAGACGCGTGAGCTAAGAGAGGTGCTGATGTCGGAGAATTCTGGCAGCCCCCCCCCCCATGGGTGAGCAGGCCAATGCAGTGTCTGTCAGCCAGACAAACATAGACAGGCCCAGTACCACAATGATTCCTTCAAACACATTGTGGGAGGGGTTTACCCAGAGGTGTAAACCAAATAGAGAGATTCCCTGCAGGTATGGGATGGATTAATTTTAAAAGCAGAAGTCTATTTCAATCCTACCCAGGACAGGAACCAAATCATATATCGGTCCCATGATGGGCATGGGCACCAGGGAATAGAGGCCAGAACTGAGCGATTGAAAGAACTGTGTTGATGGCCCGAGTTACACAGGATTGTAGCACACTATGTAGGGAACTGTCTGGTGTAAGCCCAAAATAATCCAGTCAGGTATGCTCAAAAGGGAGGACTGAGACCTACCCGTCTGTGGAAGGGTGTTATGGACTAGTCCAGACCCCCTCCAGACATTTCAAGAAGTTAGCCCAGACCCTAACTTTACTCGTTGTTTTAAGCAGGTGTAGAGCGGATATTCCAGGAGGGATGCAGATGGCCCAACCACTCAGTTTTAGACAAAACAGAATTGATTTGTAAGATGACCAAATGAAACAGAAACAAAAGAGAACAGAATACAGAATAACAACTATTTTAAAAGCCAATTGACTCTATCGCAACTTCATGATGCTGTTCCAAATATTTGCAACATTCACATAAACATCCCTTGGCAAAACAGGTAAACTCAAACCCAGGTTCTTACAGGAGAGATGTCAGAGAGAGAGAGGAGGATCACCATGGAGCTGCTTCTTTGACCAGCAGCTTCAAAAAAACTGACCAGCAGCTGGAGAACAGCCAGACAGCTCACACCAAATCAAACCAGAGGCAAGCTGAGCTGGGAGAACTGGCCACTCCCCTTTCATTGTACACGTTTTTTTTAAACTTGAAAGCTTCTTCAACTAGATAAACCCAGACATTTCAGAACCTCTGCCTTTACAACCCCTCTGAATAAAAACCAAGGGTGCCATAACCTTGTTGAAGGAACAGCATCATCACAAGGGCCTTGGACAAATCTACAAATTGACGATGTAGGTCCCCTGCCACCATGTAGGAATGGATTTACCGACATTCTGGTCATCATACCCACTTTCACAAAATGGTTCGTGGTTTTCCCATTCCGAAAAGTACAGCCAAAATAACCACACAAATCCTAACACAACAGGTATTTACAAGATGGGGTCCACCCTGCAGTATTGAGACATATCAGGGAACCCATTTCGGCAGCTGGGTCATGCAGAATGGGATGGCTATGCTTGATATCAAGCTGAAATTCCACTTTGCATACCACCCCCAATCCAGTGGGATTGAGGCAAGGATGAATCACACCCGAAATGGGATGATCAGGAAGACAGTGCAGCAGAACAATAAAACCTGGGACACAGTACTTCCATTTGTCCTTATGATGGTACGCAACACGATCTCCCAATCTACAGGGTATACCCCCCAATATCCTGCTGACAGGCCGACCCATGAAAGGAGTTGACTACCTGTTCAGTCTCCAACCTCAGTGAACCCATCCTCACTGCCCTCACCCACGAGAAAGCAATGCAGCATCTCACCGAGAATATCACGGTCACTCAGTTGGTAGCAGCTGGCAGGTTCGAGACTAAAAGCCTCCCTCAACAGCAACATTAACCCTGTCGGATACCCTATAGGACAGCAGCTGATCTGACAGATATACAGCCCTAGCTCCTGTCTTTCCCCTAAATACTCAGGTCCACACACTGTGGGTGATAAGGTAAACTCCCTCAGTGTACAAGGTTCTAGTAGCCACAGGGAAAGCCGGCTGGTCCCATGCCAACCAGTTAAAAGCCTATGGCACAAAACACAGCCACTCTCACCACCTTAATATATATCTACGGTGGATGTCACATCCTCACAGACAAGCCATACCACGCCCCTCAAGACGAAATCCATACCTTTCCAACACCAACTATAGCTTCAATGTCCAAGGGACCCCCAGACATTTGATTGATTCAATGCAAGGGTCCTGAACACATTGGAGTGACTGACTCATAACTAGTAACAGGGATATGTTAAACACCTCCCCATTGTCTAAACATGACAGGATTCCCTAATAACCTCCTGACAAACAGGGAAACCGAACACCCCCAGCTCACTATACCTCAGACCCCTAACAACGTACCTGAACCATGGACACATGACAATGCAAAAAGGCCAATACAGACTACGGAAAAACAGACTGATCCAGACAGCCAAATGGTAATTCCAGGTGTCACCACTGAAGGGAATGACAGAACAGGAGGATGCAATATTGCCAAGCGGCAGAGACTGAGGGGACACAACACACTGCTGAGTCTCTGTTAGGTGCCTATTTGACAAATGTACTCATTCACCTATCCAGGCAATGAAACAGTCTCTGACAGCCACCCAAGGCAAGGGGCAACTGTTTCTGATGGTTCAATCGCACAGGAATCTCACACATCTTCCAATTCATGTTCATGTATGCACTGATGGGATTATAGAACATAGAACATAGAACATTACAGCGCAGTACAGGCCCTTCAGCCCTCGATGTTGCGCCGAACTGTCATACCAATCTGAAGCCCACCTAACTTACACTATTCCATGTACGTCCATATGATTGTCCAATGACAACTTAAATTGTGATTCTGCAGTGAATTGTAATTCCAACTGCGCACAGCTTCACTAGTAATCATAATTTCTGAACTGATTGAGGGTGGGCATCAGACAAGCATGTCTCTGCCTTTCTACTCATAACATAAACACCTCATCCTCCTCTAAATTCACAATGGCTGACTGTTATGGTAGATATAAAGTCGACCATGACCAATATAATTGGCAGCTTGCACCAATAAAGGTGATGAGGTGTAAAAAGGTTTGTCAGGATTAGCTATGTTACAATCCTTCAGTGTTCTGCTAATTTTCACATGTATTTATATCATTGGTCACAATCACAGCCTTATTTCAGTCTTTCTGACCATCCCATGGTCAGGTCATTTAAAACCACGGTAACCGTCACCACTAGAAACCATGGTTGGAGCCGACCAGGCCTCTCAATCCAACTTCACATTCCACGTGGTGTTCGCTGTATTCTATACTATTTGTGTTTGTTTTTGAAATGTGGGGTCGGGTTAGGGCATATGCATTACATTATTTCGAAGGTATTCAGATATTAGACAAGGATAACGATAGAAACAAGCTTGATCTCTCTCCAGGACAATGATGACCGTGTGAAACGCAATCAAGGTACGCCTCATTGGGATGGTCATCGTCATCATCAGGAACAATACAAAGTAAACAGACCAGGATCAATATTCGTTAGTCTCATAAATATTACTTATCTTATTGTTTGTATGAAATATTCTCCAGGTTGGTGATGTTTATTTGATTATTATTATGAATTTTGTTCTCATTAGGAATTAGCTTTATATTTGCTTATTTCTGCAATGTCTTATTTATTTTAATTCACAATGTTTGCTTGATCAGGCATTAAGAATGAGGTTTTTTTTGATGTTCCACTTAGATATAGTCTGCCATCATGTTTTTTATACACAATGCTCCCCGGTATTATGAACTTTGATTTTCATTATGAATTTCTTTTTCTGCATTGGTGTATTTATTGATTTTAATTTACTATGTTATCTGTAAGACCTAGTTGCTTAAGTGTATATTGTGCTTTATTTTTGCCTGCATGATTGTGTAGTCACCGCACAGAGATTGGTCTTCGATTATGTGATTCAACACACTTCACGTTCAGGATCAAGAGGAGAGACTGTGTCTGGATGGGCAGCTCAAAATGATGAATTTATGATGGATTCGCAAAGATTGGATAATAACTGAGGCATGCTGGGAAACCGAAGCAAGCCTTACTCAAAGTGACTGTGCTAATAAACATGCTGCCGAATCCAGACAGGCTGCAGCTATCAACAGAGAGTGGGAGCTGCAGACTTCACAGTACACACCCGAATTTAGGTTTGAATAGATTTGACCATAATGCCCTCCTCAGGGCAATTGGAAACATCAGGGTGTGTACCAGACACGGGGAATGCCTCACACCCTTATTTGAAGGGCAGTATGTACTCTCAGCACCCCCAGGAATGGATGCCTAAGGCCCCCACTCCCATTGACATGCCAATGCCTGGTTGGATCAGGGTGATCGAGCCCTAATCAATCTATTGGAGGACATTGAAGACCCTCCCAAAAGGGCATGAACAACTACAGAGTGTACGAATCACTGCAATACCACCCAAGGCAGCGGTAACTTGAGACCAACCACTGAGAAGAGAAGACATCCCTGAGAGCAGCAAGATATAAGACCAGGTAATCATCGCCACGTGGATCAAGGTGAAGATCTCGTGTGGTGGTGTATGATCATCCAGAGTTAAGGTAAAGCACAAAACAGAGTTATAATGTAAATTATTAGTTGATACTGTATTTTGTTATTTTAATATTTATTGTTTTAATTAAATAAATTAATTTACTTTATTATCGTTGAGTCAATTTGCAGTTTCTTGGCTTGGTATAAGAGTCAACACACACTGCGTGGCAGGCACAACACAACCATTCATTTCTATGGAACCACTTCAATATCTCCAGAGAATTGTAAGATTATGGTCAATGCCCTATTTTGCCTTCTCTCAGTACCTCATGTACATGCAGTCCACGGTACAAGTCCTACTCCATCCGGGGAATTGTATACTGGATTGAAAAGGGTTAACTGAACCTGTTTGTTTATTGACTGGAAGTAATGTCAAACTCCATGGACCACAATTGTGTCCCAGGAGGATTTCCCTCTTCTATTTATTTGTTGGTGGCACGGTGGCACAGTGGTTAGCACTGCTGCCTCACAGCGCCAGAGACCCGGGTTCAATTCCCGCCTCAGGCGACTCTCTGTGTGGAGTTTGCACATTCTCCCCGTGTCTGCGTGGGTTTCCTCCAGGTGCTTCGGTTTCCTCCCACACTCCAAAGATGTGCAGGTCAGGTGAATTGGCCATGCTAAATTGCCCGTAGTGTTAGTTAAGGGGTAGATGTAGGGGTATGCGTGGGTTGCGCTTCGGCGGGGTGGTGTGGGCTTGTTGGGCCGAAGGGCCTGTTTCCACATTGTAAGTAATCTAATCTAATTCCTTACAATGTACGAAGCTATAGTATCAGTGACAGCATCACCCCCAGCACTAACAGGGACCAGCAGCTCCAGAGACTGGGAGATCGGGGGAAGCGAGATTCAAATCTGAGAATAATAGATGGAAATTTTACAGTCATGGGTTGGAATCTGAATGCAGAAGGTTGGGACTTTACAATAATGGACAGGAGTTTTTTCAGCGACAATTGATTATATTTCTGGAAATTACCAAATGATGTCATTAACATCCCGGATCAATTATATAGTCCTGGTTATTCAAAACATCTACTATCCCACCCTTGTTATAGTTGGTGTTCCTGGTAAGTCTCTAGCCCTTCTATTAACTCAAAAAACTGTCTTTAACTGTAATGCTTTTCCTTCCAGTTCCTCTGTCCTCCTTGCTGCTGTTACTGTTGTCCCCGGCTTAGTCTCTATAACCATTAGATTGGTAAATTGCATTTTGCTGTATTAATGGTCCTGTCATTTCCAGTTGGGAAGACCAATGTCATTGCCTTTGGTTCCTACCTTAAAATGTAATCCCTATCCATTGACACTAACCGCATCCTTGGCCAAGTCATGAGGATCAGTGAGGTTGTTCAAAATCATACCGATACATTTGACTCTGAGCTGTGTCAACCTCGTGTTCGTTCTTGGCACTGTTTCAGGTTGCCACTCTTCCCACAATGTATGTCATCATGGGGACCTTTTCAGGTAACCCATCTCCCAGTTCTCCATCCTGACTAACATTGCACCCCCATCCCCTCTACATTAGCAACATAAAAGTATGCTCTCGCAAATCTGGCCGCCAAAAAATGAATGGAGTTTGTCAGAAAACCAGAGATGTTTAGACTGTCTCTTGCTTTGTTTCTGAGAAGTGGTGCTCAAATACAATTAACTTGCCTGGGCAATGTCTGGTCATAGATGTATTATTTGTTTCACTATTAGCATGTCAATATACTCCCATGCTCTAAGTGATCCTTGACCCTTCTTGCCCCTCAATTTGTTCACACTGCCCCATGACAAAATCCAAAACCAGGCAAGGTCTTTGTGCTATGAATGTTAGCATTGAGAGGGAGATCCTGTATTTGTACTGGAGAAGGTCTACTCCAAAACAAACTTATTCAATGATCTGGTCAATCCCACCTGCAAAACACCTTCTTCTACACCACTCCCATGTAATTAACAACACCAATCAGCACATTTAATGGGAGGGCCCTGGGGAGAGTAATTGAAAAGAGAGACCGATCGGTGCAGATACATTGTACTTTGGAAGTGGCGTCACAGGTCAACAGGCTGATAAAGAAGGCATTTGGCACACTTCCTTAAAATTGGAGGGCAAAGATTTAAGGTGAGATGGGAAGGATTTAACTGGGACTTGAGGGGCAACGTTTTCACACAGAGGGTGGTGTGTGCATCGAATGAGCTGTAGATGTGCTCGAGGAATAGAGTCAGGATTAATGACAAATTTTGGAACAATTTTGGACAGTATGTGGATTGGGGGACAAACAAAACTGATAGGAAAGGTTCAGAGGGTTATTGGTCAAATGTAGACAAGTACAATCTCATTTTTTTTGGTTTTCATCCCTTCTCCCATCTAATGTCTCCTGTCTCCTGGGTTACCACAGATCTTTTCATTTGTTGTTCCTTCCTTTCCATGACTGGTTTAAATCCTGTTTCAGTACATTTCCAGTTCTGACAAAGGGTTAGCAGCCTGAAATGTTAACTCTGTCTCCCCACAGGCACTGCCAGAGCTGCTGAGAATTTCCAGCATTTTCTGTTTGCTTTCGATCATCTTATCTTTTCCTTCTTGCCCTGACTGTAAAGATTTTAACCTGATTAAAACTGATATAACTTCTGACCTTTGCTATCATTTAGTTGCAACCCTTACATCAATTGCAAATACACACCAAGTTGGCAGAGCTCATCGAAAGGGATTTCCATTTGGATCAACTTCACTTTGGATATAATGAGCTTTTTCAAGTATCCCACAGATTTGATTACATTTCCCACAATAAAGGCAAAGTGGTGATACTGAGCAAAGGGCAGTGGTCAGTTGTCACATTCACAACGGAACACCCGTTCTTAAGCTGCAGTCCTCAAACTTGTCCCTTAACTGCAGCCTTTCCCCCAGGATATATGTTTAGTGTCTCACAAAATATTACTTTCTACACTGTTTGTCACTTGGTTGTGTGTTATATAGAGTAAAGCTCTGTATCTACTCAATCAGTTGATTAAATTATTACCTAACTGTCCTTTCCGTGATAATACTCTAGTTTTGAAATCAATTTCTGCTGGCTGTTTATTTATTAAAATGACCAATTAGTGAGAGTACGATGCACTTGTCCCACTTCATGACTATTTTGGCTGTTCCAGTCTGCAGGTGTCACTGGTTAAATTGCAAATCCACCTCTATCAATTTTGAAATAAAGGATCTTTACATCCTCTGAAGTAATCTTTTCCGTCATCTTACTGCATCACATGACTTGCACAAAATTGGAACGAGTATTCATTTGAGCAGATTGATCTCACTTCTCTGGCTATATTACACATAGAATACAACTTTATACTGAAGAATATGATCACCAAGTTCCAATAGTGGTACAGAAAAAAATATATCCCACACTGAGGTACAGTGAACTGTGACAAGTTTCAAACATTTTGCTATCTATGACTCTTTCGACATTTCTCAATTTACCACAGAATTGAGAAAACATTCCCAGAGTCATGTTGAGGTCACTCAAAACAGTTCCTGAGACTTCAGAGATATGAACCATTCTGCCAATATTAATGGCAAGTTATAAAATGAATAAACTGAAGCAAAATACTGCAGGTGCTGGAAATCTGAAATAAGAACAGAAAAGGCTGGGAGTGCTGATGGGACAGCATCAACCTGAAATGTTCACTTATCGCTCCACAAGTTTTTCCTGATCTAATAAAATATAGAATATTGCTGTAAGTTTGGATCACTAGATATCCTGTGAAAGAGAGTATATTGAGCTGATGCTTTCCATTTCTGACAAATAATAAATTTTCAGGTCCCATTCCTAATAAGTAAATAGCTTGATAATTGATGGAGAAGGAGCCTTGGTCAGGTTGTATTGAGACAATGAAGAGATATTTGAATGATTATTGAAATTGAATCATTGTGCAGGGTGATTGGGAAAAGGCAAGTGTTCGTCACTGTGTCAACATGTATAAACAGCCTGTGCAGATACAATGGGCTGAATGGCTTCCTTCTGGTAACTGGGTGATTATTAAACCTGATCTCCCTTTTCCTTTCCTGGGTGTGTAGTCCGCATGGTGGATTGTGCTTCAGTAGAGATTCTCCAGTCCTCACCAGGAGCTAACACAAGAAACAGCTAAGGTACTGTGTATAACAATGGTCCTGAAAATATCTTGATAATGGTACACGGCTTCTGAGTTGAACTGTTCCAATGCAATTACGATAATGGCAACTGCCAGATAACACAGGAATTTAAACAGGTAAAGCTCAAAGAGTAGAACCAAGCAAATCCAGATAATTACCACCCCATCAGTCTGATCAGAATTAACAACATGGTGGAAGGTGTCATCAAGAGAACTACCGAGCTGCACTCACTCAGCAATAATTTGTTCACTGGTGTGAGGTTCTGCAGAGTTGCCCAGCAGCAGACCTCATAATAACTATTATCTGAACAAAGACAACAGAGCTGAACTCCTGAGGTGAGGTGAGAGGGACTGTACTTGACATCAAAGCAGCAGTTGACCAAGTCTGACCTGCAGGAAACCTATAATAATGAGAAATGGGATGAATCTCTCATTGGTTGGAGTCATTCCTGGCACATTGGAGGATGGGTGTGGTTGTTGGAAGTCAGTCACCTCAGCTCCAGGACATCGCTGCAGGAGTTCCTCAGGGAAGTGTCCCAGGCCCAGCTATCTTCAGTTGCTCCATCATGGACAATCCCTCCATCAAAAGGTCAGAATTCAGGATGTTTGTTGATTCTTCCACAAAGTTTAGTCCCATTCCTGAGTCATCAGACACTATGCCCATATTTAGCAACACTCGGGCAGTATTCAGGCCTGGGCTGACATGTCGTGTTTATGCCACACACGTGTCAGGTATGTTTGAATAGAGTGAATGTAACGTCTTCTCTTAACAATGATTGGCCTTACCATCTCTGAATCCCCCACATCCAACACCCTGGTGGAGAGAGGGGGAGTGAGCCAGCCCCAGTTATATTAATGCCATTTTCCAAGACCATGTCAGAGACTGGTAATTCTGTGATACATACCTCACCTCCTGACTCCTCAAAGCCTGTCCACTATTTACAAAGGGTAAGGCAGGAATGTGATGGAATACTCCCCGCCTGTCTGGGTAAGTTCTGCTTCAACAACACTCAAGAAACTTAACAACATTCAGAATAAAGTGCCCTTGAATAAAGTCCCCACAAACATTCCCGGTTTCCACCATCGATGCACCCCAGCAGCAATGTGAGGCACATGGAAGATGCACTGCAGTAACTTTGTAAGAGCCCTGTCACAACATCTTCCAAACATGTGACCTTTACCCTCTCAAATCAATCGGTCATCCACTCCATAGGAAAACTATCTCTGAGAAGAAAGCAGAGAGAATAACACAGACTTAGACACCCTCACATTAATCTACCTTTATTGGATAATGATCAGGAGCAGGATATGTGTGCTGATATCTACCATGGAAACTACATCCTAAAGAAGGGGAACTTGGCTGATCCTTTGACACTAATTTTGAATGACTCTGTAACGATGAAGAACAGGTATCTGGACTTTTTCTCCACCCTAATACAGGGTCACTGATCTCTGTTCCACTTCAAAACTGAAACATACCTCCCATGGTCTAGGTGATGTGTCCTACATTCCCTTGTTTTCACTTCAACAATCTGTCAGCCCATGTCAATCTTCACATCATCTCCAAAAACTGCTTTTCCTCATTCTCTGTTTCAACTTAAGTATGTAATGCTACCTAATGGCAAATTTTATTGAATTTTTCGGATCCAGAAGATTAAATGACCATGGGTATAAATTCCCTACAATGTGGAAACAGGCCCTTCAGCCCAACAAGTCCACACCGACCCACTGAAGAGTAGCCTCCTTGACCCATTTCCCACTGACGAATGCACCTAGCACTATGGGCAATCCACCTGACCTGCACATCGTTGGACTGTTGGAGGCAACCGGAGCACCTTGGGGAAACCCACGCAGACATGGGGAGAATGTGCACAGACAGCCACCTGAAGCAGGAATGGAACCCAAGTCGCTGGTGCTGTGAGGCAACCGTGCTAACCACTGAGCCACCATGCCACACTACTTCAATGCAGTTTCAGAAACTGGGTCACATTTAGAAATTACACAATGTACTCTGTGTAATAGGTAATTTTTCTACCAGCTTGATTAATTTTCCTGTTTATTTTCCTTCCCCACAGAGAACATCATAACAATCATAATTTTGTCACAAGGAAAGTGTGGTCTTTCAAAATGTATTACTCGATACCTGGTGGCGATGTCAACAGCAGATATACTAGTTATTATCCTCGATCTGCTACTGAGACACATTCCAATTGTTTATAAGAGAGAGTTACGTTTCATACGGGCCATCCCCATCTGTAATATCCACGCCGTCTTCCTTTATGCAGCCACCGACTGTTCTGTCTGGTTTACCGTCACTTTTACCTTTGATCGATATGTGGCCATTTGCTGCCCAAATCTGCGAATTAAATTTTGTACTGAGAAGACAGCAGCTGTGGTTCTGGGAACAGTGACTGTGCTGAGTGGTTTGAAGAACATTTTCTGGTACTTTATGTTCACATCTCAGTATTTGCTCAGGAATCAGCCCTGGTTTTGTTCAGTACCAACTGATATTCTGTCATCTCCAGCCTGGGGAACAATCGAGTGCCTTCATTATATCCTGAACCCAGCAGTGCCATTTGTTCTGATTCTGCTGCTCAATGCTTTAAGTGTCAGGTACATTTTAATGGCCAGCAGAGCCCGCAGGAGACTTCAGGCCCACAGCAGTGGGGAGAATCCCAGTGACCCAGAAATGGGGACTCGAAGGAAGTCCATCATTTTATTGTTTGTTATCTCAGGGGATTTCATCCTGTTATGGTCAGTGTTTATGCTATACTCTCTATGGAAACGCACATATCGAATGGTGAAATTCATTAAATGATGAGGTGGATTGAAGGATTCAGGGATTAGAGATGTGTTCTGTCTCAGAATCCATCCATACCCACTCTCTGTGTGGTCACTGATACAGACACAGTGAGGGGAGTCTGCTCTCTCCAACCTTTGTGATGCAGACTGAGTATGTTCAGTTGGCAGTCCTGGTGATCTGCTACAGACAGTAAATGGGCTGTCCTACCACAGACAATGATATAGACACACTAGGGTCAGTCTGCTCTATCCAATGTGTGTGATACAGATGCAGTAGGGACAATCTGCCCTCTTTCACGTCTGTGACAAAGATACAGTGAGGTTGGTCTGCCCTCCATGGGAGACATGTGAACACACTAATATGAAGGAGGAGTAAGTCAGTTAGCCTTTTGTGCCTGATCTGTGATTTGATCAGTTCATGGTTGATCTTGCGACAACCTTAATACTCTTTTCCACATACTTTCCAACCACATTGATTCCCTTCTTAGTGAAGAGTTCATGTAAGTCTTTCATACAAGTCATTAATGAGCCTGCCTCCATTGTTATCTGGAAGATCATTCCACAGACTATGTGAACAAACAAATATGAATGTGGAGTAGGTCATTTAGCCCCTTCATTCTAATTTGCCATTTGATAAGATCATGGTTGACCTGCCCACAGCCTTGATACGGATTTCCACCTACTTTCTATCCCCATTGACTCCCTTGTTAGTGAAAAGTCCACATAACTCCTGCACACAAGTCATCAATGAGGCTGCCTCCATTCTTATAGAACATAGAAAAGTAAAGCACAGAACAGGCCCTTTGGCCCACGATGTTGTGCCGAGTTTTAATCCTAATGTAAAATACAGTAACCTAACCTATGCACCCCTCAACTCATTGCTATCCTTGTGCATGTCCATCAGTCACTTAAATGTCCCCAATGACACTGCTTCCACCACCACAGCTGGCAACGCATTCCACGCATTCACAACTCTCTGCATAAAGAAACTACCACTGACGTCTCCTTTAAACCTTCCTCCTAATATCTTCAAACGATGACTGCTCATACCAGTCAATCCTGCCTTGGGGAAAAGTCTCTGGCTACTGACTCTATCTATTCCTCTCATTATTTTGTACACTTTGATCAGGCCACCTCTCTTCCTCCTTCTCTCCAGAGAAAAGTCTGAGCTTATTCAACCTTTCTTCATAAGGCAAGCCCTCCAGTCCAGGCAGCATCCTGGTAAACCTTCTTTGCACCCTCTCCAAAGCCCGACATCTTTCCTGTTGTAGGGCGACCAGAACCAGACACAATATTCCAAGTGTGGTCTCACCAGGGACTTGTAGAGCTGCAGCAAAACCTCGCGGCTCTTAAACTCGATTCCCCTGTTCATGAAATACAAAACACCTTTCTTAACAACCCTATCCACTTTGGGGCAAAATTGAGGGATCTATGTACTTGCACACCCAGATCCCTCTATTCCTCCACACTGCCAAGAATCCTGTCCTTAATCCTATATTCAGCATTTGAGTTCGACCTTCCAAAATGCATCACTTCACATTTATCCAGGTTTAACTCCGTCTGCCATCTCTCAGCCCAGCTCTGCATCCTGTCTATGACACACTGCAGCCTGCAATAGCCCTCTATACTATTGACGACATCTCCAGCCTTTCTGTCATCTGCAAATTTACTAACCCACCCCTCAACCGCCTCATCTAAGTAATTTATAAAAAAACTACAAAGAGCAGAGGCCCAAGAACAGACCCCAGCGGGACCCCACTCAACACTGACCTCCAGGCAGAATACTTTCCATCTACAACCACTCTCTGCCTTCTGTCAGCCAGCCAATTCTGAATCCAAATAGCCAAATCTCCCTGTATCCCATACTTCCTGACTTTATGAATCAGCCTATCATGGGGAACGCTATCAAATACCTTGTTGAAGTCCACATTCACCACATCCGCTGCTCGATCATTGTCGACCTGTCTTAACACATCCTCAAAGACCTCAATAAGATTTGTGAGGCATGACTTGCCCTTCACAAAGCCATGCTGACTGCCTTTAATCACACGATGCTCTGTGCAATAGTCATAAATCCTATCCCTCAGAATTCTTTCCAAACTTTGCTGACCACAGAGGTAGGACTGATTGTTCTGGAATTGCCAGGGATTTCCCTACTACCCTTCTTAAAAAGAGGAACAACATTCGCCTCCTTCCAATCCTCCGGTACGACTCCTGTGGAGAGTGAGGAGGCAAATATCTTCGCCAGCGGCTGAGCAACCTCCTTTCTCGCTTCCCAGAGCAACCTCAGATAAATCTGGTCTGGCCCTGGGGATTTATCAATCTTAATGTTTTCCAAAATTTCTAGCAGACCAACTTCATCAATCTTGATCTGGTCAAGACTGTATCCCAGCTTCTCTAAGTGTTCATTTACAACAAGTTCCCTTTCCTTGGTGAAAACTGAGGCAAGATACTCATTTTGGGCTTCCCCTTACTGTTCAGACTCCATGCACAAGTTCCCTACGGTATCCTTGATTGGCCCTACCTTATCCCTGAACGTTCTCTTATTCCTCACGTATAAGTAAAATGCCTTTGGGTTCTCCCTAATCCTTTTTGCCAAACCTTTTTCATGCCCCCTCCTGGTTCTCCTCAGTCCAATTCTGAGCTCCTTTCCAGCAAGCCTGTAATCCTCTAAAGCTGTGCGAGATCCTTCCTTCCTCCACCTTATGTAAGCTGCCTTCTTCCTTTTGACGATAAGTTCCTCTGTTCTCGTCATCCAAGGATCCTTAATCTTACCCCTTCTTACCTGTCTCAGAGGAACAAATTTGTGCATCACTCGCAACAACTGATTCTTAACTAGTCTCCACATACCTGCTGTGCCTTTTCTGTGGCACAATTGCTCCCTGTCTGTACTTCCCAACTCTTGTCCAATAGCGACATAATTTCCTTTTCCCCAATTAAATATCTTTTCTTGGTAACTGCTCCTTTCACTCTCCAAGGCTATACTAAATGTGAGGCAGTTGCTATCACTGTCACCAAAGTGTTCGCCCACCGCGAGATCTGACACTTGTCCTGGCTCGTTGCCGAGCACCAAATCCAAAATGGCCTCTCCCCTCGTCGGCCTGTCTACACACTGAGTAAGGAAGCCCTCCTGAACACACCTGCCAAAAACGGCTGCATCCAAACCATCTGCACTTAGGAGGTTCCAGTCGATATTGGGAAAGTTGAAATCACCCAAAGCAACAACCCTGCTACTTTTGCACTTTTCCAGAATCTGCCCGCCTCTGAGATCTTTAATTTCTCTACTGCTATTAGGTAGTCTGTAGAAAACCCCCAAAGTGGTGCTGCTCCCTTGCTGTTCCTAAATTCCACCCATACTAACTCAGGAGACAAACCTTCCTCAACAACCTTCATTTCTGTAGCTGTGATGCACTCTCTGATTAGCAATGCTGCACCCCCTCCTCTTTTACCTCCCTCCCTGTTCTTTCTAAACGTTCTAAACCCTGGAACATCAAGCATCCATTCTTGTCCGTGTGAAACCCACGTCTCTGTTATGCCCACAACATCCTAGCTCCAAGTACTGATCCATGCTCTAAGTTCCTCACTCTTATTTCGGACAATCCTTGCAGTAAAGCAGACACACTTTAACCGATCCCTTTGTTTCATCACGTGAACCTTCCACAAGCTATTGTACAGTGAGGCGAAATACATGTGGTATGTGCTGCCATAAATACTTTGTCAGTTTTAAAAGGGAGTTTGCAGAGTTTGGATGAGTTCAATGTGCTCGAACACAACGAATTAAAAGACTCTTGGGCTAACTGCTTCAAACTATGATGTTCAAGTGTTTCAGGTTCAGCAGAAATATTCATGAGGCAAGACAGGGGCTTGGAAATAGTGAACAATATCTGATTGTATTAAGTTTCATGAAATAAAGCTGACTCATCTGAAAATAAAATTCGATTGAAAGAACACGCAAGACGTGCAAATGTTAAAACACCTTCAGACAGTGGAGCAGAAATTAGGCCATTCAGCCCAATGAGTCTGCTCTGCCAGTCAATCATGGCTGATACGTTTCTCAAACCCATTCTCCCACTTTTTCACCATACCCCTTGATGCCCGTGATACTCAAGAACCTGTCTATTTCCATCTTAAATATACTCAATGACCAGGCCTCCACAGTCTTCTGTGCTAATGAATTCCATAGAGTCACCACTCTCTGTCAAAAGAGGTTTCTCCTTATCTCTATACTCTAAAAGATCTTCCCTTTACTCTAAGGCTGTGCCCTCAGGTCCTAGTCTCAGGTACCCAATAGAAACATCTTCCCAAAATCCACTCAGTCCATGCCATTCAGTATTCTGTATGTTTCCCTCTGATCCGTCCTTTGTATCATCTGCAAACTTAGCCAGAATGTCCTTGATTCTTTCATTTAGATCATTAATGTATTAAGTGAAAAGTGGTGGTCCCAACACTGAGTCTTGCGGAACAAGAATTGTCACCAGCTACCATCCTGAGAATGATCCTTTCATCCCCGCTCTCTGTTTTCTGCCAGACAGCCAGGTTTCTATCCATGCTTGTGAAAATCTCGAATCCCAGGGGGGACTCCACGGTCTCGAGGTCTGTCAAAAGTATCACTAGGAGTACAATCTGTTAAAAGCAAGGTTACCAGTTTAATAAATTAAGGAAGCCTGGTGCAGATTTGTCCAGCAACACGGAAGTTAAAAGCGTCTGTGTTTCGTGGAGAAATGGGGCAATTACATTCAAAAATTACACATTACTTATATGTATTTTTAAGAGACAGCACAGCCTTAATTACAAAAAAAGGAATCAAAAGTAATAAGGTGATATGATTGACAGCAGGTTATTCCAACGAAACTTCCTGAGAAACAGATTGTTTTAAGCACCAATTATCCCGTGCTTGCTAGTTCAAGGTTAGTTCAAATACCAAATCACTGTCTTATGTTTCATATCATGAAAACTCCATTGTTTTCCCTTTTCTCTAAATACAACAACTCAGCAAAGCATCAGTTCAAGTTCACGATGTCAAAGAAAAATCTAAAGACATTTTGTTCTGTTATTTTAATTTGAAAAGCCATTTTGTGCTTAATAAAAGATGACATATAATTGTTGCTTCTGATGATACCCTAGATTCAAATTTCAGATCCTCACTAGCACCATGTCTCCAATACCATTGATCCTTAACTTACTCGGTGGCCTCCAGTCAGGCACCTTGTTAAAGGACTTCTTGAAGTCCAGGCAGATAATATCCATTGGCTCACCTTCGTCTAACCTGCTTGTTTCTTCATCAAAGAATTCTAGAATATTTGTCAGGCATGACCTCCCCTTAATGAAGCCATGCTGACTTTGCTCCACCATCTCTTCAGCTATCTCCCTTACAATCCTAGGGTATAGTCCATCTGGTCCAAGTGATTTATTCACCTTCAGGCCATTCAGGTTTTTTAACACCTTCTCCTTGGCGATGACCACCATACCGAACACTGCCCCCTCACTCTCTTGTATTTTTGGGATATTACTGTTGTCTTTCACCGTGAGGACTGATGTAAAGTAAGTTCCTCAGCCATTTCCTTGTTCCCCACCACTATCCCTCCAGTGTCATTTTCCAGCAGCCCTATGTCCACTTTTGCCTCTCTTTTGCTCTTTATGCATCGAAAGAAACTCACAGTCTTCATTAATATTGTCGGTTAGTTTACCCACACATTTAATCTTCTCCGTCCTTATTTCTATTTTTGTTGCCCTCTGTTGGTCTTTGTAAGTTTCCCAGTTCTCTGGTTTCCCATTGTCCTTCCCCATATTACATGCTTTCTCTTTTGCTTTAATGCCATTCCTGACATTCCTAGTCAGCCATGGTTACCTCATCCTCTCTGCACCATACTTCTTTTTCCTCGGGATGAATATCTGCTGCATCTCCTGAATTACTCCCAGAAACTCCTGCCATTGCTGCTCCACTGTCTTTCCTACTCGGCTCCTCTCCCAGTCAATTCTCCCCAGCTCCTCCCTCATGCCTCTGTAGTTGCCTTTATTCAGCTGAAATATTGTTTCCTCTGATTTTATCTTCTCCCTCTCAAATTGCAGAGTAAATTCAATTATATTATGCTCACTGCTTCCTAAGGGTGCGTTTACCTTAAGCTTCCTTATCAAGTCTTCCACATTGAACAACACTAAATCTAGAATTGCCTATTCCCGAGAGAGCTCCACCACAATCTGCTCCAAAAAACCATCTCGTAGACATTCCACAAATGCCTTTTCTTGCAATTCACTATCAACCTGACTTTCCCAGTCCACCTGCATATTGAAATCCCCCATATGTTGTCCACTGTAACAGATAATGTTGGAAGAACCTGATCTTTTGTTCGACTCCTCCTCGATCTTCCCACCATGTCACAATCTCTGTGGGATGTCCTTTTTCAACTCAATCAGTATGAACCCTTTCAGATCCATGAACAACATTTGATTTGATTTATTGTTTTCACATGTACCTAAGTACAGTGGAAGGTTTTGTTTTGCGGGCAGTAGAGGCGAAGAAGAGCCAGGAGGGGACATGAGAAGTTGTTGATGGTTAGGATCAAGGAAAACCCTAAGGCTTTCTGTAGGTATATCAGGAAAAAAAGAATGACGAGAGTAAGATTAAGGCTAATCAAAGATTGCAGTGGAAAGTTCTGTGTGGAATCCGAGGACATAGGGGAAGTGCTCAATAAATACTTTTAGTCAGAATTCACATTGTAAAAGGGCAGTGTTAGCAAAAATACGGAGATATAGGCTACAAGATTAGATGGGATTGAGGTCGACAAAGAAGAATATTTTGTAATTTTGGAAGATCTGAAAATAGATACGGCACCTTGGCCAGATGGGAGTTTTCCTCGGATTCTCCAGGAAGCCAGGGAGGAGATTGTAGAGAATTAGGCTTTGATTCTTATGCCATCAATGTCAACAGGAGTAGTACCAGAAGACTGGAAGATAGCAAATGTTGTTTCTTTGTTTAAGAAGGGGAGTCAGAACAACCCTGGTAATTGTAGACCAGTGAGCATTACTTCGGTTGTGGGTATAATGTTGGAAAATGTTAAATAAGGTAGGGTTTATAATCATCTGGAAAGGAATAATTTGATGGGGGATAGTCAACACGGTTTTGTGAAGGACAGGTAATGCCTCAAAAACCTTATTGAGTTCTTCAAGAAGGTGACCAAACAGGTGGATGAAGGTAAGGCGGTTGATGTGGTGTATACGGACTTCAGTAAGGTGTTTGATAAGGTTCCACATGGTAGACTATTGCACAAAATATGGAGTTTCGGGATTGAAGGTGATTTAGCAGTTTGGATCAGAAATTGGCTCACTTAATGAAGACAGAGGGTGGTGATTGTTGGGAAGTGCTCATCCTAGAGCTCAGTTACTAGTGGTGTGCCGCAAGGATCTGTTTTAGGGCCACTGCTGTTTGTTATTTTTATAAATGATCTGGAGTTGTGCGCAGAAGGATGGGTTAGTAAATTTGCAGATTGCACTAAGGTCGGCAGAGTTGTGGATAGTGCTGAAGGATGTTGTGGGTTGCAGAGGGACATTGATAAGGTGCAGAGCTGGGCTGAGAAGTGGTAAATGGAGTTTAATGTGGAAAGGTGTGAAGTAGTTCACTTTGGAAGAAGTAACAGGAATGCAGAGTACCTGGCTGATGGTAAAATTCTTGGCAGTGTAGATGAACAGAGAGATCTCGCTGTCCAGGTGCATAAGTCCCTGACAGTTGCCACCCAGGTTGATTGTGTTGTAAGAAGGCATATGGTGTGTTGGTGTTTATTGGGAGGGGGATTGAGTTTTGGAGTCATGAGTTCATGCTTCAGCTGTTCAAGATACTGGTAAGGCCACACCTGGAGTATTGCACGCAAGTCTGGTCACTGCATTATAGGAAGGATGTGGACGCTTTGGAAAGTGGAGATATACTAGGATGTTGCCTGGTAATGAGGGAAGCTCAGAAGAGGAAAGGCTGAGGGACTTGAGGCTGTTTTCATTAGAGAGAAGAAGGTTGAGAGATGACTAAATCAAGATGTATAAGATAATCAGAGGGATAGACAGGGAGGACAGTGAGAGCCTTTTCCTTCAAATGGTGAAGGGTAACACGTGGGGGTATAGCATTAAAATCACGGGTGATAGATGTATGACAGATGTCAGAGGTAGTTTCTTTACTCAGAGAATAGTAGGGGCGTGGAATGCACTGCCTTCAACAGCAGCAGTCTCTCCAATGTTAAAGGCATTTAAATGTGCATTGGACATACATAGGGATAATAATGGAACGGTGGAGGTTAGATGGGAATCAGATTAATTTCACATGTCGGCTCAACATCGAGGGCCGAATAGCCTGTTCTGCACTGTAATGTTTTATGTTCTATCAAATTAGCCACCAAGGTTATAGAACATAGAACATAGAAAAGTACAGCACAGAACAGGCCCTTTGGCCCACAATGTTGTGCTGAGGTTTAATCCTAATGTAAAATAAAATAATCTAACCTATGCACCCCTCAATTCACTGCTGTCCATGTGCATATCCAGCAGTTGCTTAAATGTCCTTCCACCACCACCACCGCTGGCAACGCATTCCATGTATTCACAACTCTCTGCGTAAAGAACCTTCCTCTGACGTCTCCTCTATACCTTTCTCCTAATATCTTAAAACCATGACCCCTCGTACCAGTCAGTCCTGCCCTGGGGAAAAGTCTCTGGCAACTGACTCTATCTATTCCTCTCATTATCTTGTACACCTCGATCAGGTCTCCTCTCTTCCTCCTTCTCTCCAGAGAGAAAAGTCTGAGCTTAGTCAAGCTCTCTTCATAAGAGAAGCCCTCTAGTCCAGGCAGCATCCTGGTAAACCTTCTTTGCACCCTCTCCAAAGCCTCTGTATCTTTCCGATAGTAGAGTGACCAGAACTGGTCACAATATTCCAACTGTGTTCTCACCAGGGACTTGTAGAGCTGTAGCAAAACCTCGTGGCTCTTAAACTCGATCCCCATGCTAGTGAAAGCCAAAACACCATATGCTTTCTTAACAACGCTATCTACTTGTGTGGGAACTAAGGTTGATAGGGCTTTTTCGAAGGCATATGCTTTGTTCAATTTTATTGGTAATGGAATTGAGTTTTGGAGCCATGAGGGCATGTTGCTGCTGCACAAAGCTTTGTTGCAGCCTCACTTGGAGTATTGTGTACATTTCTGGTCACTACTTCATAGAAAGGACATGTAAGCATTGGAAAGGGTGCAGAGGAAACGTACTGAGATGTTGTCGGGTATGAAGGGAAGGTGTTAAGAGGAAAGGCTGAGGGACTTGAGGCTGTTTTCTTTGGAACAAAGATCGGTGAGGATGTCGTAAGAGAGACATACAAGATGATCAGAGGATTAGACAGGTTGGACAGTGAGAGCTTTTTTTTTGCTCAGATGTTGATGGCTAGCACGAGGGGACATAGCTTTAAATTGATTGGTGATAGATATAGGACACATGTCAGAGGTAGTTGCTTTACTCAAAGAGTAGAAGGGTTTGGAATGCACTGCCTGCAACTGAAGTACACTCACTAACTTTAAGGGCATTTAAATGGTCGTTAGCTAAACATATGGATGATAATGGAATAATGCAGGTGAGATGCGCTTCACATTGGTTTCGCGGGTCAGCACAACATCGAGGGCCGAAGGGCCTGTACTGCACTGAAATGTCCTATGTTTTAAGAATCATAACATACAGACACCTCATTAGGTATTTTGACAACGCGAGGTATACTTGGTTACAGCTACACAGGTGACACACAAACGCAACATTACATTTGGAATGAGAGAGGTCCATTTAGCAGTCTAAGAACAGCAGGGAAGAAGCTGTGGCTGTGTGTGTTGAAGCTTCTGCATCTTCTACCTGATGGAAGAGGTTGGAAGAGAGTCTGACCGGGTGGGAGGGGTCTTTGATGGCGTTCGCTGTCTTTCCGCGGCATCGAGAAATATAGATGGAGTAGCTAGATGGAAGGTTGGCTTGTGTCATGGTCTGGGCTGTGTTCATAACTTTCTGCAGTTTCTTACAGTCCTGGACAGAGTTGTTACCGTACCAAGCTGTGATGTACCCAGACAGAATGCTTTCTATGGTGCAGCTATAAAGGTTGGGGAGTGTCCTTATGAACGTGCTGAATTTCCTTAGACTCCTGAGGAAGAAGAGTTGCTGTTGTGACCTCCATGAAATTCTCTCTACATCTCCTTGCAGTCCTCTTTATACCACAACAAAATCCTCGATGCACATCCAAACAGTCTTCTATACCCTCCATACAGTCCTCTATACCCCTCCATACAGTCCCCTATACCCCTCCATACAGTCCTCTATACCCCTCCATACAGTCCCCTATACCCCTCCATACAGTCCTCTATACCCCTCCATACAGTCCTCTGTATTCCTCCATACAGCCTCCCATACCCCCATAGAGTCTCCTATACCCCTCCATACAGTCCTCTATATTCCTCCATACAGTCCACTATACCCCTCCACACAGTCTCCTATACCCCTCCATATTGTCCTCTATACCCTTCTGTACAGTCTCTTATACCCCTCCACACAGCCTCCTATTCCCCCATACAGTCTCCTAAACCCCTCCATACAGTCCTCTATACTCATCCATACAGTCCTCTGTACCCCTCCATACAGTCCTCTATACCCCTCCATACAATCCTTTATACTCATCCATACAGTCCTCTATACCCCTCCATACAGTCCTCTATACTCATCCATACAGTCCTCTATTTTCCTCCATACAGTCCTCTATACCTCATACAGTCTCCTATACACCTCCATACAGTCACCTATACCCCTCCACACAGCCTCCTACACCCCCATGCCGTCTCCTATACACCTCCATACAGTCCTCTATACTCCTCCGTACAGTCCTCTATACCCCTCCATAGAGTCTCCTATACCTCTTCATACAGTCTCCTATACCCCTCCATACTGTCCTCCATACCCCTCCATACAGTCCTCTATACTCCTCCGTACAGTCCTCTATACCCCTCCATACAGTACTCTATACCCCTCCACCCAGTCTCCTATATCCATCCATACAGTCTCCTATACCCCTCTACACTGTCCTCTATACACCTCCATACCATCCTCTATACCCCTCCATAGAGTCTCCTATACCCCTTCATACAGTCTCCTATACCCCTCCATACTGTCCTCCATACCCCTCCATACACTCCGCTATACACCTCCATACCATACTCTATACCCCTCCATAGAGTCTCCTATACCCCTCCACACAGTCTCCTATACCCCTCCATATTGTCCTCCATACCTTACCATATAGTACTCTGTAAAACTCCAAGAAGTATCCTCGAGACCTCCAGGCAGTGGAGGCAGGGAGGTGATGTCCTCGTGGTATTATTACGAGACTATCTCTCCAGAAACTCAGCCAATGATCTGAGCACCTAGATTTGAATCCTGCCACAGCAGATGATGGAAGTTGAATTCTATTTTTAAAATATTCTGCAATGAAGAACATACAGATGACCATGGCAAAACCCATCTGGTTCACTCGAATGCCAGATTAGTTTGGTTTGGGTTTTTGGCAGTCTGGTTATTCACTTAAAACAGTCAGGAAGGTTTTGAGCTGCTGGACCCAAAGGAGTAGGCCCATGCTGATCTTCCTCTCTCTCTGACATCTCTCCTGGAAGACCCTGGGTTTGGGTTTACCTTGTGTGCCGAGTGGGAATGTTGCAAATATTTGGATCAGCATCATTATGTTGGGCCAGCTTGTTGGGTCTTCGGATAGGTTAAGTTATTTGGTATTCTGTTCTCTTTCGGCAATCTTGTAAATAAACTCTGTTTTGTTCAAAACTACATGGTTTGATCAACTGCATTCCTCCTGGAATATCCGCATTATACCTCCTATAAACAATGATCACAGTTAAGTTCTGGGCTACTTTCTTGAAATGTTTTGAGAGGGTCTGGCCTGGTCCATAACACTTACCAATCTGCTGACTGCAGATTCCTCTGTCCATAACATTATCAGGAAGAGCAATCACCGTACAGTCCTGAAGGAGACAAAGTCCCACTTTCACATTGAGAATAACTTCCATCGTGTGGCACTATCACCGCGCGAAATGAGATCTAACAATGAAAGCATTGGCATCCATGAGGTGATGTGGGTCATCAACAGCAGCGCAATGACCTCATGGTCCAGCACATTCCCCAACTCAACCATGGCTATCAAGCCAGGGGATCAACCCTGATTCAAAGGTGAGTGCAGGAGGCCATGCCAGGAGCAATAACAGGTACAGCTGAAGATGAGGCGTCAACCTGATGAAGTCAACAAACTGAACTACTTGCAAGCCAATCAGGATAAACAGCAAGTCACAGACAGAGCTAAGAGATCCAACAATCAATGGATCTGATCTAAGCTCTACAGTCTTGCCACATCCAGTCGTGACTGGTAGTGAACAATTAAACAACTCACTGGAAAAGGAGACTTCACAAATATTCCCATCCTTAACAATGGAAGAGCCCAGCACATCAGTGCCAAAGATAAGGATAAAGTGTTTGCAGGAATCTTCCATCAGAGTGGATGATCCATCTCACCCTCCTCCAATGGTCCCCAGCATTACAGACTCTCATATTCAGCCAATTCGATTCATTTCATGTGATATCACAAAATTATGGGAGACACTGGACACTGCAAATGCTATTGGCCCCAAAAACATTCCAGCAATAATACTGAAGTCATGTGCTCAGAACTTCTGTTCCCCTGGCCAAGATGTTCCAGTACAGTTACAAAATTGGCATCTACCCGACAATGTGAAAAATTGCTCAGGTATGTCCTGTACATATTTAGCAGGACAAATTCAACCTGGCCAATTACTGCACCTTCAGTCTATTCTCGATCCCTAGTAAAGTGATGGAAGGTGTCATCAGCCGTGCTACTGAGCAGCTCCTGCTCAGCTATAACCTGCTCAGTGACGCCCAGTTTGGGTTCCACCAGGACCACTCAGACCCTGACCTCATGACAGCCTTGGTTCAAACATGGACAAAAGAGCTGAATTCCAGAGGGAAGGGGAAAGTGACAGCCTGTGACATCAAGGCCAATTGGAACAAATGTTGCATCAAGGAGCAAAATTGGAATTAGTGGGGGACAAACTCTCCGGTGGTAGGAGTCAGACCAGACACAGAGGAAGATGGTTGTGGTTGTTGGAGGGTCAATCATCTCAGCTCCAGCATATCTCTGCAGGAGTTCCTCAGGATAGTGTCCTTGGCCCAAACATCTCCAGCTGCTTTATCTTAAGGCACCCATAAGCACCTTCTGTCCCTCATAAGATTAGAAGTAGGGACGTTCACTGATGATTTCACTAAGTTCAGCATCATTCACAACTTTTTAGATATTGAGGCAGTCCATGTTCAAATGTCCAGGCTTCGGTTGACAAGTTGCAAGTAACATTCTCAAGACATACATGCCAGACTAAACCATCACCAATAAGACACAATCTAACCACTGCTCATTGAATTTTAATGGGGTTACCATCAGGGAATCCCCCAATGTCAACATCCTGGCGTTTAACATTGACAAGAAATTCCACTGAGCACACCACATAAACATAGTGACAGCAAGAGCAGGTCAGAGGCTAGGTATACCACATTGAGTCAATCACCTCCAGACTCCCCAAAGCATATCCACTATCCCCAAGGCACATGTCAGAAATGTGATGTAAAACTCCCCACCCAACTGGAATGGTGATGCCCCAACAATACACAAGAAGCTTGACACCATCCAGGACAAAGCAGACCTCTTGATTGGCATGATATCCACAAGCATCCATTCCCTCAATCTCTGATGCTCAGTCATAGCAGTGTGTCGTATCTACAAAATGCAAAGTAGAAATCACCAAAGATCATCAGACAGCACCTTCCAAACCCACAACGACTTCCATCTGGAAGGACAAGGGTAGCTGATATATAGCAACACCACCAGCTTCAAGCCCCTCACCATCCAGACTTGGAAATACATCACTGTTCCTTCACCATCACTGGGTCAAAATCCTGGAATTCCCTCGCAAATGACATTGTGGGTCAACCCACAGCAGGTGGACTGCACCGGTTCAAGAAGGTAACTCATCACCACCTTCCCAAGGGGCAAATAGGGACGGGCAATAAATACTGGCCAGCCAACGATGCCCAGAATAAATAATGTCCTCCACACACCTCCATACTGTCCTCTATAAAGATTCATCCCCTGCACGGCGTGATTCTCTGACTAGTGACATGGTGAATGCCTGTCACTCTGCACTAAACACTGAGATAAACCTGACAGCCCACAAGTAAATACAAAGTGAATGAGCCTTTAGAAAGTTAGCTCAGAGCCAGACGGAGCATCCTATTTCGCTGCATGAAATGTGCCCATGCCCCTGACTGTGAACCAACCTGGCAGAAGCAGGTACGACATCATTGTCTCTGAACTCCACAGTGAAGGGTGAGTTAATCTGAAAGCAGCCAGAATGATGTGGTGAGGCTGGGGTTTGGTGATGCCCACACACACCGACAAAGTGTGGGAGAGGACAGTGTTGATGGAGCATGCAGTGAAATGGTGCTGATGGTGGAGATGGATGAAGACCTGGAGAAGCAAACAGTGAGTTCCTGCCTCCAGGTAACTGCCCAGGCTTTCCTGTTGGGAACTGGCACCATCTGGTTTCCATAGGAACTGAAGGAAGGATTAGAATCTCCATCGAAATGAGACAAGACCAGCTCCTAATGAGATAGAACGGCATGAAAATGAAGTGATCACCCCTCACTAGTGAGATTCAGAATTCACTGTTTAAACCAGAAAGGGGGAAATTGGAAATACTTTTCAAAACAAAATGTAATGCTTTCATTTTTGAAATTTTCTCAAGAGGGCCAACACCATCGCCGTGTCAAAGAAGCATTTCTCAATGACAACCGCTCAGTGGTCCTAACCTCGGTGGTCATGAAGTGCTTTGAAAGGCTGGTCATGGCATGAATTAACTCCAGCCCCAGGGAAATGGGATACAATGGGCCCCATTACCCAGAGGCTGTGGCAGCGCAGTGAATCCTGAGGGTATTTGATGAGGTGTCACATCAAAGGTTATTGCAGAAAATAAAAGCTCATGGTGTCAGGAGTAACATAGTGATCTGGATAGAAGATTGGCTGGTGAACAGGAAGCAGAGAGTCGGAATAAATGGGTCTTTTTCAGCTGACAGGACGTGACAACGGTATGTCATAGGGGTCAGTGCTGGGCTCTCAACTCTTTGCAATTCATGGAAATGATTTGGATGGAGGGATTGAAGGTATGGAGCTAAGTTTACTTATGACACAAAGCTAGCTGGGAACGTGAGTTGTGAAAAGGACAAGAGGAGCTTACAAAGGATATGGATTGGGTCAGTGAGTGGGCAAATGTCTGACAAATGGAGAAAAATGTAGGAAAGTGGGAAACTGTCCATTTTGGAAGAAAGAATAAAAAAGCAAACACCTTATCTGAATGGTCGGCGGTTGCAGAGCTCTGAGGTGTAGAGCGATCTGGGTATCCTGTTACATGAATCACTGAAGGTGCAGGTGCAGTGAGAATTCAGAAAAAACTCTGAGAATGTTATGGTTTATTCTGAGGGAATTAAATGCTGCAGTAGGGAGGTTATGCTTCAGTTATACAGGGCATCTGTGAGACCACATCTGCAGTAAAGTGTAAGGAACTGGTCACCGTACAGACGGATGTTAACATGGACTGATACCTGGAATGTGCTGATTACCTAATGAAGAAAGGCTGGACAGACTATGCCTGTATACTGGAAGACCACAGCAGTTCAGGCAACATCCAACGAGCAGCGAAATCGACGTTTCGGGCAAAAGCCCTTCATCAGGAATAAAGGCAGTGAGCCTGAAGCATGGAGAGATAAGCTAGAGGAGGGTGGGGGTGGGGAGAGAGTAGCATCGAGTACAATGGGTGAGTGGGGGAGGAGATGAAGGTGATAGGTCAAGGAGGAGAGGGTGGAGTGGATATGTGGAAAAGGAGATAGGCAGGTCGGACAAGTCCGGACAAGTCAAGGATACAGTGCTGAGCTGGAATTTTGAAACTAGGATGAGGTGGGGGAAGGGGAAATGAGGAAGCTGTTGAAGTCCACATTGATGCCCTGGGGTTGAAGTATTCTGAGGCAGAAGATGAGGTGTTCTTCCTCCAGGCGTCTGGTGGTGAGGGAGCGGCGGTGAAGGAGGCCCAGGACCTCCATGTCCTCGGCAGAGTGGGAGGGGGAGTTGAAATGTTGGGCCACGGGGCGGTGTGGTTGATTGGTGCGGGTGTCTCGGAGATGTTCCCTAAAGCCCTCTGCTAGGAGGCGCCCAGTCTCCCCAATGTAGAGGAGACCACATCGGGAGCAACGGATACAATAAATGATATTAGTGGATGTGCAGGTAAAACTTTGATGGATGTGGAAGGCTCCTTTAGGGCCTTGGATAGAGGTGAGGGAGGAGGTGTGGGCGCAGGTTTTACAGTTCCTGCGATGGCAGGGGAAAGTGCCAGAATTGGAGGGTGGGTCGTAGGGGGGTGTGGACCTAACCAGGTAGTCACGGAGGGAACGGTCTTTGCGGAAGGCGGAAAGGGGTGGGGAGGGAAATATATCCCTGGTGGTGGGGTCTGTTTGGAGGTGGCGGAAATGTCGGCGGATGATTTGGTTTACCTCTATGCCTGTATACTGTGGAGTGTAGAAGGTCAGAGGTGACTTGATTGAAACAGATGAGATACTGAGGGGACTTGACCAACTGAATGTGGAAAAGTTGTTTCCACTTCCGAGAGAATCTAGAACTGGGAAGTCACAGGTTAAAAATAAGGCTGCCCCTTTCATAGAATCATACACAGGAACCCCAGATCCCTCTGCTCCTGTATTCCCCTCATGGTTTTCCCACTGAGCCTGGATTGTCTCTCCATGTCCAAATGCATTGGCTCTCATTTCTCTGCATTGCAATTAGTCTGCCAGGTATCTACCCATTTGGCTAACTTGTTAATGTCCCTCTGAGGTCGGTCAGCTTCATTAGCTCATTTCACTATTCTCCCCCACTTAGTATTATCTGCAATTTGAGAATGTTTCCCTCAACACCCATGTACAAATTTTCACATAAATAGGCAAAAGCAAGGATCTCACTCCAAGGAATGACATCGTCACCCTGTCAAGGAACACAGTTCAGTTTGTTTCATACGACCTATCCTTGACAAAGCCATGTTAACTGTCCAGAATTAATTTATTTTTCCCTGTCCTTATTCAGCACATCCTGCATTATGTCCTCCATCAGATGGTATCAAACTGCTCGGTCTGTAGGTTCCTGGGTTATCCTTTACTCCTTTCTGAAACAATGCTGCCACATTTTGCAATCCTCCAGACCCCCAGGGCTATTCTTTTGTACAGAGAGGTCTGGAAAATTTCTGTCAATGGCTTTGCAATTTGCTCCCTTAACTCTCTCAGCAAATTCGATAGATCCTGCCTGAGTGTAGTGACTTCTTTCCCTGAAGTGCCAGATCTTTTAGCACCTCTTCTTCCTCTATCAATATAATGCTCAGTAGCTCATCATCCAGATTTTTAACTCGACCATTCTCACTATTCTTTAATTTGGTAAAGACAGAAACAAAGTGCTCCTTTAGTACCTCTTCCATATCATTTCCTTCAGTGAGCAGCTTATTTTGCGTGTTCTAGGCTGGGCCCCACTCTATCCTTCACTAATCTTTCACTATTAATATCTTTTAAGAACATTTTCCTGTTTGTTTGAGCACAGCCTGCCATCCTTTCCTTTCACTTCCTCTTGGCCTTCCTTATTCGAGCCTGAACCTCTCTCCTGCATTGTGGTGATCTTCCTGATTTCCCTTGCTGTTATTATTCTTGTCGGAATTATGGGCTTCCTTTTCTTCCTCAGTTATCCCGGGTACACTCACTTTGGACAGAAGAGACAGAGTCTCTTCTATTACACAGGGTGGAGTTCATTGCCTCTTAGTGATTACTTACACATCAGAAGGATGTGTTGTCCATTGTAACACAGACTGTTAGAAGGATCTGTTCTTTTGTTCGACTCCTCCCAGATTGTCCCACCATGTCATGGTCACTGTGGGTTGTCCTTATAACACTCGATCTCTAATAACCCTTTCAGGCCCATGTATGACATGTGATTTGATTTATTGTTGTCAAATGTACCTACATTCAGTGAAATGTTTTGGTTCATGGGTGGTGGAGGTGCATCATAACACACAGACAGATCATTGGGTATTTAGACAGAGGAAGGCAAACTGGGTTACAGCTACACAGGAGATACACAAACATAACATCAGTATTAGGTTTGAAATTTGAGAGGTCCATTCAGCAGTCTAAGAACAGCAGGGAAGAAGCTGTGGCTATGTGTGTTTCAGCTTCTGCATCTTCTACCTGATGGAAGAGGTTGGAAGAGAGTCTGACCGGGTGGGAGGGGTCTTTGATGGTGCTTGCTGTCTTTCCACGGCTTCGAGAACTATAGATGGAGTAGATAGTTGGAAGGTTGGCTTGTGTCATGGTCTGGGCTGTGTCCATAACTTCCTGTAGATTTTTATGGTCCTGGACAGAGCTGTTACCGTACCAAGCCATGATGCACCCAGATAAAATGCTTTCCACGGTGCTGCTATAAATGTTGGTGAGAGTCCTTACGAATGTGCTGAATTTCCTTAGCCTCCTGAGGAAGAAGACTCATTGTTGTAACCTCCATGTAGTCATCTCTGTGTCTCTATTCAATCCTCTACACACCTCTATTCTGTCCTCCATATACCTCCATTCTGTCCTCCATATACCTCCATAGTCCTCTATAAACCTCCATTCAGTCCCCAAGACTCGACCATGCTGTCCTCTATAGTCCTCCAAACAGTCCCCAAGACTCTTTCATGCAGTCTCCCATGATTTGGAGACGCCAGTATCAGACTGGGGCATACAAAGTTAAAAATCAGACAAAACCAGTATATAGTCCAACAAGATTATTTGGAAGCACTAACTTTTGGTGCACTGCTACTTCATCAGATGGTTGTGGAGAATAAGGTTATAACACACAGAATTTATAGCAAAAGTTTACTGTGTTATGTAACTGAAATTATAATTGAAAACGACCAGGATTGATTAAGTCTCTCATCTTTTACAATTACTATGTCGGTTTCAGTTCTTTCACATGTAAATCACAAAACTCCTGGGATTATTATGAGACCATCGATCCAGAAACCCAGTTAATGCTGTGGGGACCAAGGTTAGATTCCTGCCATGACAGATGGTGGAAATTAAACACTATTAAAGAAAACATCTGTAAATAAGAATATACCGATGGCCATGGGAAAACCCATCTGGTTCACTACTGTCCGACAGGAAAGGAAATCTACTGTGCTCACCTGGTTTGGCCTACATGTGACTCCAGACCCACAGCAGTGTGAGTGATTCTCAATTGCCTCCTGATCTGGCCTGACAAACCATTCAGTTGTACCAGTCATTACAAAGTCTCAGAGAAATGAAACTGGACGGATCACCTGGCACCGGAAAATGCAGGAACAGCCCTGTCGATCCTGCAAAGTCTTCTTTACTAACATCTGGGGGATACTGCCAAAACTGGGAGAGCTGTCTCACCGACTAGACAAGCAACAACCCAACATAGTCATAATCAAAGTATCCTACCTGCCATTCTATATCCCAGTCAGCACCATCACCATCCCTGGATATGTCCTGACAGACCCAGCAGAGGAGGCAGCACAGTGGGGATACAGTCGCGAGGGAGTTACCCTGTGAGTCCTCAACATTGTCTCCAGACCCCATGATGTCTCACGGCTTCAGGTTAAACATGAATAAGGAAAGCTCCTGCTGATTACCACGTACCGTCCTCCCTCAGCTGATGAATCAGTTCTCCTCCATGTTGAACAACACTTGGAGGAACCACTGAAGGTGAGAAGGGCACAACATGTACCCTGGGGGGGTGGATTTCAATGTCAACGATCAATAGTGTCTCAGCAGACATACTACTGATTGAGCTGGTCAGGTCCAAAAGGATATAGTTGTTAGACTGGGTCTGCGGCTAACAAGAGGGAAAAACATACTCGACCTCATCCTTACCAATCTGCCAGCTGCAGATACATCTGTTCATGACAGTACCAGGAAGAGTGATAACCACACATTCCTTAAGGAGAACAAAGTCCTGTCTTCAGGTTGAGAATAACCTCCAATGCCTTGGGTGGCACTAACTGTGTGTGATAAATGAGACAGAATTCAAACAGATCTAGCAACTCGACTGTTGGCATCCACAATGTGACAGCAGCGCAATCTGTGACCTCATGGCCCAGCATATCCCCCACTCAGCCATGACCATCAAGCCAGGGGATCAATCCTGGTTCAATGGAGAGTGCAGGGGAACATGCCAGGAGCAACACCAGGCACAGCTGAATATGAGGTGTCCACCTGGTGAAGCCACCAAACTGGACTACTTCCACGCCAATCAGCATAAACAGCAAGTGATAGACAGACCTGAGTGTTCCCACAACCAACAGATCAGATCTAAGCTCTGCAGTCCTGCCACATCCAGTCATGAATAGTGGTGGACAATTAAACAACTCACAACAACAACAACGCACAAATATTCCCATCCTCAATGAGGGAAGAGCTCAGCACACCAGTGCAAAAGATAAGGATGAAGCCATCGCAGGAATCATCAGCCAAACGTGCTGAGTAAATGATCCATCTCCCCCCCCTCCAATGGGCCCCAGCGTTACAGATAACAGTCTTCAGCCAATTGGATTCACTCCACATGATGTCACAAAATGGTGGGAGACACAAGCTACAGGCCTTGACAACGTTCCAGCGATAATACTGAAGACATGCTCCAGAACTTGACGTTTCCCTGGACAAGCTGTTCCAGTACAGTTACAACACTGGCATCTACCCGACAATGTGGAAAATTACCCAGGTATGTCCTGTCCTTAAAAATCAGGTCAAATCCGACCTGGCCAATTCCCGCCCCATCAATTTATTCTCAATCACCAGTAAAGTGATGGAAGGTGTCATCAGCCGTGCTATTGAGCATCTCCTGCCCAGCTATAACCTGCTCAGTGACGCCCAGTTTGCGTTTCACCAGGACCACCCAGCTCCTGACCTCATTACAGCCTTGGTTCAAACATGCACAAAAGAGCTGAGTTCCAGAGGGGAGGGGAGAGTGACAGCCTGTGACATCAAGGTCAATTGGACCGAGTGTGGCATCAAGGGGTCCGAGCAAAGCTGGAATCAGTGGGGAACAAACTCTTCGATGGTTGGAGTCAGACGAGACACACAGGAATATGGTTATGACTTTGGAGATCAGTCATCTCAGCTCCAGGACATCTCTGCAGGTGTTCCTCAGGGTTGTCCCTTGGCTCAAACATCTCCATCATAAGGTCCCCATAAGCACTTTCCCTTCCTCATAAGATCGGAAGTGGGGATGTTCACCGATGATTTGACAATGTTCAGCATCATTCACGACTCTTTAGATATTGAAGCAGTTGATGTTCAAATGAAACAAGATGTGGACAATTTTCAGGCTTGGGCTCACAAGTGGCAAGTAATATTCTTGGCACACAAATGCCAGGCTATGTCCATCACCAAGAGGGGACAATCTATCTACTGACCCTTGAATTTCAATGGTGTTACCAACACTGAATTCCCCCAATGTCAACATCCTGGGAGTTATCATTGACCAGTAACTCCACTGACTCACCACATAAACTCAGTGACACAAGAGTAGGTCAGAAGCTCGGTATATCACTGTGAGTAAACCACCTCTTCACTTCCCAAAACCTATCCACCATCTACAAGGCACAAGTCAGGAGTGTGATACAATTCGCCCCACTTGACTGAATAAATGAAGCTACAACATCACTCAAGAAGCTGACACCATCCTGGAAAAAGCAGCACACTTGATTAGCACTACATTCTCAAGCACCATTCCCTCTACCTACGATTCTCAGTTGTAGTAGTCTGTAGTATGTGCTGTAGAAAATCACCAAAGATCATCAGACAGCACCTTCCAAACCTACATACACTTCCATCGAGAAGGACAAGAGCAGCAGATATATTGGAATGCCAGCACCTTTAATTCTCCACCAAGCCCCTCACCATGCAGACCTGGAACTATATCATGATCCTTCACCATCACTGGGTCAAAACACTGGAATTCTCACCCTCATGGCATTGCGGATGAAGAAGGTAACTCACCACCACCTTCTCAAGGGGCAACTAGGTGGGGCAAAAAATATTGGTCCAGCCAGCAACGCCCAGATCCCACCAATGAATAAATAATGTCCTCTACACAACTCCATGCTGTCATCTATACAGATTCATCCCCTGTACTGTGTGATACTCTGACTAGTGACATGGTGAATGCCTGTCACTCTGCACTAAACACTGAGATAAACCTGACAGACCACAAGTAAACACAAAGTGATTGAACCTTTAGAAAGTTAGCTCAGAGCCAGACGGAGCATCCTATTTCGCTGCATGAAATGTGCCCATGCCCCCGACTGTGAACCAACCTGGCAGAAGCAGGTACGACATCATTGTCTCTGAGCTCCACAGTGAAGGGTGAGTTAATCTGAAAGCAGCCAGAATGATGTGGTGAGGCTGGGGTTTGGTGATGCCCACACACACCGACAAAGTGTGGGAGAGGACAGTGTTGATGGAGCATGTAGTGAAATGGTGCTGATGGTGGAGATGGATGAAGACCTGGAGAAGCAAACAGTGAGTTCCTGCCTCCAGGTAACTGCCCAGGCTTTCCTGTTGGGAACTGGCACCATCTGGTTTCCATAGGAACTGAAGGAAGGATTGGAATCTCCATCGAAATGAGGCAAGATCAGCTCCTAATGAGATAGAACGGCATGAATTGGCTAATTAAACCATAAAGGGAGAATTGGAAATACTTTTCACAACAAAATCTAAAGCTTTCATTCTTGCCATATTTCCCCAACTTTCTTGTCTTTGCTCATGTCACTTAAGGCAGCAGAAAATTCAACTCTGTGAAAATTACTGACAATATTCTTTTTAATCTACTTACAGGTTTGAGGATCCCACGGTCGCCCATGCCTGAGTACTTTCGATGCTGGTCATCCTGTAGGATCCAGAGGAGACCTATCGACTTCCTGTAGGACCCACATGGACACCAGAACCACAATCTGACCCCTGACCCCACAGCGTCCTGACCTCGACACGCAATGAAATCTGCCCCGTCAGTGAATTACAATTCCTACGGTGTGGAAACAGGCCTGTCAGCCCTACAGGTGCACACTGACCATCCGAAGAATAACCCACCCAGACCCTTTCCCCTATCCCTATTTACCCCTGCCAAATGTACCTAACCTACATATCCCTGAACAATGGGATGGGCAATTTAGCATGGTAAATTTACCGAACCTGCACATCTTCAGATTGTGGGAGGAAACCAGAGCACCCGGAGGAAACCTACGCAGACACAGGAAGAACATGCAAACTCCACATAGACATCGCCCGTGGGAATCAAACCCGGTTCCCTGGCGCCGTGAGGTACTGTGCCACCCAGAGGAGGCCCAACGAGCCTTTGTCTGGTCCCAGATCCTGTGACTACTCCAACCTGACCAGGCCCGACTCACTAAACTCCACGACCAGCAGAAACACTCCACCAACACCTGAAAACATCGAGAAAACTGCAATGAAATGGGAAAGGCCTGCTGGCCTGAAGGTGACGCTGAAACAGCATAGTTTCAAGACCACCATCCCCGCCCCCTGCTTCCCAGCATACTGCTTACAAATATCCTGGCTATCAAAAATAAAATGGATGAACTCAGATCCAGACTTACTTACCGGAGGGAATTCAGAGGCTGTTGTGTGCTGTGTTTCACGGACCCTTGCAATTCCTGACTGCTCCCCACAAGCTGAGGCATTCTCCATGTACCACATCGACCACACAGCATCCTCAGGGAAGGTGAACGGCAGTGGGATATGTGCTTAGTTTTAGCAACTCTGAAAAGCCATTGCTCTCCTTGACCGAGACTACTTTACAGTAAAATGCCATCCTTGCTAGCTTCCATGAGAGTTCCCCTCCACCATCCTGACAGCAGTCTACATACCACCCCATGCAGATGTGAAGAATGCCCTGGATGAAGTTTACAACACCATAAACATTCTGAGACAAAATTCCCCGAGGCCTTACTCATCGTGGCGGTGACTTCAACTGATCCAAACTCAGAGGGTGCTGCCAATATCCCACCAACATCCCCTGGCCCCAACTGGAGGACCCAACATCCTGGACCAGCGTTACACAACCATCAAACACACCGACCGCTCCACCCCCCGCAGCACATATCGGAAAATCAGATCACAATGCTGTGTCCCTCCTCCCAGCGCACAAGCAGAAGCTGATGTGGGAGGATCCTTCAGAGAAAGAAATACATTGTTGGTCCGAGGCAGTGGAAGAGCATCTCCGGGACTGGTTGGAATCAGTGACCTGGACTGTATTCAAGTATTCAGTGGAAATCCTGGACGATTGCACCACCATCATCACGGACATCATGAGCAAATACATGGAGGATTGCGTGCCAAAGTCACTCCGGGTGTTCCCCAAATGGGAATCTTGGATGAACTGGGAAAACCACTCCCCACTGAAAACCAGGAACTCAGCATTCAAGTTGGATGACCCAGACCCATCCAGAAAACCCAGATATGACCTCCACAAAGCCATCAGAGATGCCAAGAGGCAATACCGAACCAAGTTAGAGATCCAAACCAACCACCCAGACACCCATTGCCAGTGGGAAGGCTGAAACAACATAACGGGATATAAGATGAACCAGAGCAAGACAACAGATAAAGATACAACCCTCCCTGATGCGCTAAACGCTTTTTATGATCAGTTCAAGCAGAATGCCAGCAGTGCAGTGTCACCTGCTCCGATAGATCCAGGGGCACCTGTTCCCTCCGTCACTGCTGCTGATGCCCGATCAGCCTTCCTCGGAGTCAATAGAAGGGAAGCGACAGGCCCAGACGGAGTTCCTGGCTGTTCATTCAGATCTTGTGTGGACCAGCTGACATCTTCACCCTCTCCATCCTGCAAATTGAGGTCCTCACCTGCTTCAAGAAGGCCACCACCATCCCAGTACCTAGGAAAGCTGGTACAATGTGCCTTAATGACTCCCGCCCAGTGGCTGTAACCTCCATAATGCTGTAGTGCTTTGAGAGGCTGGTCATGGCCCACATCAGCCCTGGTCTCCCAGCCTGTCTCGATCCCCTACAATTTGCCGACCCATGTTGCAGGTCCACGGTATTTCCCAATCCTGCCCTCATCCCTGGAACATCTGTATAACAAGGACATCTACATCAGACTCCTGCTAATCAGCTACATCTCCACCTCCAACACCATTACCCCCTCCAGACTGATCACAAAACCCTGAGACTCTGAGTCTCGGCTCCACCCTCTGCAGCTGGATCCTCAGCTTCCTGACCCACAGACCACAATCAGTGAGGATAGACAGCAGCCCCTCAGGGAATTTGACCTGTCCTTTAGGCCCCTCACCAAACTCTCCAGATGCAGCACAAAGAGCATCCTGTCTGGGTGTAACAACTGCTCTGCCCAGCACGGTAAGGAACTACAGGAGGGTGTGTGCACAGCCCAGACCATTACGGAAGCCAACCTTCCATCCATGGACTCCATTTACATGGCTTGTTGCCATGGAATGGCTGCCAACATCATCGAATACCTCTCCCACCCCAGTAATGATCTTCTACAACCTCACCCGTCAGGCAGAAGATACAGAAGCTTGAACACACCCACCAGCAGCTTCAGAAACAGCTTCTTCCCAGCCGTTATGAGACTGATGAATGGAATCTCTAACTTCAAATAATGCTGACTTTGTTAATGTTGATTTTGCCTCGTGCACACTGTGTGGGATGTAACCTGTATGTGTCTGTCCACTTTTCTATTCACCCTGTGATCTGTACATCCTTATGACCTGTGATCTGCTTTTACTGTTCGTAAACAAAGCTTTTCATTGCACAGAGGTAAACGTGACAATCAATTAATCAATCAATCAATGTTCCTCCCTTCACCTTGAACCGTAGCTTTTCAATATGCACCACTGCTGTCAGTGCCTGAGACAACATGTCACTGAAGCTGTCCTTACTTTAAACAAGGGGAGGCAGAGTGCCCCAACTGATTGACTGTGGGTTAAATATCCAGGGGCACCAGACAGTTGGGGAGAACAGACAGGAATGTCAGGGAGGTGATTTAACTCCGATATTCAAGGACAACGTCAGGGCAGAGCTGACATTCGATATGGGAGAATGAGGTTGAATCTATTCGAGTGGAAATTAGAAAGGCTAAGAAGAAAAAGTCACTGATAGGTGGAGTCTATAGACCACCAAATAATGACATCACATTGGGTTGGGAAACAAACAAAGAAATATCTAATGCCTGTAAAAATGGTACAGCCATTATAGTGGGGGACTTTAATCTACATGTAGATTGGTTGAACCAGCTCAGTAAGGGTCGCCTTGAGGAGGAGTTCATTGAGCATATCCGTGCTAGTTTTCTTGAACAATATATAAGGGAACTGACGAGGGAGTAAACTATCTTAGACCAGGTCCTGTGTGACGAGACAGGAATAATTAATGACCTCACAGTTAGGGATCCTTTTGGAAGGAGCGATCACAGTATGGGTATAGTTAGAATACAGATGGAGTCTGTGAAGACAAAATCCAAAACCAGGGTCCTGTGTTTGAACAAGGGGAACTGCAGTAGAACGAGGGAGGACCTGGCTAAAGCAGATTGGTAACAAAACTTTCATGGTGGGACAGTTGACAAGCATTGGAGTACTTCCACAGAAATCTTTCAAAGTGCTCAGTGAAGTTGTATTCCAGTGAAAAGGAAGGACTTTAGAAAAGGGGGTAATCTGCCCTGGGTGTCTAAGGAAATAAGGGAGGCTAGCAAGGTGAAAGAGGAGGCATACCAAGTGGCCAGGAACAGCAGGAAACGAGAAGATTGGGAAAACTTTAAACACCAATAGAAAGCCACAAGAAGAGGTATTAAGAAAAGTAAGATAGAACATGACAACAAACTGGTGCAGAATATAAAGACAGGTAGCAAATGTTTCTACAAATATATAAAATGAAAAAAAGTAAATGTTGGTCCTTTAGAGGATGAGAAGGGGCATTTAGTAATGGGATATGAGGAAATGGCCGTGGCATTGAACAGGTATTTTGTCTCCTCCTTCACAGTGGAGGACACTAATAACAGGCCAGTAATTGACTAACAGACGAAGGTAGGTGAGGACCTGGAAACAATCATTATTACGGAAGAGTTAGTTTTGGGTAAGTTAATGGAGCTAAGGATAGATAAGTCTCCTGGCCCTGCATCCCAGGGGAATAAAAAAGATGGCAGGAGCAATACCACGTGCACTGGCGGCAATTTTCCAAAATTCGCTCGATTCTGGTGCAGCCGCACTTGGGGTATTGTGTACAGTTCTGGTCACTGCATTATAAGAAGGATGTGGAAGTTTTGGAAAGGGTGCAGAGGAGATTTACTAGGATGTTGCCTGGTATGGAGGGAAGATCTTACGAGGAAAGGCTGAGGGACTTGAGGCTGTTTTCGTTAGAGAGAAGAAGGTTGAGAGGTGAATCAATAGAGACATATAAGATAATCAGAGGGTTAGATAGGGTGGACAGGGAGAGCCTTTTTCCAAATTTGGTGATGGCTAGCACGAGGGGGCATAGCTTTAAATTGAGTGGTCATAGATATAGGACAGATGTCAGAGGTAGCTTCTTTACTCAGAGAGTAGTAAGGGTATGGAATGCTTTGCCTGCAACGGTAGTAGATTCACCAACTTTAAGTACATTTAAGTTGTCATTGGACAAGCATATGAACGTACATGGAATTGCGTAGGTTAGATGGGCTTCAGATTGGTCTGACAGGTCGGCGCAACATCGAGGGCCGAAGGGTCTCTACTGTGCTGTCATGTTCTATGTTCTATGTTCTATGTCCATTATCAAGGAAGAAATAGCAGGGCATCTCAATACAAATTGTCCCGTTGGACAGATGCACCATGGATTCATGAAGGGCAGGTCTCCCTTGACAAATTTTTTGGAATTCGATGAGGACATTTCAAGCAAGGTGGACAACGGGGACCCAGTGGAGATGTTGTAACTAGATTTCCAAAAGGCCTTCAACAAGGTACTGCACAAAAGGCTGCTGCATGAGGTAAAGATTCATGGCGTTATGGTCGTGTGTTAGCCAGGACAGAGGATTGGTTGACTAACAGGAAGCAAAGATTAGGGATAAACGAGTGCGATTGTGGTTGGCAATCAGTAAATAGTGATGTGTGTCAGGGATTGGTGTTGGGACAGCAATTATTTACAATTTATATCAATGATTTGGAGTTGGGGACCACGTGCAGGCTGTCAAAGTTTGCAGGTGACACCAAGATGAGTGGCAGAATGAAGTGTGCAGAGGACTATGAAACTTTACAGAGGAACATAGATACACTGAGTGAGTGGGCTGAGTTAGTGGGCAAAGATCTGCCAGATGGAATACAATGTTAATAAATGTGAAGTCATCCATTTTGGTCGGAGTAACAGTAAAACAGATTATTACTTGAATGGTAAAAAGTTGCAGCTTGCTGCTATGCAGAGGGACCGGGGTGTCCTTGTGCATGAATCACAGAGGGTTGGTCTGCAGGTACAACAAGTTATTAGGAAGGCAGATGGAATTTTGTCCTTCATTGCTGAAGGGATTGAGTTTAAAAGCAGAGAGGTAATGCTGCAGCTGTACAAGGTCCTGGTGAGGCCACACCTGGAGTACGCTGTGCAGTTTTAGTCTTGAGAATGGATGTACTAGCGGTGGAGGGGGTGCAGAGGAGGTTAACCAGGTTGATTCCAGGATTGAAGGGGTTGGTTTATAAGGAAAGACTGAGTGGATTAGAATTATTTTCATTGGGATTCAGAAGAGTGAGGATGGAATCTTGTGGAAACATATCAGATTATGAAGGGAATAGTTAAGATAGAAGTAGAGAGGATGTTTCCACCGGACGGTGAAAATAGGATGAGAGGACACAGCCTCAATATTAGAGGGAGCAGATTTAGGACTGAACTGAGAAGGAACTTCTTCACCCAGAGGGTTGGTAATCTATGGAAGTCCTTGCCCAGGGATGTAGTTGATGTTAATTCAATAAATCTTTTTACACAAAGGTAGATATTTTTGAAAAATAAAGGAAGTAAGGGATATGGTTAGAGGGCGGGTAAATGGGGCTGAGTCCAGGAAAAGACCAGCCACGATCTTATTGAATGGTGGAGCAGGCTTGAAGGGGTGGACAGCCTACTCCTGCTCCTAGTTCTTATGTTCTTATGTCCTTATGATTGTCTGGAGGAACAGCAATTATTTCTCTCGCATTTTTTTGTACAGTGATGCATTGTTTGCGATCATCCATTTCTTTGGAACCATTTCAATATCTCCAGAGAATTGAAAGATTATGGTCAATGCCTTTATCTTTCGCTCTCTCAGTAACTCACATACATGCAGTCCAAGGTGGGTTAGAGTCCTATTCCACTGGGGGAATATTGTACTGGATTGAAAGGGTTTAACTGAACTGGTTTGTTTAGTGTCTGTAAGTCATGTCAAACTCCATGAACCATAATTGTGTCCCAGGAGGGTTTGCTCCTTCTATTAATGACAAGTTCCTTACCCTGTACAAAGCTGTAGTATCAGTGACAGCATCACCTCCAGCATCACTCCCAGCACTAACAGGGACCGGCAGCTCCAGAGACTGGGAACTCGGGAGAAGAGAGATTCAAATGTGAGGGCAATAGATTGGAATTTTACAACCATGGGTTGGAATCTGAATACAGAAGATCGGAATTTTACAACAATGGGCAGGAGTTTCTCAGCGACAATTCATTATATTTCTGCAAATTACCACTTGATGTCATTAACAACTCGGATCCGTTATATACTCCTGGTTATTCAACGTATTTACTATCCCACCCTTGTTATTGTTGGTGTTCCTGGTAAGTCTCTCACCTGCTATTAACTTTAAAAGTAATCATTAACTGCATCGCTTTTCCTGCCAGTTTTTTCTGTCTCCTGGCTGCTGTTCCTGCTAAGCACATGCCCACCCATTAAATCTGTCAATCATATTTCATTCTAATAATGTTCTTGACTCGAACCCCATTCTTGGCCAAATCATGAGGATCAGTGAGACTGTTCAGAATCTTACCAATCCATTTACAGTCAAAGAGTTAGAGAGCTGTAGAGCACGGAAACAGACTCTTCAGTCCAACTCGTCCATGCCGAACAGATATCCCAACCTAATCTAATCCCATTTGCCAGCACCTGGCCCATATCCTTCTAAACCCTTCGTATTCATACATCAATCCAAATTGTGTAACAGCCTCCACCACTTCCTCTCGCAGCTCATTCCATACCTGTACCACTCTCTGCGCAAAAAAAAGTAGCCCCTTAGGTTCCTTTTAAATTTTTCCTCTCTCCCCCTAACACTATGCCGTCCAGTTCTGGACTCCCCCACACCAGGTTAAAGGCATTGTCTTTCTGCCCTATCCATGCTGCTTATGATTTTATAAACCACTATATGTTCACCCTCAGTCTCCAACACTGCAGGGAAAACAGCCCCAACCTATTCAGACACTCCTGATAGCTCAAATCCTCCAACCCTGGCAACATCCCGGTATATTTTTTCTGGACTCTTTCTGGTTTCACAGCACCCTTCCGATTGGAGGGGATTGAACCCAAGCTTTGTCAAACTCATGCTCTTTCCTGGCACTGATTTTTGTGGCCCCCAATTCCACAATGTGTCTTATCACAGGGACCTTTTCAGTCAACTCACCTTCGCAGTTCCTCATCCTGACCACCCACCCCCTTTCCTGCTACATCAGGAGTAAACAAGTCTGCTCTCTGAAGACTGGCAGAAATAACAGAGTTGTTGGCAAACTGGAGACTTTTAGATTGTGCCTTGCACTGTTTCTCAAAACTGTTGCTCAATTACGATTAACTTACCTGGACAATGCCAGTTCCTTGATTTCTTATGTGTTTCACTGCTGATGCGCCAATCTATTCCCAAGCTCCAAGTGACCCGTGATCCCGCTTTTGTCCAAATTGCCCAGTCTATCCAAACCAATGTCTGAAAAAATCCAAAACCAGGCTAGGGTTTCTGTGCCATAACTGTTGACTGTGAGAGAATGTTCCTGTATTAGTAATGGTGAAGGTCTACTCCCTCACAAGTTTATTCAATGACCTGTTTAACCCCACCAGCAATACACCTTCCTCCACACCACCCCCTTGTAGGTAACCACACCAAGGAGTCAGCACTGTTCATGGTAGGGTCCTGGGGAGAGTTATCGAACACAGACACCAAGGGGTGCAGGCACATAGTACCATGAGAGTAGCATCACAAGTAGACAGGGTGGTGAAGAAGCTATTTGGCAAACCTGTACAAAGGCAGAGGGTATAAGGTTATAGGTGAGAAAGATAAGATTTAAACTGGACTAGAGGAGCAACTTTATCACTCAAAGATTAGTGTTTCTATGGAGAGAGCTACCAGAAGAAGTAGTAGTGTTTGGGACAATGACAACATTTAAATCAATTTGAAACTGGTATATGGATAGGAAAGGTTTAAAGGGATATGGGACAAATACAGGCAAATAGGACTAATTCAGCTCAGGAAACATGGACCAGCTGGACAGAAAGCTCTGTTTGTGTGCTCTGTGACTCTATGACTCAATGGCCCATTGCTGAGGAAACATGACAGAAGGATTGGCAGGAGAGAACATCAATCAGAGGCCAATCCCTCACTATAGACCCCACTACATGCCCAACTGTTTTCATCTCCCATGGCAACAGTGGGTGTTTTAAACTGTTTCCAGCCTGGCTAAGCCCTCTATGCAGATACCAACATCAGTGAGAATGCAGAGACCACCCGAGGCTACAGATATGGTACAGTCCAAACAATACCCGATGGTGGGCTTACAGAACTCTGTCCAGTCACTAACAACACTATTGCTGGGCTCTGTGACCATGTGTGCACCCAGATAATAAATATTCTTCGGAATAAGATGCGTTGTCTCAAACATTGGCCATGCATCTGTTCATTTCACTGCCTGTCAATGCAACCTGATTTCTTGTACAATTTTCCTCACTTATTTCCCCAAATCATGTTATCAAAGTTTGAAGTGTTGCCCTATAACCCAAAATGTGCCTCAGAAATCCCAGTGGAACAGTACGGGGTCACTTCATAACCCTTTAGTCTGTAAACTACCCATTCAACACAACCCTGATTAAAGTCCATCGGAACATTGTCACAATCCTCAATGATATGGAGTAATCTGTTATTTTTTCCCATTCAATATGATCCTGTTAGTTTATTTACTTCTCAATCTACTGAGGAAACTCATGTCTCATCCTCAGGTGTTCCTTTTGCTCCAAATGATGTACAACTTCCCTGATTTACAATGAGGTGCCAATTGTGATTATGTTTTCATTGATTTTGCAGCGGAGTGATTTCTAATCATAGCTTTGCTGGAATTGAATTCTGTGCGGCCTGTTAGTGCTGAGGGAATCTTTCAGCCAGTCAAACACTTAACCACCAACATCACCCCCACCACCCCCACCACCCCACCACCCCCCACCCGCTGTGGAGTGAAATACTGCAGATTCTGCCAATCTGAAATAAAAACACTGTGCTCAAAGTACTCAACAGATCAGGCAGCATCCATGGAGAGGGGGACAGTCAGGAATTCAGGTTAGAGACCTGGAGTCAGAACTGGCAGTGGTCAGGGCTATTTATTTAAATTAGGCAGGGGAATGAGATGGTTAGTGAGAACATGGAAATGTCTGTGCTTGGGTGGAATACAGGAGACAATAAATGACAAAAAGAATTGTCATGAAAGAAAAAATGGCAAAGAGAGAAAAGATATATATCTTGAAGTATAAATGCAAAATCATCATTCTGTCACAACAAACGAATGAGTTCGAATTTTTGATCTGAAGTTGTTGAACTCAGTGTTAAATGTAAACATTCTCCCATTTTTTGGGATGCATCTTTGAAGATGATGTTTGGATTTCATATTTATAATTTTTCCTCCTTTACTTGTCCTGTCACAATCTCATTTTGCTTTTCGTTTTCATCCCTTCTCCCATCTAATGTCTCCTGTCTCCCGGGTTACCACAGATCTTTTCATTTGTTGTCCCTTCCTTTCCATGACTGGTTTAAATCCTGTTTCAGTACATTTCCAGTTCTGACAAAGGGTTAGCAGCCTGAAACGTTAACTCTGTCTCCCCACAGGCACTGCCAGAGCTGCTGAGAATTTCCCGCATTTCCTGTTTGCTTTCTATCATCTTATCTTTTCCTTCTTGCCCTGACTGTAAAGATTTTAATCTGACTGAAACTGATACAACTTCTGACCTTTGCTATCATGTCATTGCAAGCCTTAGGTCAACTACAATAGCACACCAAGTTGGGAAAGCTCATCGAAAGGGACTTACAGTTGGATTGGCTCCACAACCACTTGAGTATAATCAGCGTTTTCATAAGTTTCACACTCTTGAGTACATTTCCTGCAATAAACATAAAGTTTTGATACTGAGCAAAGGGCATTTGTCGCATTCACAATGGAACACCCATCCTCAAGCTGCAGCCCTCAAGCTTGTCTCTTAACTGGAACCGATCAGTGCCTTTCCCTTAGTGTCTTATAAACCATTACTTTATACACAGTTTGCCACTTGGTTCTATGTTATATTGAGCAAAGTTCTGTATCTACTCAGTCAGTTGATGAACTTGTTACTTAATTGTCCTTTCCGTGATAATACTCTGGTTTTGAAATTCATTTCTCCTTGTTGTTTATTTATTAAAATGACCAATTAGTGAGATTATGATGCACTTGCCCCTTTTCATGACTATTTTGGCTGTTCCAGTCTGCGGGTGTCACTAGTTAATATGCAAATCCACATTCAATAAACTTTGAAATAAAGGATCTTTACATCCTCTGAATTAAACTTTTCCATCATCTTTCCGCATCCCATGACTTGCACAAAATTGTAACTCATGTTCAGTTGAGCCTATCCATCTCACTTCTCTGACTATATTACATAAAGATACAATTTTATACTGAACAATATGATCCCCACGTTCTGACAGTGCTGAAATAAAATAAATCCCACACTGAGATACAGTGACCTATGACCAGTTTGAGATGTTTTGCAATCCAAGAGTCTTTGAAAATCGTGCCATTCACCACATGGTTGAGAAAGCATTCCCAGAATTACACTGAGGTCACTCAAAACAGTTCCTGAGATTTCAGAGAAATGAACCATTCTGCCAATATTAATGGAAAGTTATAAAATCAATGAACGAATGCAAAATACTGCAGGTGCTGGAAATCCGAAATAAGAACAGACAAGGCTGGGATTGTTGATGGAACAGCATCAACCGGAAATGTTCACTTATCGCTCCATAAGGTTAGCCTGATCCAACAGAGTAATGGAATCTTGTTGTAAGTTTGGATCACGAGGTATCCTGTGAAAGGGAACAAGTTGAGCTAATGGTCTTCATTTCTGAAATATGTTAAATGTTCAGGTCCCATTCCTAATAAGTATTCAATTTGAAAGTTGATGGAGCAGGAACATTGGTCAGATTGTACTGAGACAATGAGGAGATACTTGAATGATTATTGAAATTGAATGAATGTTGGGGTAATGGGGAAGGGCAAGTGGTTGGCACTGTGTCAAAATGTGTAGACAGCTGATGCAGATACGATGGGCTGAATGGCTTCCTTCTGACTACTGGGTGATTATTAAACTTGATCTCCCCTTTCCTTTCCTGGGTGTGCAGACTGCATGCTGGATTGTGTTTCAGTAGAAGTTCTCCAGCACTCATCAGGAGCTAATACAAAAAACACCTAAGTCACTATATAGTAATGGTCCTGAAAATATCTTGTCAGTGGTTATTAGCTCCAATACTAGCCATATCCTGAGTTGGACTTGCAACCACCTGTTAATATTTGGATTTAAATAGGTAAATCTCAAAGAGTAGAACAAATCAAATCCAAACAATTACCGCCCCATTAGTCTAATTGCAATTAACAGCAACGTTTTGGAAGGTGTCATCAAGAATGCTACTGAGCTGCACTCACTCAGCAATAACTTATTTATTGGTGTTCAGTTCTGCAGAGTTGGCCAGCACCAGACCTCATAACAAATATTATCCAAACAAGGACAAAAGAGCTGAACTCCTAAGGTGAGATGAGGTGACACCAAACCAGCAATTGCCCAAGTCTGACCTGAAGGAAACTTAAAATAATGAGAAATGGGATGAAACTCTCATTGATTGGAGTCATTCCTGGCACATTGGAGGGTGGGTGTGATTGTTGGAAGTCAGTCACCTCAGCTCCAGGACATCTCTGCAAGAGTTCCTCAGGGAAGTGTCCCAGGTCCAGTTATCTTCAGCTGCTTCATCATGGACAATCCATCCAGCATAAGGTCGGAATTCAGGATGTTTGTTGATTGTTTGCAATGTTTAGTCCCATTCCTGACTCATCAGACACGATCGAAGAGTTTGTTGCTGGAAAAGCATAGCTGGTCAGGCAACATCTGTGGAGCAAGAATCGATGTTTCGGGCATAAGCCCTTCATCAGAATTCCTGAAACGTAGATTCTCCTGCTTCTCGGATGCAGCCTGACCGGCTGTGCTTTTCCAGCACCACACTCCTTGATTCTGATCTCCAACATCTGTCAGATATTATGTCCATATATAACAACATTTGTACAATATTCCAACTTGAGCTGACAAGTAACAGTTGCTCCACACAAATATCAGGTATCTCCAAAAAGAGAGATTGTAACCATTTTTCATGACATCAATGCATTCCCTAGTGTCAGCATCCTGGGGGAAGGGTGAGGGGTTGCAATAGACCATTGTCTGAGCTGGACCAGTTATATAAATACCGGTGTTACAAGACTATCTCAGAGACTGGTGATTCTTTAATATGTACCTCACCTCCTGACTCCCCTAAATCCGTCCACTATCTACAAAGAGCAAGTCATGAATGTCTGGGTGATGTCTGCTCCAACAACTCTCAAGGAACTTGATAATAAAGCAATGCCCTTGACTGGCACCACATCCACAAACATTGCCTGTTTCCACCATGAATGCACCCCAGCAGCAATGTGCAGCAGGTGGAAGATGTGTAAGAACCCTTTGATAGAATTTTCCAAAGTAGCAACCTCTACCATCTCAAATCAATCAGCTGTACACGGAAACTACCTCTGAGTAGGTATCAGAGGATAACATCGACTGAGCTACCCTCACATTAATCCACCTTCATTGGATAATGATCAGGAGCAGAATATGTGTGCTGATATCCACAATGGTCACTACATACTAAAGAATCTAGTGGGATGATCTGTCCACTCTAATTCTGAATGACTCAGTAAAGATGAAGAACAGGACATTTCCACCAGACCAATACAGGGTCACTGATATCTGTTCTACTTCAGAAACGAAAGCGTATATCTCATGGTCTTTCTGATATTTCCTGCATTCCCTTGTTTACTGAAGAAGGGCTCATGCCCGAAATGTCAATTCTCCTGCTCCTTGGATGCTGCCTGACCTGTTGCGCTTTTCCAGCAACACATTTTCAGCTTCCCTTGTTTACAGTTTAATAACCTGTCAGCATAGTGTCAATCTTCACATTATCTCTCAAACTGCATTTCCTCATTTTCTGTTTCAACTCAAACATGAGTTCCTAAATAATGGCTGACTTTTTTGGATCCAGCAGGTTACATGACAATGCGTATAAATTCTTCAATGCATTTTCACTAACAGGGGCACACAAAGAAATCACATGATGTACTCTGTGTAATTGGTAACTATTCTACCAGCTTGATTAATTTTTCTGTTTATTTTCCCTCCCCACAGCAAACATCATAACAATTATAATTCTGTTGCAAGGAAAGTGTGGTCTTTCAAAATGTATTACGCGATACTTGGTGGCGATGTCAGCAGCAGATATACTGGTTATTATCCTCGATCTGCTATTGAGACACATTCCAATCATATATAAGAGAGAGTTACGTTTCATACGGACCATCCCCATCTGTAATATCCACGCTGTCTTCCTTTATGCAGCCACCGACTGTTCTGTCTGGTTTACTGTCACTTTTACCTTTGATCGATATGTGGCCATTTGTTGCCCAAATCTGCAAATTAAATTTTGTACTGAGAAGACAGCAGCTGTGGTTCTGGGAACAGTGACTGTGCTGAGTGGTTTGAAGAACATTTTCTGGTACTTTATGTTCACATCTCAGTATTTGCTCAGAAATCAGCCCTGGTTTTGTTCAGTACCAAATGATTATCTCTCATCTCCAGCCTGGGGAACAATCGAGTGCCTTCATTATATCCTGAACCCAGCAGTGCCATTTGTTCTGATTCTGCTGCTCAATGCTTTAAGTGTCAGGTACATTTTAGTGGCCAGCAGAGCCCGCAGGAGACTTCAGGCTCACAGCAGTGGGGAGAATCCCAGTGACCCAGAAATGGGGACTCGAAGGAAGTCCATAATTTTATTGTTTGTTATCTCAGGGAATTTTATTCTGTTATGGTCAGTGTTCACTGTGTACTCTCTATGGAAACGCATGAGTCAGATGGGGTATCGGGCCATACATCTACATTATTTTGTCCGAGATATCGGATTCATTCTCCAGCTCCTAAGTTGCTGCACTAACACTTGTATATATGTTGTGACCCAGACTAAGTTCAGGAAACAGCTGAAGAACATGGTAAAACACCCTCTTACTCGATTGGGAAAGCTCATTAAATGATGAGATGGATTGAAGAATTCAGTTTCAGAATCAATCCAATCCCCTCTCTGTGGGGTCAGTGGTACAGACACAGTGAGGGGAGTCTGCTCTCTCCAATCTTTGTGATACAGACTGAGTACGTTCAGTTGGCAGGCCTGATGATCTACTACAGACACAGTGTGATTGGTCTGTTATCTCTGGGTCAATGATATAAACACAGTGCGGTCAGTCTACTCTCCTCAAAGTACATGAAACTGATACAGTTGGGACAATCTGCCCTCTCTAGTCTCTACGACAAAGAGACAATGAGTTTGGTTTGCACTCTCACTGGGATAGATGTGAATACACTAATACCAATGAGGTCTAGTCAGTTAGCACTTGAGTCTGATCTCCCATTGTTCATGCTGATCTTCCTGCAGCCTTAATCCTCTTTTCCACCTACCTTCTATCCCACTGAATCCCTCATTAGTGATGAGTCCACATAACTCTTCCATACAAGCCATCAATGAGCCTGCCTCCATTGTTATCAGGAAGATCCTTCCACACACTATTGCACAGTGAGATGAAATACCTGTTGTATGTGTTGCCACAAATACTTTGTCAGTTTTAAAGGGAGTTTGCAGAGTTTGGATGAGTTCAATTTGTTTGAACTCAATTATACATGAGGCTAGACAGGGACTTTGAAATAGTGGACAATATCTGATGGTGTTAAATTTCATTCAGTAAAGCATCTGACAACAAAATTCGATTGAAAGAGCATGCAAGAGACAAAACTGTTTTAAGACCATGAGACATCGGAGCAGAATTTAGGTCATTCAGCCCAGTGAGTCTGGTCCACCATTGAATTATGGCTGATACGTTTCTCAACCCCATTCTCCCACTTTCTCCCTGTAATCCTTGATCCTTTTGATACTCAAGAACCTGTTGATCTCAGTCTTAAGTATATTCAATGACATGGCCTCCACAACCTTCTGTAGCAATGAATTTCATAGATTCACCACAGTCTGGCTGAAGACGTTTCTAATTATCTTTGTTCTAAAAGGTCTTCCCTTTACTCTAAGGTTATGCCCTTGGGTCCTAGTCTCTCCTGCCAATGGAAACATATTCCCAATATCTACTCTGTCCAGGCCATTCTGTATTCTGTATGTTTCAATTAGATCCCCCCTCATCCTTTTAAACTCCATCAAATATAGACCCAGAGTCCTTAAATGTTCCTCATATGTTAAGCTTTTCTTTCCTGGTAATTTTTAAAAATTTCATTTCAATTACTCTGCTGTCCTGCGCGTTTGGCACTTCTTTGCACTCTATGCTGCCTGTGTATGATCATATAGTTTGTGCTGTCCATGTAGCACCTTGGTCCTGGAGGAACTCTGTCTCCTTTTTCCATTATCGGTTGTATATGGTAGAAAAGACAAATAAAGCTACTCTTGATTCTTGAATCTTGACTCCTGGGAATATTCTTGTGGATCTTCTCTGAACACACTCCAAGGGCAGTACATTCTTCCTGAGATATGGGCCCCAAAACTGCACACAATACTCCAAAAGTGTTCGGACCAGAGCCTTATAGAGAGTTAAAGAGCCTCAGAAATACACCCCTGCTTTAATGTTCTTATCATCTCAGGATAAAAGCCTTTTCTGCACTTGCCTTCCTAACTACTGACTCAAACTACAAATTTACCTGGAGAGAATCCTGAATTAAAACTCCTAAGTCTCTTTGCACTCCAGACTTCTGAACTTTCTCCCCATTTAGAAAATAGCCCATGCCTCTATTCTTCCTACCAAAGTGCATGACCTCACACTTTCCCACATTGTGCTCCATCTGCCACTTCTTTGTCAACTCTCCTACTTTGTCCAAATCCTTTTGCAGTCTCCCCGCCTCCTCAATTCTGCCTGTCACTCTACCTATCTTTGTATAAGTTGGAAACTTAGCTGGAATGCCCCCAGTTCCTTCATCAAGATCATTAATGTACAAAGTGAAAAGTTGTGGTCCCAACAATAAGCCTTGCAGAATACCTGTTGTCACCGGCTGCCATCCTGAGAAGGACCCTTTTACCCTCCTCTGCTTTCTGCCAGACCGCCAGACTTCTTTCCATGCTAGCACCTGGCCTCTAATACCATGGGCCCTTACCTTACTCAGTAGCCTCCTTTACAGCACCCTGTCAAATGCCTTCTTGAAATCCAGGTAGATAACATCCATTGTCTCTCCTTGATCTAATCTGCTCGTTACTTCCTCAAGGAATTCTATAGACTTGACCTTCCCTTGATGAGACCATGCTAACTCCAGTCTATTTTACCAGACACTTCCAAGTATTCAGAACTCTCATCCTTCATAAGGGATTCAAGGATCTTTCCCACAACCAAGGCTCGGCTAATTGGTCTGTCATTTTCCATAATTTGCCTGACTCCTTCTAAATATTTAATATATTTTATACATAATCAGATATTTAATCTTCTCCCTCCTTATTTCTTTTTTATTTGTTGCCCTCTGTTGGTCTTTGTAAGTTTCCCAATCCTCTGGTTTCCCACTGCCTTTGCCCGATTACATGCTTTTGCTTTTGCCTTTTTGCTATCCCTGACTTCCTTAGTCAGCCATGGTTGTCTCATCCTCCCTCCACCATGCTTTCTTTTCCCTCTGGATGAATCTCTGTTGTGTCTCCTGAATTACTCCCAGAAACTCCTGCCATTGCTGTTCCACTGTCTTTCCTGCTCGGCTCCTCTCACAGTCAATTCTACCCAGCTCCTCCCTCATGCCTCTGTAGTTTCCTGTATTCAGCTGTCATACCGTTACCCCTGATTTTATCTCCTACGTTTCAAATTGCAGTGTAAATTCAATCGTACTATGATCACAGCCTCTGAAGGATTCCTTCACCTTAAACATTCTCAACAAGCCTGCCTCATTGCACAACACAAAATCTAGAATTGCCTGTTCCTCCGTGGGCTCCACCACAAGCTGCTCTAAATGGCCATGTCTTAGACATTCCACAAATTCCTTTTCTTGCAATCTACTACCAACCTGATTTTCCCAGTCCACCTACATAATAAAATCCCCCATGATCACTGCAACTTTGCCTTTCCTACACATCTTTTCTGTCTCCTGGTGTGTCTTGTACTCCAGCTCCTGAGTATTGTTTGGAGGCCTGCACATAACCCTAAATATGTCTTTTTTCAAATTTGCAGTTCCACAATTCTACCCACACAGATTCTACACCATCTGACCTTCCTTCGTTTCTTACTGTTGAGTTAATTTCATTTTATACTGATAAGGCATCACCACTCCCTCGGCCCACCTGGCTTGTTTTTGTTCGGATGTATATCATTGAACATTCATCTCCCAAACCTGAACCCTTTTTAGCCAAGTCTCTGTGATCCCCACCATGTCATACCTGTCAATTTCTATCTGCGTCACAACCTCATTTCCCTTATTCCTTATCCTGTGTGCATTCAGGTAATGACCTTCAGTCCTGAACTGAACATCTCTCTTCTCATTGTCATTCACTTGTCCAGTTATCCTCGTCATAAATATAAGACAGGCATCAAACTGGGTCCGAAACCTAACTCCTGGATACAAAATCACTTCCTTCCTTGAGACAGAATACCTCAAGTGCTCACATGGGCAAAAGCCCTTACTCCTGTCTTTGAAAGCTGCTAAACCCAAAAAGGCATCCCTCTGATTGAGCAAAACCCAACCTGGGTCAGGAGCACACTTCAACTTCCCCCAGGATATTGAGAGCTCTCATAATGTGGTGCTTGAACTCTTGTTTTGTAGTTCATTTGGCCCTGTGCTCAGTGTTAATTAAAATTTACTGTTTGACACCAACCTGCTCATGATGTGTTAATGGTTATTTTAATTGGCTTTCCCATCTGCATCAATTGCCTTTGTGTTTGCACTGTCTGTTGTTCTCTCTCAGAATGACAGGCCTCTAATCATTGCTGTATCCATGGCTTTAATTCTCAAGGGCAGTTTTAGCTGGCAAAAGACTGGAGACATCTTCTCTCTTCGACATGAACAGCCTTTTCAGTAAAACAAGATATTACTAATATTTACGTGTAAAATTATTAAAAATCCAGCCTTTATTCAGTGATAATTTTGAATCTTTTTCTTCGTCAATTCCAGCATAATGTAAGTGTTTCTAATGCAGTTGCTTTGTTGCAACCCACCCACTGGTGAGGGACCACTCTGGGAATATATGTGGCTGTGTGACTGTCCAAGATAACTTCGTTTTTGTGGACGGAATTGGAAAGATTTGGCCTCTTTCCCTTTAGTAAGATTAACAAATGTGTATGTTTGTAAAACTTCTCTAAAAACAACCGATTAAATACACATTTTTATACTAAATTCTATAACTCCAATTACTTACAATCTTCTCGATATACGATGGCCCTAAGAACTGTTTCCTAACTGGAGTCAAAGTCTCTTCTAATAAACAGGGTGGGGCTCATTGCCTCTCAGTGATTATTTACACATCAGAAGGATGTGTGGTCCATTGTAACAGAGACTGTCAGAAGAATCTGATCTCTTGTTCGACTCCTCCCAGATCCTCCCACCATGTCATGATCACTGTGGATTGTCCTTTTACACTCAATCAACATTAACCATTTCAAACCCATGTACAGCATTTCATCTATTGTTATCAGATGGACTGAAGTACAGTGAAATGTTTTGTTTAACGGGCAGTAGAGGTGCAACATAACATACAGACAGATCATTGGATATTGAGGCGGAGCAAGGCATGCAGGGTTACAGCTGCAAAGGAGATACACAAATGCAAGATCAGCACTAGATTTGAAGTTAAAGAGGTCCACAGTGGCACGGTGGCACAGTGGTTAGCACTGCTGCCTCACAGCGCCAGAGACCTGGGTTCAATTCCCGCCTCAGGCAACTGACTGTGTGGAGTTTGCACATTCTCCCCGTGTCTGCGTGGGTTTCCTCCGGGTGCTCCGGTTTCCTCCCACAGTCCAAAGATGTGCAGGTCAGGTGAATTGGCCATGCTAAATTCCCCATAGTGTTAGGTAAGGGGTAGATGTAGCGGTATGGGTGGGTTGCGCTTCGGCGGGGCGGTGTGGACTTGTTGGGCCGAAGGGCCTGTTTCCACACTGTAACTAATCTAATCTAATCTAATCATTCAGCAGTTGAAGAACAGCAGGGAAGAAGCTGTGGCTGTGTGTGTTGAAGTTTCTACATCTCCTGCCTGATGGAAGAGGTTGGAAGAGAGTCTGACTGGATGGGAGGGGTATTTGATGGTGTTCCCTGTCTTTCAGCAGCAACGTGAACTACAGATGGTTTCGATTGATGGAAGGTTGGCTTGTGTCATGGTCTGTGCTGTGTTCATAACTTTCTGTAGTTTTTTACGGTCCTGGGCAGAGCTGTTCCCGTACCAAGCTGTGATGTACCCAGATAGAGTGCTTCATGTGGTGCAGCTATAAACATTGGTGAGAGTCCTTACGAATGTGCTGAATTTGCTTAGCCTCCTGAGGAAGAAGAGTCATTGTTGTGAACTCCATGACATCCTCTCTACATCTCTATTCAATCCTCTCCATTCCTCCATTCAGTCCTCCGTACGCCTCCATTCAGTCCTCCGTACACATCCATGCAGTCCCTAAGACTCCTCCATGCTGTCCTCTATAGACCTCCATAGAGTCCCCAAGAGACCTTCTTGCAGTCTCTCATGATTTGGAGATGCCGGTGTTGGACTGGGGTGTACAAAGTCAAAGTCACACAACACCAGGTTATAGTCCAACTGGTTTATTTGGAAGCAGTAGCTTTTGGAACTCTGCTCCTTCATCAGGCAGTTGTGGAGAATAAGAATTTAAGACACAGAATTTACAGCAAAAGTTTACAGTGTGACATAACTGAAATTATATATTGAAAAGGACCTGGATTGTTTGTTCAGTCTCTCATCTGTTAGAATGACCATGTTGGATTGAGTTTTTTTATGTATAAATCGCAAAACCTTTTTTAAAAGTCACATTTTCAAGGGAGAAGGAGCAGCGCTATGAAAGCTAGAGCTTCCAAATAAACCTGTTGGACTATAACCTGGTGTGGAGTGATTTTTTTTTTAATTTTATGCAGTCTCCCATTAACCTCCATGCAGTGGAGGCAAAGAGGTGATGGTCTTCTGGTATTATTAGGAGACTATCGATCCAAAAACTCAACCAGTACTCTGGGGAACAACTGTCACGACAGATCGTGGAATTTGTACATTGTTAAAAAAAAATCTGCAAATAAGAATCTGGTTCACTAATGTCCGATAGGGACGGAAATCTGCTGTCCTCACCTGGTCTGTCCTACACGTGACTCCAGACCCCCAGCAGTGTGAGTGATGCTCAATTGCCCCTGATCTGGCCTGGCAAACCATTCAGTTGTACCAGTCATTACAAAGTCTCAAATAAATGAAATTGGAAGGATCACCTGGCACCGACCTTGGCACCCGAATATGTAGAAACAGTCCTGTCGATCCTGCAAAGTCCTCCTTACTAAAATCTGTGGATGGTGCCAAAATTGTGAGAGGGGTCTCACAGACTAGTCCAACATAGTCATACCCACAGACTCCTATCTGACATTCTATGTCCCAGTCAGCACCATCACTATCCCTGGATATGTCCTGACAGACCCAGCAGAGGAGGCAGCACAGTGGGGATACAGTCGGGAGGGAGTTACCCTGTGAGTCCTCAACATTGACTCCAGACCCCATGATGTCTCACGGCTTCAGGTTAAACATGAACAAGGAAAGCTCCTGCTGATTACCACCTACCGTCCTCCCTCAGCTGATGAATCAGTTCTCCTCCATGTTGAACAACACTTGGAGAAACCACTGAAGGTGACAAGGACACAACATGTACCCTGGGGGGGGGTGGATTTCAATGTCCACCATCAAAAGTGTCTCGGCGCAATACAACTGATTGAGCTGGTTGGGTCCTAAAGGACAGAGCTGTTAGACTGGATCTGCGGCAGGTGGTGAGGGAACCAACAAGAGGAAAAAACATACTCGACCCCATCATTGCCAAGCCGACAGCTACAGATGCTTATATCCATGGCAGTATCAGGAAGAGCGATCACTGTACAGTCCTTAAAGAGACAAAGTCCTGTCTTTATATTGAGAATCATCTCCGTCGTGTTGTGTGGTACGAATGTGTGTCACAAATGAGACAGACTTCAAACAGATCTAACAACTCAAGATTTGCCATCCATGATGTGATGTGGGCCATTAACAGCAGCACAATCTGTGATCTCATGGCCCAGTATATCCCCCACTCAACCATGACCATCAAGCCAGTGGATCAACCCTGGTTCAATGGAGAGTGCAGGAGGGCATGCCAGGAGAAACACCAGGCTTAGCTGAAGATGAGATGTCAACCTGGTGAAGCCACTAAACTGAACTACTTGCATGCCAGTCAGCATAAACAGCAAGTGATAGACAGAGCGAAGTGATCCCACAATCAACGGATCAGATCTGAGCTCTGCAGTCCTGCCACATCCAGTCGTGAATGATAGTGGACAACTGAACAACTCACTGGAGGAGGAGGCTCCACAAACATTCCCAACCTGAATGATGGAAGAGCCCAGCACATCATTGCAAAAAATATGGATGAAGCATTTGCAGCAATCTTCCGTCAGAAGTGCTGAATGAATTATCCATCTCCCCCCCCTCCAATGGGCCCCAGCGTTACAGATCCCAGTCTTCAGCCAATTGGATTCACTCCACATGAGATCACAAAATGGTGGGAGACACTGGATTCTTCAAAGGCTATAGGCCCTGACACCAGTCCAGCAATAATACTGAAGACATGTGCTCCAGAGCATGCGGCTCCCCTCGACAAGCTGTTCCAGTACAGTTACAACACTGGCATCTACTCAACCGTGTGGAAAATTGCCCAGGTATGCCCTGTACAGAAAAAAGCAGGTCAAATCCAAAAGAACCAATTACCAAACCATCAGTCTATTCTTGATAATGAGTGAAGTGGTGGAAGTTGTGATCAGCACTGCTATTGAGCAGCTCCTGCTCAATGATAACCTGGTCAGTGACGCCCAGTTTGGGTTCCACCAGGACCACTCAACTCTTGACCACATTACAGCTTTGGTTAAAACATGGACAAAAGAGCTGAATTCAAGAGGGGAGGTGAGAGTGACAGACTGTAATATCAAGGCCAAGTGGACTGAGGGTGGCATCAAGGACCCCTAGCAAAGCTGAATTGATGGGCGAATGGATGGGGGGATGACTGGGGCAAACTCCTTAGTGGTTGGTGTCAGACCAGTGACATAGAAAGATGGTTGTGGTTGTTGAAGGTCAGTTAATTCAGCTCCAGGACATCTCTGCAGGGGTTCCTTCGGGTCATGTCATTGGCAAAAACATCTCCAGCTGCTTCAGCATAAGGTGCCCATAAGCACATTTCCTCCCTCATTAAGTTGAAGTGGGGATGTTCAGCGATGACTGAGCAATGTTCTGCATCATTCACGACTCTTTAGACATTGAAACAGTTTGTGTTAAAATGCAGTGTCCAGGCTTGGGCTGACAAGTGGCCAGTAACATTCGCAGCACACAGAGCCAGGCTCTGACCATCACCAATAAGAGAAAATCTGACAATTGACACTTGACTTTCAATGGTGTGACCATCACTGAATCCCCAAATGCCAACATCCTGGGGGATATCATTGACCAGACACTCCACTGGACTCACCACATAAACACAGTAACGACAAGACCAGTTCAGAGGCTAATAATACTATAGAGAGTGACTCACCTCCTGACTCCCCAAGGCACAAGACAGGAGTGTGTTCGAATATTCCCAACTTGCCTGAATGAGTTCCAACAATACTCAAGGAACTTGACACCATCCAGGACAAAGGAGGCTGCTCGATTGGCATTACATCCACAAGCATTCACTCCCTTCCTCTCTGACGTTCAGTGGCAGGTATGTAAAATCTACAAGATGCACCAAAGATCATCAGACAACACCTTCCAAATCCATAAACACTACCATCTAGAAGGGCAAGGGTGGCAGATACATAGGTTTGCCACCAACTTCAAGTTCCCCACCAAGCCCCTCGCCATCCTGACTTGGAAATACATCACCATTCCTTCATTGTCACTGGGTCAAAATCCTGGAATTCCCTCCCTAATGGCATTGTGGGTAAACCCACAGCAAGTGGACTGCACCGGGTCAAGAAGGTAAATCACTACCACCTTCTCAAGGGCAACTAGTGCTGAGCAATAAATACTTGCCCAGTCAGCGACACCCAGATCCCACCAATAAATAAATAATGTCCTCTACACACCTCTATGCTGTCCTCTGTACAGATTCATCCTCTGCACTGTCTGATACTCTGACTAGTGACATGGTGAATGCCTGTCACTCTGCACTAAACACTGAGATAAACCTGACAGCCCACAAGTAAACACAAAGTGAATGAGCCTTTAGAAAGTTAGTTCAGAGCCAGACGGAGCATCCTGTGTCGCTGCATGAAATGTGCTCATGCCCCCGACTGTGAACCAACCTGGCAGAAGCAGGTATGACATCATTGTCTCTGAGCTCCACAGTGAAGGGTGAGTTAATCTGAAAGCAGCCAGAATGATGTGGTGAGGCTGGGGTTTGGTGATGCCCACACACACCGACAAAGTGTGGGAGAGGACAGTGTTGATGGAGCATGCAGTGAAATGGTGCTGATGGTGGAGATGGATGAAGACCTGGAGAAGCAAACAGTGAGTTCCTGCCTCCAGGTAACTGCCCAGGCTTTCCTGTTGGGAACTGGCACCATCTGGTTTCCATAGGAACTGAAGGAAGGATTAGAATCTCCATCGACATGAGGCAAGATCAGCTCCTAATGAGATAAAACGGCATGAAAATGAAGTGGTCACCCCTCACTAGTGAGATTCAGAATTCGCTCTTTTATCTAGAATGGTGGTTTGATTCTTGCCATATTTTCTTAACTTTCTTACCTTTGCTCAGACCCACTCAAGGGCAGCAGAAAATTCAACTCTATAAAAATTACTATCAATGTTCTTTTTAATCTACCAACAGGTTTGAGGATCCCAGGCCTAAGTATTTTCAATGCTGGTCATCCTGTAGGACACAAAGCAGACACATCGGTTTCCCATAAGGGTCACATGGACACCCGGAGCTATGATCTGACCTCTGACCCTGCAGTGACCTGACTTTGACCGGAACGGAATCGGCCCAATCAGTGATTTGACCCCGAGGAGGATAACCAGGAAGAAAACCCTGGATTAAATTTACACCACCATAAACATTCAGAGACAAAATTCCCCGAGGCCTTATTTGTCGTGGCTGGTGACCCCTAACCAAACCAACCTCAAGAGGACGCTGCCAAAGTCCCACCAACACATCTCTTGGCCCACTCGAGGACCCAACATCCTGGACCAGCGTTACACAACCATCAAACACACCGACCGCTCCACCCCCCGCAGCACACATCGGAAAATCAGATCACAATGTTGTGTCCCTCCTCCCAGTACACAAGCAGAAGCTAAAGTGGGAGGACCCTTCTCAGAAAGAAATACAATGCTGGTCCGAGGCAGTGGAAGAGCATCTGCAGGACAGTTTGGGATCAGTGAACTGGACTGTGTTCAAATATTCAGCGGAAAACCTGGACGATTACGCCAACACAGTCACAGAGGTCATGAGCAACTCCATGGACGATTGCATGCCAAAGTCACTCCGGCTGTTCCCCAAATGGGAACTTTGGGTGAACTGGGAAATCCAGTCCCTACTGAACACCAGGCACTCAGCATTCAAGTTGGATAACCCAGACCATTAGAGAAAATCCAGATGTGACCTCCGCAAAACCATCAGAAATTCTAAGGCAATACGGGCCAAGTTAGAGGTCCAAACTAACCATTCAGGCAACCACTGCCTGTGGGAAGGCCTAAACAACATAACAGGATACAAAATGAAGCTCAGCAAGATAGCAGACAAAAGACACATCCCTCCCCGATACCCTCAGTGTTTACTATGCTCAGTTCAAGCAGAATGCCAGCAGCGCGGTGTCACCGGCTCCGATAGCTCCAGGGAAACCTGTTCACACCGTCACTGTTGCTGATGCCTGATCAGCCTTCCTCGGAGTCAATCCAAGGGAAGTGACAGGCCCAGACGGAGTCTACTCCAGTCCTGTGTGAACCATATGGTGGAGGTATTCGCTGAAATCTTCAACCTCTCCTTACTACACTCCAAAGTCCCCACCTACTTCAAGAAGCCCATCACCATCCCAGTATCTAGGAAATCCGGTGAAATGTGACTTAATGATGACCTCCAAGTGGCTCTAACCTCCGTAATGCTGTAGTGCTTCGAGAGCCTGGTCATGGCTCACATCAGCCCTGGTCTCCCAGCCTGCCTCGATTCCCTCTGACCAATGTAATAGAACCACAGCATTTCCCAACCCTGCCCTCACCCCTGGAACATCTGTATAACAAGGACATCTACATCAGACTCCTGCTAATCAGCTACATCTCCACCTCCAACACCATTATCCCCTCCAGACTGATCCCAAAACTCGGAGACTCTGAGTCTCGGCTCCACTCTCTGCAGCTGGATCCTCAGCTTCCTGACCCACAGACCACAATCAGTGAAGATAGACAGCAGCACCTCCTCCACGATAACACTCAACCCTGGAGCCCCCCAAGGATGTGTTCTCAGCCCCTACTGTAGTCCATGTACACCCACGGCAGTCTGGCTAAAGTCCGTACAAACACCATCTCCATGTTTGCTGCAGACCCCACTGTGGGAGGATGGATATCAAACAACAGGAAGGAGATCGAGGGCTTGGTGCCATGGTGCAGTAAGAACACCCTCTCTCTCAGTATCAGCAAAACTGAAGAACTGATTATTGACCTCAGAAAGACAGGAGGAGAACATGCCTCCTTCTCCATCAATGGAGCTGAGGCTGAGAGGGTGGAGAGTGTCAAGTTCTGAGGAGTGACAATAACCCGCAATCTGTCCCGGATTTCCCACATAGATGTGATGATCCAGAAGGTACGCCTCTTCTTCCTCAGGCAGCTCAGGGAATTTGGCCAGTCCATAAGGTCCCTCACCAAACTCTACAGATGCAACAGAGAGAGCATTCTGTCTGAGTGTAACAACTGCTCTGCCCAGTACGGTAAGTAACTACAGGAGGGTGTGTGCACAGCCCAGACCATCACGGAAGCCAACCTTCCATCCATGGAGTCCATTTACATGGCTCATGCACCAGCAGCTTCAAGAACAGCTTCTTCCCAGCTGTTATGAGACTGATGAATGGAATCTCTAACTTCAAATAACGCTTACCTTGTTAATGTTGGTCTTGCCCTGTTGGATGTAACCTGTACGCCTGTGTCCAAGTTTCTGTTCACCCTGTGACCTGTACATCCCTGCTTACTGGGATCTACCTATACTGCTCATAAACAAAGCTTTACACTGTACTGAGGGAAACGTGACAATCAACCAATCAATGTGTCTCCCTTCACCCTGAACCACAGCTTTTCAACATGTCTCTCTGCTCTAAGTACCTTCAACACCATGTTACTGATGCTGTCCTTGCTTTAAACTCGGGGAGGCAGAGTACCCCAACTGACTGGCTGGGGGTTAAATATCCAGAGGTACCAGACTATTCAGAAACACAGACAGGAGTGTCAGGGAGGTGGTGTAACTCTGATATTCAAGGACTACCTCTGGGCAGTGCTGAGAGATGATATAGGTTTTAGCGAGAATGAGGTTGAATCCATTTGGGTGGAAATTAGAAATTCTAAGAAGAAATGTCACTGATAGGTGTATTCTCTTGGCCACCAAATAATGGCATGGGGTTTGCAATAAACAAAGAAATAACTACTGCCTGTAAAAATGGTATGGCTATTTTAGTGGGTGATTTTAATCTACATGTAGATTGGTCGAACCAGCTCGGTCAGGGCAGCCTGGAGGAGGAGTTAGTTGTGTGTATCCGCCATAGTTTTCTTGAACAGAATGTAATAGAACCAATGAGAGAGAAAGCTATCCTAGATCAGGTCCTGTGTAACGAGACAGGAATAATTAATGACCTCATAGTTAGGGATCCTCTTGGAAGGAGCAATCACAGTATGGGTGAATTTAGAATACAGATGGAGAGTGTGAAGATAAAATCCAATGTGAGGGTCCTGTGTTTGAACAAGGGGGACTACAATTGCGGCATGGTGGCTCAATGGCTAGCATTGCTGCCTCAGAGTGCCAGACACCTGGGTTCAATTCCTGCCTTGGGCAACTGTCTGAGTGGAGTTTGCACATTCTCCCTGTGTCTGTGTGGGTTTCCTCCGGGTGCTCCGGTTTCCTCCCACAGTCCAAAAATGTGCAGTTTAGGTGAATTGGCCATGCTAAATTGCCCGTAGTGTTAGGATCATTAGTCAGGGGTGAATGTAGGGAAATGGGTTTGGGTGGGTTTCTCTTCGGAGGGTCGGTGTGGACTTGTTGGGCCGAAGGGCCTGCTTCCACACTGTAGGGACTTTCTAATCATGTAGAATGAGGGAGATCCTGGATAAAGTGGACTGGAAACAAAGATTTCATGGTGGGACAGTTGACGAGCAGAGGAGGACTTTTAAAGAAATTTTTCAAAGTGCTCAGCGAAGGTATATTCCAGTGAAAAGGCAGGACTATAAGAAAAGGGACAATCTGCTGTGTGTCTAAGGAAATAAGGGAGGCTATCAAATTGAAAGGGGAGGCATACAAAGTGAAACATGGCTCAGGGATGGACAGGACTGGCAGCTTAATGTTCCAAGGTACAAATGCTTCAGGAAGGACAGAAACGGAGGCAAGAGAGGAGGGGGACTGGTGTTTTTGATAAGGGATAGCATTACAGCTGTACTGAGGGAGGATATTCCAGGAAATACATCCAGGGAATTTACTTGGGTGGAACTGAGAAATAAGAAAAGGATGATCACCTTATTGTTATTGTACTATAGACCCCCTAACAGTCAGAGGGAAATTGAGAAACAAATTTGTAAGGAGGTATCAGCGATCTGTAAGAATAATAGGGTTTTTATGGTTGGAGATTTTAACTTTCCAAACATAGACTGGGACTGCCATAGTGTTAAGGGTTTAGATGGCGAGGAATTTGTGAAGTGTGTACATGAAAATTTTCTGTTCGGTATGTGGATGTACCTACTAGAGAAGGTGCAAAACTTGACCTACTCTTGGGAAATAAGGCAGGGCAGGTGACTGAAGTGTCAGTGGGGGACCACTTTGGGGCCAGCAACCATAATTCTATTTGTTTTAAAATAATGATGGAAAAGGAGAGACCAGATCGAAAAGTTGAAGTTCTAAATCGGAGGAAGACCAATTTTGACGGTATTAGGCAAGAACTTTCAAAAAGAGATTGAGGGCAGATGTTCGCAGGTGATGGGAAGGCTGGAAAATGGGACATCGAGAGTCCAGAGACAATATATTCCTGTTAGGTAGAAAGGAAGCGCTGGTAGGTATAGGGAATGCTGGATGACTAGAGAAATTGAGTTTTTGTTTAAGAAAAAGGAAGCATATGTCAGGTATAGACAGGATAGATCGTGTGAATCCTTAGAAGAGTATAAAGGCAGTGGGAGTATATTGAAGAGAGAAATCAGGAGGGCATAAAGGGTGTATCTGATAGCTTTGGCAAATAGTGTTCAGGAGAATGAACAAGGTTTTTTTCAAATGCATTAAGGACAAAACGATAACCAGGGAGAGAATACGGCCCTTCAAAAATCAGCAAGGCGGCCTTTGTGTGGAGTCACAGGAGATGGGGAGATACTAAACATGTACATTGCACCAGTATTAACTGTGAAAAAGACATAGAAGATATAGAATGTAGGGAAATAGATGCTGAAATCTTGAAAATAGTCCATTGACAGAAGAGGAAGTACTGGATGTCTTGAAACGCATAAAAGTGGATAAATCCCCAGGACCTGAGCAGGTATACCCTAGAACTCTGTGGGAATCTAGGGAAGTGATTGCTGGGCCTCTTACTGAGATACTTGCAACATCGATAGTTACAGGTGAGGTGCCGGAAGACTGGAGTTTGGCTAACGTGGTGCCACTGTTTAAGAAGGGCGGTAAGGACAAGCCAGGGAACTATAGACCAGTGGGCCTGATGTTGGTGGTGGGCAAGTTGTTGGAGGGAATCCTGAGGGACAGGATGTACACGTATTTGGAAAGGTAAGGACGGATTAGGGATAGTCAACATGGATTTATGCTTGGGAAATCATGTCTCACAAACTTGATTGAGTTTTTTGGAAAAAGTAACAAAGAGGATTGATGAGGGCAGAGCGGTAGATGTGATCTATAAGGACTTCAGTAAGGCGTTCGACAAGGTTCCCCATGGGAGACTGGTGAGCAAGGCTAGATCGCATGGAATACAGGGAGAACTCGGCATTTAGATACAGAATTGGCTCAAAGGTAGAAGATATAGAGTGGTGGTGGAAGATTATTTTTCAGACTGGAGTCCTGGAACCAGTGGAGTGCCACAAGGATCGCTGCTGGGTCCACTACTTTTCATCATTTATATAAACGATTTGGATGTGAGCATAAGAGGTATAGTTAGTAGGTTGGCAGATGACACCAAAATTGGAGGTGTAGTGGACAGCCAAGAAGGTTACATCTGATTACAACGGGATCATGATCAGATGGGCCAATGGACTGAGAAGTGGCAGATGGAGTTTAATTTAAATAAATGTGATGTGCTGCATTTTGAGAAAGTAAATATTAGCAGGACTTGTACACTTAATGATAAGGTCCCAGGGAGTGTTGATGAACATTGAGATCTTGGAGTGCAGGTTCTTTGATCCTTGAAAGTGGAGTCACAGGTAGATAGGATAATGAAGAAGGCGTTTGGTATGCTTTCCTTTATTGGTCAGAGTATTGAGTACAGGAGTTGGGAGGTCATGTTGCGGCTGTACAGGACATTGGTTAGGCCACTGTTGGAATATTGCGTGCAATTCTGGTCTCCTTCCTATCGTAAAGATGTGAAACTTGAAAGGGTTCTGAAAAGTTTTACAATGATTTTGCCAGGGTTGGAGGACTTGAGGTATAGGGAGAGGTTGAATAGGAAAGGGCTGTTTTCGCCGGAGCATCGGAGGCTGAGGGGTGACTTTATAGAGGTTTATAAAATCATGAGACACATGGATATGATAAACATGCAAAGTCTTTTCCCAGGGGTGGGGGTGTCTAGAACTAGAGAGCGTAGGCTTAGGGTGAGAGGGGAAAGAGATAAAAGAGACATAAAGGGCAACTTTTTCTCACAGAGGTTGGTGGATATATGGAATGAGCTGGCCGAGGAAGTAATGGAGCCTAGTCCAATTGCAATATTAAAAAGACAACTGGATGGGTATATGAATAGGAAGGGTTTGGCGGGATGTGGGTCAGGTGCTGATAGGTGGGACTAGGTTGGGTTGGGACATCTAGTCAGCATGGACGAGTTGGACCAAAGGGTCTGTTTCCATGCTGTACATCTTTAAGACTCTATGACTCTGTGGTCAAGAACAGTAGGAAGCTAGAAGATTGAGAACACTTTAAACATCAACAGAAATACACAAAAAATAACTATATTGAAAAGTAAGATAGAACATAAGGAATAGAAACTGGCATAGAATGTAAAGACAGGTAAAAGTTTCAATAAATACATAAAATGAAAGAGAGTGGCTGAAGTAAACGTTGGTCCTTTAGAGGATGAGAAGGTGCATGTAGTAATGGGATATGATGAAATGGCCGAGGCATTGAACAGGTCTTCTATCATGATCTTCACAGTGGAGGACACTAACAGCATGCCAGAGACGAAGGTCTGTGAGGACCTGGAAACAATGATTATTATGGAAGACCTAGTTTGGGGTAAGTTCATGGAGCTAAGGATAGATAAGTCTCCTGGCCCTGATGGAATGCATCCCAAGATACTAAAAAAGATGACAGGAAAATAGCAAGCGCAGTAGAGGTAATTTCCTAAAATTTGCTGGATTCTGGGAAAGTCCCAGGAGATTAGAAAATAGCAAATGTTACACTACTGTTTAAAAAGGGAGATAAAAAAAAGATGGGAAATCATGGGGATAGCTTAACCTCCATAGTGGGTAAGATACTTGAGTGTATTATCAAGGAAGAAATAGCACGGCATCTTGATCGAAATTGTCTTGTTGGACAGATGCAGCATGGGTCCATGAAGGGCACGCTTGACAAATGTTTTGGAATTTTATGAAGACATTTCAAGCAAGCTGGACAACGGGGACCCAGTGGATGTGGTGTACCTAGATTTCAAAAAGGCCTTCAATAAGGTGCAGCACAAAAGGCTACTGCATGAGATAAAGATGCAGGGTATTCGGGGTAGAGTATTAGCATGGATAGTGGATTGGTTGACGAAAAGCAAACAAGGATTGAGGATGAATGAGTGATATTCTGCTTGGCAATCAGTGACTAGGGGTGTGTCTCAGAGATCAGTATTGAGACAGTAATTATTTACAGTTTATATCGATGATTTGGAGTTGGAGACCACGTGTAGGGTGTCAAAGTTTTGCAGATGACACTAAGATGAGTGGCAGAGCAAAGTGTACAGAGGATGGTGAAACTTTGCAGAGGTACATAGATATACTGAGTGAGTGGGCAAAGATCTGACAGATGGAATACAATGTTAATAAATGTGAAGTCATCCATTTTGGTTGGAGTAACAGTAAAACAGATTATTACTTGAATGGTAAAAAGTTGCAGCTTGCTGCTATGCAGAGGGACTGGGGTGCCCTTGTGCATGATTCACAGAGGGTTGGTCTGCAGGTACAACAAATAATTAGGAAGGCAAATGGAATTTTATCCTTCATTGCGAAAGGGATTGAGTTTAAAAGCAGAGAGATAATGTTGCACCTCCTGGTGAGGCCACACCTGGAGTACTGCGTGCAGTTTTGTCTCCTTACTCGAGGAATATTATACTGACAGTGGAGGGGGTGCAGAGGAGGTTCACTAGACTGTTTCAAGTGTTGAGGGGGTTGGTTTATGAGGAGAGACTGAGTGGATTGGGATTATATTCATTGGGATTCAGAAGAATGAGGGGGGATCATATAGAAACATATAAAATTATGAACGGAATAGTTAAGATAGTTTTTGAGAAGATGTTTCCACTGGCAGGTAAAACTAGGATGAGAGGGTACAGCCTCAAGATTAGAGGGAACAGAATTAGGACTGAATTGAGAAGGAACTTCTTCACCCAGAGGATTGGTAAACTATGGAATTCTTTGACCAGGGAAGCAGTTGACACTAATTCAGTAAACGTTTTTAAAGCGAAGGCCGATATTATTTGAAAAATAAAGGAATGAAGGGATATGATGAGAGGGTGTGTAAATGGAGCTGAGGTCATGATCTTATTGAATGGCAGAGCAGGCTTGAAGAACCGGACGGCTGACTCCTGATCCTCGTTCTTATGTTCTTATGTCCTTATGATTGGATGGAGGAACAGCAATTATTTCTCTCACATTTTTTTAAACAGGTGTGTATTGTTTGTAGCCATCCATTTCTTTGGAACAACTTCAATATCTCCAGAGAATTGAAAGGTTATGGTCAATGCCTTTATCTTTCCTTCTTGCAGTAACTCATGTGCATGCAGTCCAAGGTGGGTACAAACCTTATTCCATTGGGGAACACTTTACTGGATTGTAAGGGGTTAACTGATCCTGTTTGTTCAATGTCTGTAATTAATGTCAAACTCCATGAATCATAGACATCTCCCAGGAGGGTTTCGCTTGTCTATTAATTCCAACTTCCTTCCAATGTACGAAGCTATAGTATCAGTGACAGCATCACCCCCAGCACTAACAGGGACCGGCAGCTCCAGAGACTGGGAGCTCAGGAGAAGAGCAATTCGAATGTGAAGACAATAGATTGGAATTTTACAACCATGGGTTGGAATCTGAACACAGAACATCGGAATTTTACAACAATTGACAGGAGTTTCTCAGCAACAATTGATTATATTTCTGCAAATTACCACATGATGTCATTAACAAATCGGATCCGTTACATACTCCTGGTTATTCAAAGTATTTACTATCCCATCCTTGTTATTGCTGGTGTTCCTGGTAAGTCTCTATCCTGCTATTAACTCTAAAAGTTACCATTAACTGTATGAGTTTTCCTGCCAGTTCCTCTGTCCTCCTTGCTGCTGTTGCTGTTGTTCCTGCTGAGGATGTGTCCACTCGTTAGATCTTTAAATCATGTGTCACTTCATTAATGTTCTTGTCATTAATCCCTATCCACTGAGTCTCAACTCATCCTTGGCCAAGTCATGAGGATCAGTGAAATTGTTCAGAATCTTACCAATCCATTTGGAGTCAAAGAGTTAGAGAGATGTACAGCATGGAAACAGATCCTTCAGTCCAACTTGTCCATGCTGGCCAGATATCCTAACCTAATCTAGTTCCATTTGCCAACACTTGGCCTATACCCCTCTAAACCCTTCCTATTCATATACCCATCCAAATGTTGTAATTGTACCAGGCTCCAACCCTTCCTCTGGCAGCTGATTCCATATATGCACCACCCTCTGCATGAAAAAGTTGCCTCTTAATTTCCTTTTACCTTTTTCCCCTCTCACCCTAAAACTATGCCGTCCAGTTCTGGACTCCCCCAGACCAGGGAAAAGACCTTGTCTTTTTACTCGATCCATGCCACTCATGATTTTATAAACCTCTATAAGGTCACCCTTCAGTCTCTAACACTCCAGAGAAAACAGCCCCAGCCTATTCAGACCCCTCTTATAGCTCAAATCCTCCAACTCTGGCAACATCCTTGTTAATCCTCTTTGAACCCTTTCAACTTTCACAACATCCTTCCGATCGGACGGATATTTGAACCCAAGCTTTGTCAACCTCATGCTCTTTCCTGGCACTGATTCTAATAGCCACTGTTTCCACAACGTGTCTCATCACAGGGACCTTTTCAGTCAACTCACCTTCTCAGTTCCTCCTCCTGACCAATATATCCGACCACCCCACTCACCCACCACCATTCCTGCTACATCAGGAGGAAACAAGTATGCTCTCTCAAGACTGGCAGCAGAAAAAAATAGAGATCTGGTCAAATTGGTGCCTTTTAGAGTGTGCCTTACACTGTTTCTCAAAACTGTTGCTCAATTACGATTGACTTGCCTGGGTAATGCCTTTTCCTGGACTTGTTACATGTTTCACTGCTTGTGCGCCAAACTATTCCCATGCTCCAAGTGACCCGTGGTCCCTCTTTTATCCAAACTGCTCCAAACCAATGTCTAACAAAATCAAAATCAGTCAAGTGTCTCGGTACCATAACTGTTGGCCATGAGAGAGTGTTCCTGTATTTGTACTGGAGAAGGTCTACTCCAACAGAAGCTTATTGAATGACCTGCTTAACCCCACCTTCAATACACCTTCCTCCACACCACCCCCATGTAGTTAACCACACCAAGGAGTCAGCACAGTTAATGATAGGGCCCTGGGGAGAGTTGTCGAACAGAGACACCAGTGGATGCAGGCACATAGTACCTTGAAACTGGCATCACAGGTAGACAGGGTGGTGAAGAAGGCATTTGGCAAACTTGTCCACAACCAGAGGGTATAGGTTTAAGGTGACGAAAGAAACGATTTAAACGGGAACTAAGGGACAACTTTATCACACTAAGTGTGGTGTTTCTATGGAAAGAGCTACCAGAAGAAGTGTTAGTATTTTTGACAATGACAACATTTAAAGCAATTTTGAACAGGTATATGGATAGGAAAGGTTCAGAGGGATATGGGACAAATACAGGCAAATAGGAGTAACTCAGTTCAGGAAACATGGTTGGCATGGATCAGTTGGACAGAAAGGTCTGTTTGTGTGCTCTATGACTCTATGGCCCAGATCTGAGGACACATGGCAGGCAGATTGGCAGGAGAGAACATCAACCAGAAACCAATCTCTCATTGTAGACCCCACTACGTACCCAATCGCATTCATTTCCCATCGCACCTGTGGGCTGTTTTACACTGTTCCCAACCTGGCTAAGCCCTCTGTGCAGTTACCAACATGAGTGAGAATGCAGAGACCATCCGAGACTACAGTTATGGCACAGTCCAAACAACACCTTCGACTGTTCGAGAGTGTCCAATGTCTAAACCTGATGGTGGGCTTACAGAACTCTGTCTAGTCACATGCAAAGCTACTGCTGGGCTCTGTGACCATGTGTGCACCCAGATAATAAGCATTCTTCTGAACAAGATGCATTATCTCACACATTTGTCAGGTATCTGCTCATTTCACTGCCTGTCAATGGATCCTGATTTCTGAGACAATTTTCCTCACTTATTTCCATGTATCATATCATCAAAGTTTGAAATGCTGCCCGATAATGCAGAGTTAGAACCATGAGTGTACCTCACCAGCCCCAGTGCCAAAATAGGGGAGCACTGATTTTTGTAATCCTGCAGTCTGTAATATATCGATTCAACACAACATTGGTTAAAGTCCATCTGAACTTTCTTACAGTCCTCAATGATTCAGAGTTATCTTTTTTTTTCCATTCAATATGATCCTGTTAGTTTATTTACTTCTCAATCTACTGAGGAAATCCATGTCTCATCCTCAGGTGTTCCTTTTGCTCCAAACGTGATGTACAACTTCCCTGATTTACAATGAAGTGACAATTGTGATTATGTTTTCATTGATTTTCCAGTGGACTCATTTCAAATCATAGCTTTGTCGAAATGGAATCCTGTACGGCCTATTTAGACGTGAGGGAATCTTTCAGCCAGTCCAATATTTAGCTCCCCATCTGGAGAAAGATACCGCAGATTCTGCCAATCTGAAAAAAAATCATAATCCTCAAAGTACTCAACAGATCGGGCAGCATCCACGGAGAGTGGGACAGGCTGGAATTCAGGTTAGAGACCTGGAGTCACAACTGGGAGTGGTCAGAGCTATTTATTTAAATTAGGCAGGGAAATGAGATGGCTGGGGAGAACGTGGGAAGGTCTGTACTTGGGTGGAAGACAGGAGAGAGTAAGTGAAAAAAGAATTGTTATGAAAGACACAATGGTAAAGAGAGTAAAGATATATATCTTGAAGAAGAATAGAAGCAAAATCATCACTCTGTCACAACCAAAGAATGGGTTCGAGTATTTAATCTGAAATTGTTGACCTCAGTGTTAACTGTAAACATTGTTCCATTTTTTGGGAAGCATCTTTGATGATGATTTTGGATTTTCATGTTGATGATTTTTGCTCCCTTACTTGTCCTGTCACAATCTCATTTTGCGTATCGTTTTCATCCCTTCTCCCATCTAATGTCTCCTGTCTCCCGGGTTACCACAGATCTTTTCATTTGTTGAACCTTCCTTTCCATGACTGGTTTAAATCCTGTTTCAGTCCATTTCCAGTTCTGACAAAGGGTTAGCAGCCTGAAATGTTAACTTTGTCTCCCCACAGGCACTGCCAGAGCTGCTGAGAATTTCCTGCATTTCCTGATTGCTTTCTATCATCTTATCTTTTCCTTCTTGCCCTGACTGTAAAGATTTTAATCAAATTAAAACTGATATAACTTCTGACCTTCGCTATCAGGTTAATTGCAAATACACACCAAGTTGGGAGAGCTCATCGAAAGGGACTTTCAGTTGGATTAGCTCCAGAACCACATGAGTATAATGGGCGTTTTCAAACATCTCACAGACTTGATTATATTTCCTGCAACAAACACAAAGTTATGATACTGAGCAAGGGGCAGTAATCCGTTGTGCCATTCACAATGGAACACCCGTCCTCAAGCTGCAGTGCTCAACATTGTCCCTTAACTGCAGCCTATAACTGCCTTTCCCTCACAATGTATGTTTAGTGTCTTACAAATCATTACTTTATGCAGTTTGCCTCTTGGTTCTGTGTTATATTGAGTAAAGCTCTGTATCTACTCAATCAGTTGATTAATTTGAGACCTAACTGTCCTTTCCGTGATAATACTCTGGTTTTGAAATCCGTTTTTCTTACTGTTTATTTATTAAAATGACCAGTTTGTGAGAGTATGATGAACATAACCCTTTTCATTACTATTTCAGCTGTTCCCATCAGCAGGTCTCACTGGTTAATATGCAAATCCACGTTCTATCAACTTTGAAATAAAGGATCTTTATATCCTCTGAATTATTCTTTTCCATCAACACACTGCATCACATGACTTGTACAAAATTGGAACTAATGTTAAATTGAGCTTATCCAACTCACTTCTCCAGCTTTATTACAAATGGAATACAAATTTATACTGAAGAATATGATCACCACGTTCTGACACTGAGGTACAGTGACCTATGACCAGTTTGAGATGGTTTGCAATCCATGACTCTTTGTAAATCTCACCATTCACCACACAGCTGAGAAAGTATTCTCAGAGTTGTATTGAGGTCCCTCAAAACAGTTCCTGAGACATCAAGACATGGCCCATTCTGCCAATATTAATGGAAACTTACAAAATGATCAAACTGAAGCAAAATACTGCAGATGCTGGAAATCTGATATAAGAACAGACAAGGAACAGCATCAACCTGAAATGTTCACTTATTGCTCCACAGGTTTAGCCTGATCTAATAAAATAATAGAATATTGCTGTAAAATTGGATCACGAGATATCCTGTGAAAGAGAATATGTTGAGCTGATGGTTTCCATTTCTGACAAATAATAAATTTTCAGCTTCCATTCCTAATAACCAATCAACTTGACAGTTGATGGAGAAGGAGCCTTGGTCCGGTTGTGTTGAGACAATGAAGAGATACTTGAATGATTATTGAAATCGAATCAATGTGCAGGGTGATGGGCAAAAGGCAAGTGCTCACCACTGTGTCAACACGTATTGACAGCCCATGCAGATATGATGGGCTGAATGGCTCCCTTCTGGTAACTGGGTGATTATTAAACCCCATCTCCCTTTTACTTTTCTGGGTGTATAGTCCGCATGGTGGATTGTGCTTCAATAGAGGTTCTCCAGTGCTCACCAGGAGCTAACACAAGAAATAGCTAAGGCACTGCATAAAGTAATGGCCCTGAAAATACCTTGTCAGAGGTAAATGGGTCCAACACTCACCATGCCCTGAGTTGGTCCAATACAGTCACAAAACTGGCAACAACCTATTAATATAGGTAGTTAAATGGTTAAATCTGTAAGAGTAAAACAAATTAAATCCAGATAAAACCACTCCATTAGTCTAATCACAATTAGCAGCAACACGGTAGAAGGTGTCATCAAGAGTGTTACCGAGCTGCACTCACTCAGCAATAACTTGTTCACTGGTGTCCAGTTCTGCAAGGTTGTTCAGCACCAGACCTCATAACAACTAATATCCAAACAAGGACAAAAGAGCTGAACTCCTGAGGTGAGTTGAGAGTGACTGTACTTGGCATCAAAGCTGTAAGTGACCAAGTCTGACCTGAAGGAAACCTAAAATGATGAGAAATGGGATGAAACTCTCATTGGTTGGAGTCATTCCTGGCACATTGGAGGGTGGGTGTGGTTGTTGGAAGTCAGTCACCTCAGCTCCAGGACATCTTTGCAGGAGTTCCTCAGGGAAGTGTCAGGCCCAGCTATCTTCAGCTGCTTCATCATGGACAATCCCTCCATCATAAGGTCAGAATTCAGGATCTATGTTGATAGTTCCACAAGGTTTACTAACATTCCTGCCTCGTCAAGACACGATTGAAGAGTATAGTGTTGGAAAAGCACAGCCGGTCAGGCAGAATCCGAGGAGCAGGGGAATCGATGTTTGGGGCGTAAGCTCTTTATCACAATTCATGAAACATCAATTCTCCTGCTCCTCCAGTGCTGCCTGACCAGCTGTGCTTTTCCAACACTACACTCTTTGACTCTGATCTCCAACATCTGTCAGACACAATGTCCATATGTAACAACATTTGGACAAGTAGCATTTGCTCCACACAAGTGTCAGGTATCTCCAAAAAGGGAGATTGTAACCATTTATCTTGATTTCATTGAATTCCTTAGTGTCAGCATCCTTGGGGAGGGGGAGAGGGATTGCAATACACGATAACCTGATCTGATCCAGTTACCAGTGTTACAAGACCATGTCAGAGATGGGTGACATATATATCTCATACTCCTGACTCCCCAAAGTCTGTCCACTATCTACAAAGGGCAAGTCAGGAGTGTGAATGAAAACTCCCTACTTGTCTGGGTGAGTTCTGCTCCAACAACTCTCAAGGAACTTGATAATAAAGCAGTGCCCTTGATTGGCAACACATCCACAAACATTGCCAGCTTGCACCATCAATACACCCCAGCACCAATGTGTAGCATGTCGAAGATGTCTAAGACCCCTTTGATAGAATCTTCTAAAGTAGCAACCTCTGCCATCTCAAATCAATAGGCCATCAGCTACACAAGGAAACTACCTCTGATTAGATGTGAGAGGATAACATAGAACGAGATATTGCTGAATTAATCCACCTTCATTAGATAATAATCAGGAATAGGACATGTGTGCTGATATCCACCATGGTCACGAGGTACAAATGAAGGGGAACTTGGGCTGAAAATTCCATACTAATTCTGAATGACTCTGTAAAGATGAAGAACAGGAACCTGGACATTTTCTCCATTCTAATACAGGGTCACTGATCTCTGTTCCACTTCAGAAACTGAAACATAACCCCCATGGTCTTTGTGATATTTCCTGCATTTCCTTGTTTACACTTCAATAACCTGTCAGCGTGGTGTCAATCTTCACATCATCTCTTACATTTCCTTAGTTTTTGTTTCATCCTAAATATGAGTTCCTAATTAATGGCTGATTTTTTGGATTCAATACAATGCATGAAAATGGGTATAAATAGCTCAATACATTTTGAGAAAGAGGGAAATGTACAGAAAACACGCAATGCCTCTGTAATTTGTAACCTTTCTACCAGCTTGATTCATCTTCCTGTTTATTTTTCTTCCACACAACGAACACCATAACAATTATAATTCTGTTGCAAGGGAAGTATGGTCTTTCAAAATGTATTACTCGATAACTGGTGGCGATGTCAGCAGCAGATCTGCTGGTTATTATCCTCGATCTGCTATTGAGACATATTCCAATTGTTTATAAGAGAGAGTTACGTTTCATATGGGCCATCCCCATCTGTAATATTCACGCTGTCGTCCTTTATGCAGCCACCGACTGTTCTGTCTGGTTTACCGTCACTTTTACCTTTGATCGATATGTGGCCATTTGCTGCCCAAATCTGCGAATTAAATTTTGTACTGAGAAGACAGCAGCTATGGTTCTGGGAACAGTGACTGTGCTGAGTGGTTTGAAGAACATTTTCTGGAACTTTATGTTCACATCTCAGTATTTGCTCAGGAATCAGCCCTGGTTTTGTTCAGTACCAACTGATATTCTGACCTCTCCAGTCTGGGGAACAATCGAGTGTCTTTATTATATCCTGAACCCAGCAGTGCCATTTGTTCTGATTCTGCTGCTCAATGCTTTAAGTGTCAGGCACATTTTAGTGGCCAGCCGATCCCGCAGGAGACTTCAGGCTCACAGCAGTGGGGAGAATCCCAGTGACCCAGAAATGGGGACTCGAAGGAGGTCCATCATTTTATTGTTTGTTATCTCAGGGAATTTCATCCTGTTATGGTCAGTGTTCACTGTGTACTCTTTATGGAAACGTCTGAGCCAGATGGGGTATCGGACCATACATCTACATTATTTTGTACGAGATATCGGATTCATTCTCCAGCTCCTAAGTTGCTGCACTAACACTTGTATATATGTCGTGACCCAGACTAAGTTCAGGAAACAGTTTAAGAACATGGTAAAATATCCTTTTACCCAAATGGGGAAATTAAGTAAATGATGAGCTGGATTGAAGAATTCAGTTTGAGAATCCATCCAATCCACTCTCTGTGGGGTCAGTGGTACAGACACAGTGAGGGGAGTCTGCTCTCTCCAATCTTTGTGATACAGACTGTGTATGCTCAATTGGCAGTCCTGGTGATCTGCTACAGAGACAGATTGATTGGTCTGTTGTCTCTAAGTCAATGATACAGTGGGGTCAGTCTACTCTCCCCAAAGTACGTGACACTGACACAGTAGGGACAATCTCCCCGCTCCCATGTATGGGACAAAGAAACAGTGAGTTTGCTCTGCTCTCTCTCTGGGATACCTGTGAACAAACAAATATGAATGAAGAGTAGGTCAGTTCGCCGTTGAGTCCGATCTGCCATTTGATCAGTTCATGGTTGATCCGGCTACAGTCTTAATCCTCTTTTCCACTTACTTTCTATCCCCATTGAGTCCCTTGTTAATGAAGAGTCCACATTACTCTTCCATACAAGTCAGTAATGAGTCTGCCTCCATTATTTTCTAGAATATCCTTTCACAATCTATTGTACAGTGAAGTGAAACACACGTTGTATGTGCTGCCACAAATGCTTTGTCAGTTTTAAAAGCGAGCTTACAGAATTTAGATTTGATAAATTTGTTTAAACTCAGCTATCCCTGAGACAAGACAGGGACTCTGAAGTAGTGAACAATACCTGATTGTGTTAAGTTTCATTAAGAAATGCTGACTCATCTGACAACAAAACCTTATTGAAGGAACATGCAAAAGACACAGATGTTATCAGACCATAAGGTGGAGGAGCTGAATTTAGGCCATTCAGCCCAATGAGTCTGGCCCACCATTCAATCATGGGTGATAAGTTTCTCAGCCCCATTCTCCCAATTTCTCCCTGTAACCCTCTTGATACTCAAAACCCTATCGATCTCACTCTAAAATATGCTCAATGGCCTGTTCTCCACAGCCTTTTGTGGTAGTGAATTCTGCAGATTTATCACTCTCTGGCTGAAGACATTTCTAATTATCTCCATTCTAAAAGGTCTTCCCTTTACTCTCAGGCTTTTCCCTTGGGTCCTAGTCTCTCCTACCAATGGAAACATATTTCCAACATCTACTCTGTCCAGGCCATTCAGTATTCTGTATGTTTCAATTAGAAACATACAGGCTTCTATCCATGCTAGCACCTTGACTCCAACATCATGGGCCCTTAGCTCCTGTGCAACACCTTGTCAAAGGCCTTCTTGAAGTCCAGGCAGATAAAATCTGTTGTCTCTCCTAGACTAATCTGCTTGTTACTTGCTCAAAGAATTCTAGCAGATTTGACCTCCCCTTGATGAGACCATGCTGACTTTGCCCTATTTTACCATAAACTTACAACTATTCAGAACTCTTATCCTTCAAAATGGATTCAAGAATCTTAACCACAAGTGAGGCTAAGCTAATCATTTGCCTTACTCCCTTCTAAGTATTTAATATATTTTATACATAATCCAATATTTAATCTTCTCCCTTCTTATTTCTTTTTTTATTACCCTCTGTTGGTTTTTGTAAGCTTCCCAATCTTCTGGTTTCCCACTGCCCTTCGCCACATTATATGCTTTCTCTTTTGATTTTATGCTCTCCCTGACTTCCTTAGTCAGCTATGGTTGTCTCATCTGCCCTCTACCATGCTTCCTTTTCCCTCGGGATGAATCTCTGTTGTGTCTCCTGAATTACTCCCAGAAATCCCTGCCATTGCTGTTCCACTGTCTTTCCTGCTCGTTCCTCTCCCAGTCAATTCTCCCCAGCTCCTCCCTCATGCCTGTGTAGTTGCCTTTATTCAGCTGTATTACCTTTACTTCTGATTTTATCTTCTCCCTCTCAATTTGCCGAGTAAATTCAATCACATTATGATCACAGCCTCTACAGGATTCCTTCACCTTAAGCTCCCTTATCAAGTCTGCCTCATTGTACAACACTAAATCCAGAATTGCCTGCTCCCCCGTGGGCTCCAACACAAGCCGCTCCAAAAAACCATCTCATAGACATCCCACAAATTCCTTTTCTGGCAATCCACTACCAGTCTGATTTTCCCAGTCCCCCTGCACATTAAAATCCCCCATGATCACTGAAACGTTGCCTTTCCTACAAATCTTTTCTATTTCTTGGTGTATCTTGTGTCCCACTTCTTGAATACTGTTTGGAGGCATGTGCATAAATCCAAGAATTTTTTTTTAAATTTGGCGTTCCTCAATTCGACCCACACAGATTCTCCACCTTCTGACCTTACATTTTTTCTTACTATTGAATTAATTTTATTTTTTACTGATAAGGCATCACCACTCTCCTCGACCCACCTGGTTCTTTTTTTTTTGATCGGATGTATATCATTGAGCATTCATCTCCCAATCCTGAACCCTTTGCAGCCAAGTCTCTGTGATACCCACCATGTCATACCTGCCAATTTCTATCTGTGTCACAATCTCATTTCCCTTATTCCTTATCCTGTCTGCATTCAGGTATGACTCCTTCAGTCCTGTTCGAAGTGTCCCTCTTCTCATTGTCATTCACTTGCCCAGTTATCCTCGTCATAAATACAAGACAGGCATCAAACTGGGTCTGAAACCTAACTCCTGGATACAAAATCACTTCCTTCCTTGAGACAAAACACCTCAAGTGCTCACATGGACAAAAGCCTCTGACTCCTGTCTTTGAAAGTTACTAAACCCAAAAAGCCATCCCCCTGATCGAGCAAAATCCAACCTGGTCCAGGAGCACACTTTAACCTCCCCCAGGATATTGGGAGCACTCACAACATGTGCTCAAACCTTTGATTTGCAATTATTTTTACCATATGCCCAATATTAATTAAAACTTGCTATTTAACACCAACTTGCTCATAAGGTGTTCATGGTTAATTTAATTGGCTTTCCAATCTGCATAAGTTGTCTCTTGTTTTTGCACTGTCTATTGTTCTGTCTCAGAATGACAGGTCTCTAATCATTGATGTATCCATTGTGTTAAATCTCAAGGGCAACTTTAGCTGAAAAAAGACTGAAGACATCTCTTCTACACCAACAGCCTTTTCAATAAAACAAAACATCATTAATATTTATTTGTCAAATTATTAAAAATCCAGCCTTTATTCACTAATATTTATGAATTATTTATTCAATTCCAGTGCAATGTAAGCGTTTCTAATGCAGTTGCTTTGTTGTGACCCATAGTGTGGTGTGGTACTGTTCTGGGAATAAGCGCTGCTATGTGGCTGTACAAGATGGCTTCTTTTATGTGGACTGTTTTGAAAAAAGGAAACATTAGCCTCTTTCCCTTGTGTAAGATTAACAAATGTGTATACTTGTAAAACTTCCCTAAAAATACCAGATTAAATACATTTTTACACCAAATTCTATAACTCCATTTACTTCCAATCTTCGAGATGTACGAGGGCCCTGAGAACTTTTACCAAAGTGGAACTAGAATCTCTTCCAATAAACAGGGTGGAGTTCATTGCTTCTCAGTGATTATTTACACATCAGAAGGATGTATGGTCCATTGTAACAGAGACTGTTGGAAGGACCTGGTCCTTTGTTCGACTCCTCCTAGATCCTCCCACTATGTCATGGTCACTCTGGGTTGTCCTTTTTACACTCAATCAGTATTGACACTTTCAGACCCATGTACAACATTTGATTAGATTTATTGTTGTCACACGTACCTACATTCAATGAAATGTTTTGTTTCATGGGTGGTAGAGGTACATCAGAATACATAGGCAGATCATTGGGTATTTGGATAGAGCGAGTCACACAAGGTCACAGGTGCACAGGAGATACGCAACATCAGCATTAGATTTGAAGCTAGAGAGGATCATTCAGCAGTCTAAGAACAGCAGGGAAGAAGGTGTTGGTTTGTGTGATGAAACGTCTGCCTCTTCTGCCTGATGAAGAAGGTTGGAAGAGAGTCTGACCGGGTGGGAGGTGTCCTTGATGGTGTTTGCTGTCTTTTCGCAGGGTCGAGAATTATAGATGGAGTTGATAGTTGCAAGGTTGACTTTTGTTATGGTCTGGGCTGTGTCCATAACTTCCTGTAGATTCTTATGGTCCTGGACAGAACTGTTACCGTACCAAGCCGTGATGTACCCAGGTAGAATGCTTTCTATGGTACAGCTATAAACACTATGCATCTCCAATCAGTCCCCCATACTCTTCCATGTAGTCTCCCATATTCCTCCATGCAGTGGAGGCAGGGAGGTGATGGTTCCCTGGTATTATTGCGAGTTTATCAAACCAGAAACTCAGCTAATGCTCCGGGGATGCTGTTTTAATTCCTGTCCCAACAAATGGTGGAATTTGTACTCTATTTTATAAAACAAATTTGCAAATAAGAATATACTGATGACCATGGGAAATCCATCTGGTTCACTAATACCAACAGGGACGGAAATCTGCTGTCCTCACCCGGTCTGGCCTACATGTGACTCCAGACACACAGCAGTGTGATTGATTTTCAATTGCCCCCTGAACTGGCCTAGCAAGCCATTCAGTTGCACCAGTCTTATCTGACGGTCTCTGTCTCAGTCATCACTATCACCATCCCTGGATATGTCCTGACAGACCCAGCAGAGGAGGCAGCACAGTGGGGATACAGTCGGGAGGGAGTTACCCTGTGAGTCCCCAACATTAACTCCAGACTCCATGAAGTCTCACGGCTTCAGGTTAAACATGAAAAAGGAAAGTCCTTCTTATTATCACGTACCATCCTCCCTCAGCTGATGAATCAGTTCTCCACCATGTTGAACAACACTTGGAGGAACCACTGAAGGTGGCACGGGCACAACATGTCCCCTGGGTGGGGATTTCAATGTTCACCATCAAGAGTGTCTCAGCAGCAATACGACTGATTGAGCTGATTGGGTCCGATAGGACAGAGCTGTAAGAGATCCACTGCGGTAGGTGGTGAGGGAGCTGACAAGTGGGAAAAACATACTCGAACTCATTCTTACCAATCTGCCAGCTACAGATATATCTGTCCATGACAATACCAGGAAAAGTGATAACCACACAGTCCTTTAGGAGACAAAGTCCTGTCTTCAGATTGAGAATAACCTCCAACATTTTGTGTTGCACTAAATAGTGTAATAAGTGAGACAGAGTTCAAACAGATCGAACAACTCAAGACTAGACATCCATGATGTATTGTGAGCCACTAACAGCAGCTCATGGTTTCATCCCTCCACTTAAGTCAGGAGATCAGCCCTGGTTCAATGGAGAGTGTAGGAGGCCATGCCAGGAGGGATACCAGGCATAGATGAAGATGAGGTGTCAACCTGGTGAAGCCACCAAACTGAAGTACTTCCACGCCAATCAGCATAAACAGCAAGTGATAGACAGAGCTAAGTGATTCTACAACCAATGGATCAGATCTAAGCTCTGCAGTCCTGTCGCATCAAGTCGTGAATGATCGTGGACAATTAAACAATATCGTGGAGAAGGAGGCTCCACAAACATTGCCATCCTGAATGATGGAAGATTCCAGCACATCAGTGCAAAAGATAAGGATGAAGCATTTGCAGCAAGCTTTACAAAAGTGCTGAGTGGATGTTCCATCTCACTCTCCTCCAATGGGCCCCAGCATTACAGATACCAGTCTTCAGCCAATTTAATTCTCTCCACATGATATCACAAAATGGTTGGAGACACTGCAAAGGCTATAGGCCTTGACAACATTCCAGCAATAATACTGAACACGTGCTCCAGAACTTATCGCTTCCCTAGCCGAGCTGTTCCAGTACAGTTACAAAACTGGCATCTACCCGACAATGTGGAAAATTGCCAGGATATGTCATGTACATATTTAGCAGGACAAATCCAACCCAGCCAATTAGTACACAATCAGTCTATTCTCGATCACCAGTAAAGTGATGGAAGGTGACATCAGCCGTGCTATTGAGCAGCTCTTGCTCAGCTATAACCTACTCAGTGACACCCAATTTGGGTTCTACCAGGACCACCCAGCTCCTGACCTTATTGCAGCCTTGGATCAAACATGGACAAAAGAGCTGAGTTCCAGAGGGGAGGGGAGAGTGACAGCCTGTGACATCAAGGCCAATTGGACCGAGTGTGGCATCAAGGTGTCTGAGCAAAACTGGAATCAATGGGGGGACAAACTCTCCAGACACAGAGGAAGCCGGTTGAGATTGTTGCAGGTCAGTCATCCCAGCTCCAGGATTCTCTGCAGGAGTTCCTCAGGGTAGTGTCCTGGGCAAAAACATCTCCAGCTGCTTCATTATAAGGTCCCCAAAATCAGGATGTTGCCTGATCTGGAGGGAAGGTCTTATGAGGAAAGGCAGAGGAACTTGGCTCTGTTCTCATTGTAGATAAGAAGACATAGAGGGGAGTTAATTGAGACATACAAGATGATCAGAGTATTACATAGGGTGGACAGAGTTTTTTTTCTATGATGATAACGTTGGCTTGTATGTGGGGGCATAGCTGCAAATTGAGGGGTGATAGATTTAAGACAGATGTCAGAGGCAGGTTCTTTATTCAGAGAGTAGTAAGGGTGTGGAATGCCCTGCCTGCTAATGTAGTTAACTCAGCCACATTAGGGAGATTTATACAGTCCTTGGATAAGCAGATGAATGATGCTGGGATGGTGTAGGGGGATGGGCTTAGATTAGTTCACAGATCAGTGCAACATCGAGGGCTAAAGGGCCTAGTCTATTGTTCTATGTTTAATTCTTTTGAATTCAAAGTAAGATTGACCTGGTTCCTTCTTTATGTTTCTGAACCAGTGTTTATATGCTTCTGGCACCAATTCATAGGCACTCAAATTAGCCTGTTTGACATCTACATCATCTCTTGCCCTCTTACCTGACAGCTCTACAAACACCTCACCAGCTCTGCCTACCACCTTCATCTGAACTAGCATTACCCACAAGTCCTCTGGCCACTCCAGCTGCTGAGCCAGCTTTTCAAATGAAATAAAAAAGGCTTCGACATCTTACTCATTGAAATGTAGGAATGCATTAACATATTTGCATTCATTCCTACCTTCTCCCTTCATCACCATCCTGTTAAATTGACTTTCCTGACTAATTCACAACTTCTGAAGTTCAAACTCTCCTCAAGGGCGGTACGGTGCCTCAGTGGTTAGCAGTGCAGCCTCACAGCACCAGGCTCCCAGGTTCGATTCCAGCTTCAGGTGACTGCCTGTGTGGAGTTTGCACATTCTCCCTGTGTCTGTGTGGGTTTTCTCCAGACCTACCCCTCACAAATCTATGCTGGCTGCTCCTAATCAAGCAGTGTCTTTCCAGATACTCATAGATCCTATTCCTCAGTACCCTTTCCATTACTTTGCCTACTACCAAAGTAAGACTAACTGGCCTGTAATTCCCAGGGTTATCCCTACTCCCTTTTTTGAATAGGGGCACAACATTCGCCACTCTCCAGTCCCCTGGTACCACCCCTGTTGACAGTGAAGACGAAAAGATCATTGCCAACGGCTCTGCAATTTCCGCTCTTGGTTCCCACATAATCCTAGGATATATCCCATCAAGCCCGGGGGACTTGTCTATCCTGAAGTTTTTCAAAATGCCCAACACATCTTCCTTCCTATCAAGTATCTCCTCTAGCTTACCAATCCGTTGCATACTCTCCTCTTCAACAATATGGTCCCTCTCATTTGTAAATACTGAAGAAAATTACTCATTCAAGACCTCTCCTATCTCTTCCGACTCAATACACAGTCTCTTACTACTGTCCTTGATTGGACCTACCCTCGTTCTAGTCATTAAATCAGTTAACTAAATAATCAATTATCCAAACGAAATACTGCCTGCCCACTCATTCAGATAATCGTGGTTCCTCTATGTACACACACACAAGAACGCACACACTTGTACACATCGAGTTAGCAAAAGACACACAAACATACACACACAGAAATGGCTGTGCACAAACACAGTAATACACAGATGGTGTTACACTTATACACATAGAGATATACACACACACACGCATACATACGTATACAGATACAGAAACACACATATAGATTTGAGGAGCTAATTGATCTATTTTTGCTCCTGTTTTGTATCTTTGTATGTAAGTTAGGATTGTCAAGCCGAATCACAGTATGGGATATTTGTGCATACTGGAAGATACAGAGTTTAATAGACAGAGTTCTGTTCTTTGTCGATGAATAAAACATGTACCTGGACTACACCTGTTTCAATTCAAACAAAATAGATCACAGCCATTTGTTAAGGGCAATGCCCCAATTAGTCAGAGTCAATCTACTTGGTTTAAAATTTAAACAAAGCCTGGAGGTCAACTATCAATCATCAGTAATAAACAGTATAAATCAGTAAGTACAAAATAGTGAGAATGGGAGCCTGGGGCGGCAGTTCGGGCAAGTTGAGGACAATCCAGGCAATTACAACTGGTAGAGATTGACTGTTTATGTTACATGCAAAGTTTGAACAATAAAATGTAAAACCAACCATTCCCGATGGCCTCATGTTTGCTTCATTATGAAAACTTCCAAACCAATAATTCCCAAACCAAATAATTTGTGATCGCAGAATACATCAATCCATCTCATTTCATCCATATCACTAATTGAGCAAAAGGGTATTTTACCATTTTCTTCAGCTGTTCTCTGAACTTAGTCTGGGTCACGGCATATATACTCGTGTTTGTGCAGCAACTCAGGACGTTGAGATTGAATCCTATGTCCCGTAAAAAGTATTGCAAAACAACACCCTTATACTTCAACCAATACATTCGCTTCCACATAGAATACACCACAAATATTGACCATAACAGGATGAAATTCCCTGAGATAACAAACATTAAAATGATGGATTTCCTTCGGCTCTCCAAGTGTCGGTCCTTGGGATGCTGCCCCCTGCTGTCAGACTGGAGTCTCCTGCGGGCTCTGCTGGCCACTAAAATGTACCTCCCAGTGAAAGCATTGAGCAGCAGAATCAGAACAAATGGGAGTGCTGGGGTCAGAATCAAGTGATTAACTCAATTGGCAAAAGAAAACAAGGCTGATTCATCAGCCAATACCAAGGTGTTAACATAAAATACCAGGAAATGTTCTTTAAACAGCTGAGCACAGTTATTGTTCCCAGAACCACGGCTGCTGTTTTCTCAGTGCAATAGTTGTCTTTCATCTTTTGACAACAAATGGCCACAAATCGATCAAAGGTGAAAGCGACAGTAAACCAGACAGAGCAGTCCATTGCTGCAAAAACCAATACGACATCGATGTTACAAATGGGGATGGTCTTCAGAAATGTAAATTCAGTTTTATAAATAATTGGAATGTGTCTCACTATCAAATCAATGATCATGAGCAGTAAGTCCACTGCTGCCATGGCCACCAGGTAGTGAGTGATACATTTAGAAAGATTACACTTTCTCCATGACAGAATCACTATTGTCACTATGTTAACAATAAGAAAGCAAAATAAACAAAAACATGTTGATTTTCACTCAGAATAAAGTTATACCTTATTACAGTTACAGTTAATAAGTTACAGGACTTAGAGACTTTCAAATGTTGAAAGGAAGCTTATGAATTACAAACAATTATAATCATTAGGAATGGTTGCTGAGAAAATTATTTGAACTAAAATCTGCCTTATCCAAAATTCTGTCAAAATGCATCCAATGGTCTTCAAAGGAATGCTGGATGCAATAGCAGATGCACTTGTTTTAATTTTCCAAAAGTCCCAAAAAGCTGGTGAGAATGGAGAGCTACTCCAATCACAGGCTGCTTCTCTCCATGTTTGTTGTTGTTAGGTTTTATGATGAGCCTATCAGTGACAAATGTAAGACAGAAACAAACTGTGATTGGTGATTGGGAGTTGGGCGTGGGCAGCATGGAGCAAGTAAGTTCTGCCAGTGAGGGTCTCTCTGGGAGAAAGTGGGCTGAGGGCTAGGAGCAGGCAGATGGAGGTCAGGTCTGGGAGTCAGAGCCAGAAGGAGGAGCCAAGCCAACCATTGCAAACAAGTCCAGGAGTGTTGTGCCATTACGAAAGAGATAGTGCTAGAAAAGTTAAAAAGTCTTAAAATTGATAAATCTCCTGGCCCCGATGGGATACACCCTAGAGTTCTGAGAGAGGTTGCTGAGGAAATAGCAGAGGCATTGGTTGAGATCTTTCAAGAGTCACTGGAGTCAGGAAAGGTCCCGGACGATTGGAAGATGGCTGTAGTAACCCCCTTGTTCAAGAAAGGATCAAGGCAAAAGATGGAAAATTATAGGCCAATCAGCTTAACCTCGGTTGTTGGTAAAATTCTAGAATCCATCATTAAGGATGAGGTTTCTAAATTCTTGGAAGAGCAGAGTCTGATTAGAACAAGTCAACATGGATTTAGTAAAGGGAGGTCATGCCTGACAAACCTGTTGGAATTTTTTGAAGAGGTAACAAGTAGGTTAGACCAGGGGAACCCAGTGGATGTGGTCTATCTGGACTTTCAAAAGGCCTTTGATAAGGTGCCACACGGGAGACTGCTGAGCAAGGTGAGGGCCCATGGTGTTCGAGGTGAGCTGCTGGGATGGATTGAGGATTGGCTATCTAACAGAAGGCAGAGAGTTGGGATAAAAGGTTCTTTTTCAGAATGGCAGCCGGTGACGAGCGGTGTCCCGCAGGGTTCGGTGCTGGGGCCACAGCTGTTCGCATTATATATTAATGATTTGGATGAGGGAACCGGGGGCATTCTAGCGAAGTTTGCCGATGATACAAAGTTAGGTAGACAGGCAGGTAGTACTGAGGAAGTGGGGAGGCTACAGAAGGATCTAGACAGGTTGGGAGAGTGGTCCAGGAAATGGCTGATGGAATTTAACGTGAGCAAGTGCGAGGTCTTGCACTTTGGCAAAAAGAATATAGGAATGGACTACTTTCTAAATGGTGAGAAACTTAATAAAGCCAAAGCACAAAGGGATCTGGGAGTGCTAGTCGAGGATTCTCTAAAGGTAAACATGCAGGTTGAGTCCGTGATTAAGAAAGCGAATGCAATGTTGTCTCTTATCTCAAGAGGGTTGGAATATAAAAGCAGAGATGTACTACTGAGACTTTATAAAGCTCTGGTTAGGCCCCATTTGGAGTACTGTGTCCAGTTTTGGTCCCCACACCTCAGGAAGGACATACTGGCACTGGAACGTGTCCAGCGGAGATTCACACGGATGATCCCTGGAATGACAGGTCTAGCATATGAGGAACGGCTGAGGATACTGGGATTGTATTCGTTGGAGTTTAGAAGATTAAGGGGAGATCTAATAGAGACGTACAAAATAATACATGGCTTTGAAAAGGTGGATGCTAGAAAATTGTTTCTGTTAGGCGAGGAGACTAGGACCCGTGGACACAGCCTTAGAATTAGAGGGGGTCATTTCAGAACGGAAATGCGGAGACATTTCTTCAGCCAGAGAGTGGTGGGCCTGTGGAATTCATTGCCACAGAGTGCAGTGGAAGCCGGGACGCTAAATGTCTTCAAGGCCGAGATTGATAGGTTCTTGTTGTCTAGAGGAATTAAGGGCTACGGGGAGAACGCTGGCAAGTGGAGCTGAAATGCGCATCAGCCATGATTGAATGGCGGAGTGGACTCGATGGGCCGAATGGCCTTACTTCCACTCCTATGTCTTATGGTCTTATGGTCTTATGGTCTTATAGGGGCAAGAGGGAAGCCTCAGGGCTTCTCGGTGGAGACAAGCAGCCTATGTCGGATTAGGAAATTATGGGGAGCCCATAAGAAAATTGTCAAGAGATGGTGCTGACACAACGGGGCTGAGGGGATATTGGGAAACCAGTGGGATGGGGAACATGGAGAGGCCACAAGAGACAGGAAGGAGAGAAATGGAAGAGAGAGACTCACACTGCAAGAGAGTAGGAGGGAGAGAGACAGAGAGAGTGTGAGAGGGAGAGCGAAGTTGGAGAGAGAGAGAGAGAAAAAAAATGTTAAAAAGATATGAGAGAGAGAGAGAGTGGTTACAAGTGAAGTGAGAGCGAAATGGAAATTGCAAACAACACGGACTAGTTTCAAATCTGCTAACAAAAGAATCCTCAGCTAACAAGCAATAAGGAATGAGGAAAACATGAAATGATTGGGGGAATTAATTACTTCCAAATGGATTGTGATATTTCTAGATTAAGGCCATGTACACTCAATGGTTATTCTATGGCGAAGATTTCAGTGGATGCTATTGTCATGTACATTATATAAGTTATTATATTTTAATTTGAAATTGCCATCTCTGATTTTTTTAACAGTAAACAAATAAATATATATTTATTGGTAAGAGATAATAAGGAGTGAAGATGATCGCACTCAGAGAGGATGACGTGTGACACTGCAAAGGTCTGGCAGATCAGACAACATCAGAGGAGAAGGAGAGGTAATGTTTTAGGCCAGGATGCTGCATCAGGACTTTCCTGCTTCTCTGATGCTGTCGGACCCACTAGGACATTCCAGCTTTACATTTTATCAAAATCAATATTTATTTTCAAACATCTCAGTTAAAAAAAAAGGTGGCAACAATGTGGTGAAGAAATATTCCAACTTTGTGAATATGTGTGGAAACACATGAACGGTCACTTCTCCAGTCTGTAGGAATGGGTTATTGTTATCGCTTTTTATGTCTCGTGAAATACATGTCAGTTATATTGAGGAAAAACCTTCTGTTAACGTAAGCCTGTTGTCTTGTACCAACATAAGGAAATTATTCTTTTACCTGTACACTGTGGCTTTATTGTGGCTTCACAGTTATTAATAATACAGATAAGGCCCTCGAATTCTGCTTGCGAACACAACTATCCAACACAGCAAGACATACGCAGAACATAACGTGACATGTTGACTGCATCAAATCATAAAGGAGTTGGTGAGAATGTAAAGGTAGCCCTGAAAACCAAAATGAAACACTCAAGAGGAGCTGTCAAAAATACGTACTTTGTCCTTTGAGACACACATCTCTCTGATATGGATCAAATTAAATATCAAGCCCTTGAAGTTCCTTTTAATTCAAAGCAAAAACATTGGCCTCATATTAACATCAGTTATACTGTTTTCTCAAATAAAAAGCAACTTTTCCACAACTTGATTAAAAGGCACTTTGCGGCATTCCCACTCAGAGAGCAGAAATGAAATGGCACATTCTGTGAGACATCATCATCTATAATACCACACCCTGAATAGACAAGACGCAACAGTGAAACATCACAGACTGGTTTGAGGCTAACATTACTGTGATAGAGCCTGTCATTGAAGCCAAGAGTTCCGCTCTCATCGATTACAAGAGAGATCTGAGTGAGAAAGCTCTGAATGCAGAAAGAGCCATTTGAAGTCCAGTCCAAGAGAATGCTGAGCAACGATCCAATAATAACATTTCTAACATTGCAGGAATATCCACAGCTACTTCGTCACAGGGAAGTGTATGGATGAAGGGATGGGAAAGCTGAAAGATGCATGAGGAAAAGAAACAGCTCAACTGAAACAAAGGCAGGAGAGATCATCACCCACTATAACAAATAGTTGGAGAGATGTGGAGATCCTCGCCTTGAGCTCTAACACAAGGAGGACATTGTCACCGAGGAAGCTCGAGACACCATTAAAAAGCCTCCCTGTTATGGCAGAGCTGGGAATCAAACCCACAGTGGAGGGCTTTAGCAAAGCTATTGACACACACTCATGGACAAAGCTCCAGTCACTTTTCACTGTCCTCATCAAACACAGAAAACCCCACTCCTGCAGCTTCTGTACTACCCTCTCTGTTCCTTCTGGAGGAGTGGACATTTCCACAGGGAGTGTGTGATGCAAGGATTGTGACCCTGTACATGAACAAGAGCAACTGCAGAGATTGTCATAACTGTCGAGGTGTCTCCCTGCTAAGCCTCCCTGCATTGGAAAAGGATTTCCCCATTTGGCCTTGTCAGGCTGCAGACACTGGCTTAAGGCATCTGCCCCCAATTCCCAATGTGGTTTCAGAACAGCAAGCTCGACAATCTCGGTTCCCTTTCAGTCTCGCAGCTGCAAGAGAAATACATCAGCAAAGAAGGCCAAAAGGAGAGTGCAGGGAGACTATATCTGCAACTGAAAAGAGATTAATTAATCAGAGACAAGATTTGTTACAGGAAGTTTGTGTTTGATAACTTTGCTGAATTTATTTAAGGTATTTAACCTCTCGTGTTGATGAGGGCAATGCATTTGATGTGGTCTACATGGACTTCAGCAAGGCTTTTGGTAAAGTCCCTCATGCAGATTGGTCAAGACAGTAAGATCCAATGGGATCCCAGGTAAAGTGACATTATGGATCTAAAACTGGCTGAGAGGCAGGAGGGAGAGGGGAATGGTTGAGGGATGTTTCTGTGACAGGAAGTCTGTTTCCAGTGGGGTTTCACAGAGCTCAGTGCTGGGAGCTTGCTGCTTGTTGTGTAGATGAATGACTTAGACTTAAATTCAAGGGAAATATGTTTTTCACGCGATGAAAAATCGGTTAAAGTGTGTCTACTTTAACGCAAGGAGTGTCAGAAATAAGAGTGAGGAACTTAGAGCATAGATCAGGACTTGGGATTATGAAGTTGTGATCATGACGGAGACATGGGTTTCATAGGGGCAGGAATGGTTGCGAGATGTTCCAGAGTTTAGAATGTTTAAAACGAACAGGGAGGGTGGAAAAAGAGGAGGGAGTATAGTGTTGCTAAACAGAGAGTGCATCACAGCTACAGAAACGAAGGTTGTTGAGGAAGGTTTGTCGACTGAGTCAGTATGGGTGGAAGTTAGGAACAGTAAGAGAGCAGCCACCGCATTGGGGGTTTCCTACAGACCACCTAATAGCAGTAGCTAGGTTGAAGAATTCATAGGCTGGCAGATTTTGGAAAAATGCAAAAGTAGCAGGGTTGTTGTTATGGGTGACTTCAATTTACCCAGTATTGACTGGAATCTCCTGACTGCAGACGGTTTGGATGGACCCGTTTTTGTCAGGTGTGTTCAGGAGGGTTTCCTTACTCAGTATGTCAACAGGCTGATGAGGGGAGAAGCCATTTTGGATTCGGTGCTCGGCAATGAGCCAGGACAGGTGTCAGATCTAGCGGTGAGAGAACTCTTTGGTGACAGTGACCATGACTGCCTCACATTTACCACAGCCTTGGAGAGGTAAAGAAGCAGTTACTAAGGGAAGATACTTAATTGGAGAAAAGGAAATTATGACACTATCAGACAGGAGCTGGGAAGTACAGATTGGGAGCAATTGTTCCACAGAAAGGGCACAACAGACATATGGAGATTTTTTAAGGAGCAGTTGTTGCAAGTGATGTACAAATGTATTCCTCTGAAACAGGCAGTAAGGGGTAAGATTAAGAAGACTTGGATGATGACAACAGAGAAGCTTCTCGTCAAAAGCAAGAAGGCAGCTTACGTAAGGTGGAGGAAGCAAGGATCCATCACAGCTTTAGAGGATTACAGGCTTACTAGAAAGGAGCTGAGAAATGGACTGAGGAGAGCCAGGAGGGGGCACGAAAAAGGCTTGGCAGGAAGGTTTAGGGCGAACCCAAAGACATTTTACTCAAATGTGAGGAATAAAGGAGTGATCAGGGAGAATGTCAGGCCAGTCAGGGATAGCTTAGGGATCTTGTACGTGGGGGAGTCTGAGCAGATAAGGGAAGCCCGAAATGAGTTTTTTGCTTTGGTTTCAACTAAAGAAATGGACCTTGTTGTGATTGAGAACTTTGAGGAGCTGGGAAACAGGCTTGAACAGATCAAGATTAATGAAGTTGATGTGCTGGAAATGTTGGCAAACATTAAGATTGATAAGTCCCCAGGACCAGACCAGATTTATCCGAGGCTGCTCAGGGAAGTGAGAAAGGAGGTTGGCAAGACATTGGAGAAGATCTTTGCTTCCTCACTCTCCATGGGAGTCATACCGGCCGATTGGAGGGAGGCAAATATTGTTCCTCTTTTCAAGAAGGGGAATAAAGAAATCCCTGGAATTACAGGCCAGTCTGTGGTCAGCAAGGTTTTCGAAAGAATTCTGAGGGATAGGATTTATGACTATTTGGAAAAGCATAGCGTAATTAAAGGCAGTCAGCATGGCTTTGTGAGGGGCAAGTCATGCCTCACAAATCTTATTGAGTTCTTTGAGGAGGAGTCGAGACGGGTCGATGAAGGGTGTGCAGTGGATGTGGTGTGTATGGACATCAGTAAGGCATTTGATAAGGTTCCACACAGTAGACTCATTCATAAAGTCAGGAAGTATGGGATACAGGGAGATTTGGCTATCTGGATTCAGAATTGGCCGACTGAGAGAAGGCAGAGAGTGTTTGTAGATGGAAAGTATTCTGCCCAGAGGTCAGTGGTGAGTGATGTCCTGCAGGGCTCTGTTCCTGGGCCTCTGCTCTTTGTCGCTTTTATGAATGACTTGGATAAGGAGGTTGAGGGGTGGGTTAGTAAATTTGCTGATGAAACAAAGGTTAGAGGTGGCAGTGATAGTTGAGGGCTATTGCAGGCTGCAGTGCGACATAGACAGGGTGCAGAGCTGGGCTGAGAAATGGCAGATGGAGTTCAACCTGGATAAATGCAAAGTGATGCATTTTGGAATGTCGTACTTGAAGGCGGAATATAGGATTAAAGACAGGATTCTTGGCAGTGTGGAGGAACCAGGTGATCTTGGCGTTCAAGTACATAGATCCCTCAAAGTTGCCACCCAAGTGGAAAGGGTTGTTAAGAAGGCTAATGGTGTTATTGCTTTCATTAACAGGGGGGTCGCGTTTAAGAGCAACGAGGTTTTGTTGTAACTCTACAAGACCCTGATGAGACCACATTTGGAATATTGTGTCCAGTTCTGGTCGCTCTATTATAGAAAAGATACAACGGCATTGGAGAAGGTGCAAAGAAGGTTTACCAGGATGCTGCCGGGACTGGAGGGGTTTATGAAGAGAGGTTGATGAAGCTTGGACTTTTCTCTCTGGAGAGAAGGAGGAAGAGAGGTGACCTGATCAAGGTATACAAGATAATGAGAGGCATGATTAGAGTCAATAGCCAGAGACTTTTCCCCAGGGCAGGATTTACTGGCATGAGGAGGAATGTATAGAAGAGATGCCAAAGGTAGGTTCATTATGCAGAGAGTTGTGAATGCATGGAATGCATTGCCAGCAGTTGTTGTGGAAGCAGACTCATTAGGGACATTTAAGCGACTGCTGGACATACATTTGTACAGCAGTAAATTGAGTGGTGTGTAGGTTAGTATATTTTATTTTAGATTAGGGTGTATCCTTGGCACAACATCGTGTGCTGAAGGGCCTGTTCTGTTCTGTACTTTTCTATGTCCTGTATTCTATGCTCTAATGGACTGGTCAGCTGGGCAGAGCAGGGACAACAGGAACTCAACCTGGAAAAGGGTGCACTTTCCTTTGAGGAGGAGCTAACAAGGCCAGAGATTATACTGTGAATGATAGGACCCTGGAAAGGACTGAAGATCAGAGGGACCTTGGATGCATATCCACAGCTCCGTGATGGTACCAGATCTGGGAGACAATGTGATTAAGGAAGCATTTGTGATATTTGTCTTTTATTAGCTGAGGCATAGAATAAAGGAGCTCGGGGGGTTGTACTGAAACTACAGAAAAGATTGGTTAGGACCCAATGGAGGCCCGACTGTGGTTCTGGTCACCACATTATAGGAAGGATGTGATTGTACTGGAGAGGAAACAGAGGAGATTCACCAGGATGTTGTCTGGACTGGAGGGCCTGAGCAACGAGGAAAGATTGGAAAGGCTGGGGCTGCTTTCCTTGGAGCAATAACGATTGAGAGGGGACCTGATAGATGTGCACAATATTACGAGGGCCAGAGACAGGATGAACAGAAAGACAGTTTTTCCATGAGAAGAGGGGTCAATAAACAGGAGGCATAGAAGTCAACCTGAGAGATAGAGGCAAAAAGGAGAGCTGAAGGTTTTTATTTTCTAGAAGCAGATGGGAGTCCGACAGGCACTGTTAGAAAAGGTATTCAGTCAAAACGGTTTTAACCCTGAATTAGTCATTAAGTGTTCACTTCTGTTTCTATTGCCTCCAGAACTACAGGCCAAGAGCTATAAAGTGGTATTAATGTTGTCAGACCTTTGTTGACCAGCCTCTTTCAGTGCTGTTTAAGTTGATGAGCCTGAATTGACATCACCAGTTTTACCGAGGGATTCGACCTCATGAGCATCACTGGCCGAGTCAATCAATAAAGAACACTTGTGGAGGGGTGCATCTACGATCTTAAATACATTCAGAACAAAAGGCAGTTCAACAATTCCATTGACACAGCAGTTACCAAGGGAAATGATGCATCAGATTGGACCCAAATGGACGGTGTGAAGGAGTTGGAGATGACCTTTGCATTTTGTCAGAACATTCACTGATGAATTTGATGTTTGTATCTTTGGGCGTTCTGCTAAAGACAGGATTTACATTAAAACACAGTAACATCAGTAAACTGAGAAAGGTACTTCTTCTGGATTCAGGGTACAATGAAACGTACAACCTATCAGTTCTCTCTGACCTGGTGCTCTGTGACCAGTGCTCAGCAGCACACTTTCATAAATGTGAGTCGATTTAGTATTCTAGGAGCACCTGAACTGCTGTGCTTTTCCAGCGCCACTCTAATCTAGACTCTGGTTTCCAGCATCTGCAGTCATTGTTTTTAACCTATTCAGTATTCTAACAATAGTAGAGTTACGAAACCAACTGGTGCATGTGTTCAGGCTTTTGTACCTTATCCCCAATGTTAGAGGTTGTAAAAAACATTGCCAGGGTGGGATGGATCTTTGAGAATGCTGGCGGCCTTTCCTTGAGAGCAGGCCTGGCAGATGGGTTCTATAGAGGAGAGGTTGGCCTTTGTTCACCACACTCTGTAAACTTCTCCGATCTTGAATGGTACAGTTGTCATACCAGGTAGTGATACATCCAGACAGAATGTTCTCAATGTTGCACCTATACAAGTTGGCAAATGTATTCACCGTCATGCCAAATTTCCTCAGTTGCCTGAGGAAGAAGAGACAATGTTGGACCTTTGTAACCAGTGCGTTCACATGAAGAATCCAAGAATGCTTGTTGTGGATGACCACTCCCAGGAACTTGACACTCTACAATCGTTCCACCTCTATGCTGTTAATCTGTAGGGGTGTTGGGGTGGGGATGGGGGGTGAAAAGGGAGCATGAGAAACATCCTGCCAAAAGTCAATAATGAGTTATTTGGTTTTGCTGACATTGAGAACTTGGTTGCTGTCAGTGCACCATTTTTCTAAGTTTTCCATCTCCCGTCTGTTGTCTGTTTCGTCGCCATCTGAGATTCACCCGACTACGATGGTGTCATCAGCGAACTTGCAAATGGCATTCGTCTGGTATTTGGTGAAGCAGTCATGGGTATACAGTGAGTACAGTTGGGGACTGAGTATGCATCCCTGGGGGGAGGCACCAGTGTTTAGTGTTCGTGACAATGAAATATTGTCCCCTATCCTCACTGACTGTGTGGCCTGTGGGTCAGGAAATTAAGGATCCAATTGCAGAGAGTGGGGCTTAGTCAGAGATCACTATGCTTTGTAATCAGTCTCGAGGGGATAATAGTGTCGAAGGCGGAACTGTAGTCAATGAGTAGGATTCTTACGTAGCTGTTCTTGGTGTCAAGATGTTCTAAGGAGGAGTGAAGGGCAAGTGATATGGCATCTGACGTGGATCTGTTCGTCCGATAGGCAAATTGGAGTGGGTCAAGAGTAGTGGGGAGGCTGGAGTTGATTAATGCCATGACTAGCATTTCAAAGCACTTCGTGACCAACGAATAGGAAAATAAGTTATTTCCAAAAGACCTGATTTCAAAGTTTGAAGAGAACAATAGAGACTGAAAGACAGTGAACAATGAGGAGAATAGATTCAGACATCAGAAGATCATTTAAAGCAAAATATTGCTGATGCTGCAAGGCTGAAACAAACAGAATGCTGCAGAAACTCAGCAGATCAGGCATGATCGGTGAAGAGGGAAACAGAGTTAATGTTTCACCTCAGAGCTGAAAGGGGGATGGGAAAGGGGGTTCTTTTATACTTTTAACAGAGGAAGACATCGGGTGAAATGGTGCTGAGACACAATGTCCAGTCAAGATCTGAAGCTGTGGATATTGAGTCCTTGAGGCTGGAAGGTTCCTCTGTGCAAAATGGGATGTTGTCCATCAAGCTTGTGCTGTGCTTTGTTCCCACTCTCCCATTAACTGCTCTGTCAGTCTCATTCATCGCACACCACTTCCAACCAGTGGCCATGAAACTCTCTCTCTCTCTGTTAGGTAGGAGAGGATCCCGTGTTGTCAGCAATCAGGAAACACATCTGAATGTACAGGGAGGAGCGGGTAGACGGGGAAATGGGACACAATGGGCTCAACTCTTCACAATTTATGGAAATGATTTGGATGGTGGGATCGAAGGTATGGAACAAAATTTACTGATGACACAAAGATATCTGGGAAAGTAAGTTGTGAAGGTGACATGACGAGTCTACAAAGGGAATGGATTGGTTGAGTGAGTGGGCAAACATCTGGCAAATGGAGAACAATCTGGGGAATGGGGAAACTCTCCATGCTGTGAAAAACATGAAAAACCAACACCTTATCTGAATGGTCAGAGGTTGTATATCTCTAAGATGCAGGGGGATCTCAGGGTCCTGGTACATGAATCACTGAATGTTATTATGCAGGTAAAGCAAGTAATCAGGAAAAAACTAATAGAACATTATGTTTTATCATGAAGGGAATTGAATACAGGAATTGAATACAATATGTGTCCCGATGACTTTCTCAAAAGGATAAAGTCTATGATTGATTTGATGTAAAATGGACAAGGACTAAAGCATGCTGGGAAATGGAAACAGCTTTTGACCAAAGTGGCTGTGCTAATCCATGTGCTGCAGAATCCAGGTAGACTGCAGCTACCAATAGACAGTTTGTCACTAACCTGGTAGCTGCAGACTCTACAATACACACCTATAGTTGTGGTTGAATGATGTCAATGCAATGTCATCCTCCGGGTGATTGGAAACATCGAGGTGTGGACCCGACATGGGGGGTGCGCCTCACACCCTTATTTGGAGGAAGGTATGTGCTCCCAGCATCTCCAGGAATGGAGGCCTATGGATGACTCTACCATTGACCTGGGCTGGGTCCGATAGATCAGGGGGATCGAACCTGATTGATTCATTAGTTAATGGTGAAGACCCTCCCAAAACGGCATGAAGACTTGAGAGTGTAAGAATTGCTACAACACCATGCTCAGGGCGGTAACCCGAGAGCGGTAACTCGAGATCAATCACCGAGAAAAGAAGATATCCCTGAAATCATCAGGAGAAGATCAGGCGACATCACGGTGTGGAGCACGGCCGAGGTCTAGTGTGAGGGGATATGATCATCCAGAGTTAAGGTTAAAGCACAAGATAGCATTTGTTGTGTAAATGGTTAATTTATACTGTATTTTTTTATGTCAGTATTAATTAGGTCAAATAAATGAATATTATTGATGATTATTATTAATATTTGTTTCAGTTCTTTTGCTGGATATGAGAGTTAAAACACACTGTGCGGCAGAGGCAACAAATTGGCCCCCAAGATGGGACTTCGATTAGAAGTGACTTTGTCGCTGCAAGATCAAAGCCGGTGGAACCTAATATTCCTTGAGATTTTGCCTGAGATGGCTGTTAAGAGGACAGGTACCTCATGCGAAGGCCAGGAATTCAAGTAAATGGAATAGAACAGAATGGTCGAAACTGAACTGTTCTTTCAAAGACAAAACCAACAGATGTTTACTCCTAATCCAGGAAACCACTGTTTCCTCTGTTTGCGTGTGTGTGCCTGTATGTGTGTGTGTGTGGGGGGGGAGGGGGGGGGGGGCGGCGGGGGCACGTGTGTGTGTGTGTGTGTGTGTGTGTGTGTGAGTTGTTATGGTAGATCATTGAAAATCAGTAGATACCCGGGGGATTAAGACTGGAACAAAGCGAAAGCAGTACCTTCAGTCTGATCCCTGATAGAAACTCCTTGGGTCAGTGATAAAGACACAGTGAGGTCAATCTGCTCTCCCTGACATCTCTGAGATACACAGAGTCAGTTTAGTCAACACTCTCCATGATTCTTAAACAAGACACAATGCAATCGATCAGTCCTTCCTGGATCAGTGAGACAAACACAATGTTTCCCTTTGTTAAGGTACACAAATTAGCCCTGATCGACTTATCATGTTGAGGAACACTCTGCAGCAGAAGTCCCTGCATAAAGTTCCTGAAGAGCACTTAAAAAAAAGACTTCCATCAGATATCTCTGAAAGTGTCCCCAAAGATGTAACTTTCACTGATTGCAGTGCATAAACCAAGCAAAACTATCATATAGGATTCACAGTTTTGCATCCAAGGAGCAGGAGAAACCTTGGATGCTGCCTGACCTGCTGCGCTTTTCCAGCAACACATTTTCAAAACAATTATATAAACTGGCTATAGCAAATATTGTTAAACATGCTCACAACAAAGAACATTTAAACTGCTCACTCTGTGTAATGATTAAAAGACAGGGATGACAGTCACTGATGTGACCCCATTTGACCTTGCTCTGTCCTTCTCAGAGGCAGTTCAGCATCAGCAGCAAATACCGTCTTTCTCAATGATGCCCACATCGTGTGAATGAACGTGTGTGTAAAAATCCCTAAAGTATTCACATTGATAAAAATGCTGATATAAAGCATCTTTGTGGTATTCAGTCTACATGTTTTAACCATCATGTAGTACAAATAATACTTGATATATATATAAAGTCAGAAGTCACAAGACATGCGATTATAGTCCAACAGGTTTACCTGAAATCACTCAAGCTTTCAGAGTGCTGCTCCTTCATCAGGTGCAAGGAGAGCAAGGAAAAGACACAGAGTTTATCGGCTGAGAGATCAAGGGCAGAGAGAGCAAAAGATCATACAACTGATGTGATTGGGGTGTCGGGTAATATGTCTCTGCAGGTGACCAAGGGTGTGAGACAGTGTGTAAAGTGTTTATGGGAATCGGTTCAGCTCAGTTGGCTGGATTATTGGTTTGTAGAATAGTGTAATATCAACAGCATGGGTTCAGTTCCTACCACCGGTCTGAGGTTACTGTGAAGGACTCTCCTTCTGCACCTCTTCCCTTACCTAAGGTCTGGTGGCCTCAGGTTAAATTACCATCAGTCACTTCGCCCTAATGTAAGAGCTGCCACTATTGGTGTAGTCAGACTATGGGGACACAACAACGTGTTTCTAAAGTCAAAGTCAGGACAATCAGACTCAATGATAGGATTATAAAAAAGGTGACAACTCAGGTCAGTCATTGAATTGTAGGAGCGAGGTCCCGTCCCAGAGTTTTAGCCTGGAATCAGACTGGTTTTATTCCAAAAGATGGAATTTATAGGACACCATATTGGCTGACTGTGACTACAAATTATGTTCTTTTTGATAAAAAAAGTAGAATGTATCTGCAAAAAACAAATATCTTGAATGAAATGATTCACCCTGTAGATTTGTGAGTGTGTGTGCGTGCTTGAGAGACAGTGTGTGTGCATGTGAGAGAAAAATATGTGTGTGAAAGGGTTTGCGTGAGAGAAGGTCCATGTGAGCCTCTGTGTGTGTGTGTGTTTGTGTGAGAGTGTGGATATATGAGAGAGGGTCTGCGTGAGTCTGTGAGTGTGTATGTATTTGTGAGAGTGTGGACATATGAGAGAGGGTCTGTGTGAGTTTCTCTGTGTATGTATTTGTGTGAGAGAGTGTTTGTGAGAGAATGTCTGTGTGAGTCTGTGTGTGTGTATTTGTGTGAGAGTATGGATGTGTGAGGCATTCCTGATGAAGGGCTTTTGCCCGAAACGTCGATTTTACTGCTCCTCGGATGCTGCCTGAATTGCTGTGTTTTTCCAGCACCACTCTAATCTAGACTCTGGTTTCCAGCATCTGCAGTCATTGTTTTTACCTGGGTGAGAAAAGGTTTATGTGAGTCTGTGGTATGTGTGTGCATTTGTGTGAGAGAGGGTCTGAGTGAGTCTGCGTGTGTGTGTATTTATGTGAGAGTGTTTGTTTGTGAGAGAGGGTGTGTGTGAGAGAGGGTCCATGTAAGTCTGTCCGTGTGTATGAGAGAGAGTGTGGGTGTGTGAGAGAGGGTCTGTGTGAGTCTGTGTGTGTGTGTATTTATGTGAGAGTGTTTGTTTGTGAGAGAGGGTGTGTGTGAGAGAGGGTCCGTGTAAGTCTGTGCGTGTGTATGAGAGAGAGTGTGGGTGTGTGAGAGAGGGTCTGTGTGAGTCTGTGTGTGTTTGTGAGTCTGTGTCTGTTTTGTGAGAATGCAGGTGAGAGAGTGCAAGAAGTAATTCAAAACTTAATAAGGTAAAGAGATCAGAGCGACTGATCAAGATTATGTTGTCACAAAAGGACAGTGAGGATGATTTTACAGATACAGAACTGTGTGGTAGTTTCACCTGTAGCAGGACATGAACCCAAGGTCACAGTTCAGGGGGGCTTCATGGGTCCAGAACTTGGTTATCAGTCTCTGCTCGGTGATTCTGCATTGTTGTGTATCTCAAAATCTGCTCTGAAGGACACTTACCCAAAGATCAGAGGCTGAATGTCCCTGAGCGCTGAAGTGTTCCCTGACTGGGAGGGAACATTCCTGTCTGGCAATTGTTGTGTGGTGTCTGTTCATTCATTGCTGTAGTGTCTTTGTGGGCTCACCAATACATCATGCCTTGGGGCATCCTTGCCTGCAGCATCTGAGGGAGACAGCATTGGCCGAGTCACAAGACTATCTGCCGTGTACTTGGTGGGTGATGTTCCCACATGTGATGGTAGTGTCCATGTCGATGATCTGACATGTCCTGCAGAGGTTGCCATGGCAGTTTTGTGTGGTGTTGTGGTCGAAGTTGTCCTGAAGGCTGGGTAGTTTGCTGCAAACAATGGTCTGTTTAAGGTTTGGCGGTTGCTTAGAGGTAAGAGTCGAAGGAGTGATCTTGTCGAGATGCTGCTCATCATTGATGACATGTTGAGGGCTGTGAAGAACATGGTGTAGTTTCTCCACATCGGGGAAGTACAGTGGGAGCCAGGACCACAGGGCTGCTGGGAAAGTAAGTCGACCTCATGTATAGGTGGAGCAGGAGAGGACACATGACGGCTGGGTATGTAAGATCATATATTTGTCTGTTTGCTTTACCCGAAACACTACTTTGATTGTGTCTCTCACCCATCCTCCTCCTCTACCCAAAAAAAGAGTTATGCACGTGGGATTGTTAAGTTACTTGATTTATTTCTCTAATAGTCCCTTTGGGAATCAAAACACTGGATAACAAATCAACCACCACCCTCTGAACAACATCGAAAGTACTCAGGTTTGGGCGACTGTGGAATCCTCAATCCTGTAAGTAGCTTAAAAAGAACATTGTTAGTCATTTTTATAGAGTTGAATTTCCTGCTGCATTGAGTGGTCTGAGCAAAGAGAAGAAAGGCAAATATGGCAAGAATGAAAGGATTAGATTTTGTTGTGATAAGTTTTTCCAATTTCCCCCTTTCTGGGTTAAACAGCGAATTCTGAATCTCACTAGTGAGGGGTGATCACTTCATTTTCATGCTGTTCTATCTCATTAGGAGCTGGTCTTGCCTCATTTCGATGGAGATTCTGATCCTTCCTTCAGTTCCTATGGAAACCAGATGGTGCCAGTTCCCAACAGGAAAGCCTGGGCAGTTACCTGGAGGCAGGAACTCACTGTTTGCTTCTCCAGGTCTTCATCCATCTCCACCATCAGCACCATTTCACTGCATGCTCCATCAACACTGTCCTCTCCCACACTTTGTCCGTGTGTGTGGGCATCCCCAAACCCCAGGGGAAAGTGAGGACTGCAGATGCTGGAGATCAGAGCTGAAAATGAATTGCTGGAAAAGCTCAGCAGGTCAGGGATCAGCCAACGATCATTCTTACTGATATTGTCATGGTCAGATGTATTTCAGTTGTCAGATTGGTAAGGATGAGGTTGAGTTTTTTTTTCCCTCTTGTTGGTTCCCTCACCACCTGCCACAGACCCAGTCAAACAGCTATGTCCTTTAGGACCCAACAAACTCAATCAGTTGTACTGCTGCCGAGACACTCTTGATGGTGGACATTGGAATGCCCCACACAGGGTACACTTTGTGCTGTTGCCACCCTCACAGCATTGTCCAAGTGCTCTTCAACATGGAGAAGTTCCAATTCATCGGCTGAGGGAGGATGGTACGTGGTAATCAGCAGGAGATTTCCTTGTTCATGTTTAACCTGAAGCCATGAGACTTCATGGAGTCTGGAGTTAATGTTGGGGACTCAGAGGGTAACTCCCTCCCGACTGTATACCCACTGTGCTGCCTCCTCTGCTGGGTCTGTCAGGACATATCCAGGGATGGTGATGGTGCTGACTGGGACATAGAATGGCAGGTAGGATTCCGTGAGTATGACTATGTCGGCTTGTTGCTTGACTAGTCTGTGAGACAGCTCTCCCGGTTTTGGCAGTATCCCCCAGATGTTACTAAGGAGGACGTTGCAGGATCGACAGGGCTGTTCCTGCATTTTCTGGTGCCTAGGGCGGTGCCAGGTGATCCGTCCAGTTTCATTTCTTGGTGAGTTTTTAATGGCTGGTACAACTGAATGGTTTGCCAGGCCAGATCAGGGGGCAGTTGAGAATCAATCACACTGCTGTGCGTCTGGAGTCACATGTAGGCCAGACCAGGTGAGGACAGCAGATTTCCATCCCTGTCAGGCATTAGTGAACCAGATGGGTCTCCCATGGTCATCAGTATATTCTTATTTGAAGATTTTTTTTAATAGAGTACAAATTCCACCATCTGTCGTGGCTGGAATCTAACCTCGGATCCCCAGAGCATTAGCTGAGTTTCTGGATTGATAGTCTCGGAATAATCCCAGAAGGCCATCACCTCCCTGCCTCCACTGCCTGGAGGGGTGTGGGAGACTGCGTGGAAGAGTATGGGGGACTGCATGGAGGGGAATGGGGGACCACATGGAGGGGTATGGGAGACTACATGGAGGGGAATGGAGGACTACATGGAGGGGAATGGGAGACTACATGGAGGGGTATGGGAGACTGCATGGAGGGGAATGGGAGACTACATGGAGGGGTATGGGAGACTGCATGGAGGGGTATGGGAGACTACATGGAGGGGAATGGGGGACTACATGGAGATGTACAGAGGACTGAATGGAGGTATATAGAGGACTTCATCGAGATTACAAGAATGCATCTTCTTCCTCTTGAGGTTAAGGAAATTCGGCATATTCGTAAGGACTCTCACCAACGTTTATAACTGCACCATAGAAAGCATTCTATCTGGGTACATCACAGCTTGGTACGGTAACAGCTCTGTCCAGGACCACAAGAAACTACAGAAAGTTATGAACACAGCCCAGACCATGACACAAGCCAACCTTCCATCTATCGATTCCATCTATAGTTCTCAATGCCATGGAAAGATAGCGAACACAATCAAAGACCCCTCCCACCCGGTCAGGCTCTCTTCCAACCTCTTCTATCAGGCAGAAGATGCAGAAGCTTAAACACACATAGCCACAGCTTCTTCCCTGCCGTTCTTTTCCTGCTAAATGGACCTCTCTAACTTCAAATCTAATGCTGATCTTGCATTTGTTTATCTCCTGTCAAATTCCGTATGTCTCACTCTGTCTGAATAAAGAATAATCTGTCTGTGTGTTCTGATACATCCCTACGGCCCAGAAATGAAACGTTTCATTGCATTTAGTTACATGTGACAACAATAAATTATATCACATGCTGTACATGGGTCTGAAAGGACTTATATTGATTGAGTGTTATAAGGACAACCCACAGTGACCATGACACGGTGTGAGGGTCTGGGAGGAGTCAAACAAAAATTCTCTGTTACAATGTACAACTCATCCTTCCAATGTGTAAATAATCACTGAGAGGCAATGAGCTCCACCCTGTTTATTGGAAGAGATTCTGGTTCCAGTTAGGTCAGGGCCCTTGTATACCTAGAAGACTGTAAGTAATTGGAGTTATAGGATTTAGGGTAAAAATGTGGTGTTTTTCGGAAAGGTTTGCAAACATACAAAATTTTACAAAGTTTACAAACATACACAATTTGTTAATGTTACACTATGGAAAAAAGGCCAATGTTTCCTTTCCTAAACAATCCTCAAAAACGACGCCATCTTGTACAGTCACAAAGCTGCACTTATTCCCAGAACAGTCCCACACCAGGCGATGGGTCGCAACAAAAAAAACTGTATTAGAAGCACTTACATTGTGCTGGAAAGGAAGTATAAATAATACATAAATATTAGTGAATAATGGCTGGAGTTTTAATAAATTTACAAAAAAATATTAATTATGTTTTGTTTTATTGAAAAGACTATTAATGTACATGACAGAAGATGTCTCCAGTCTTTTTTCAGCTAAACCTGCCCTTGAGACTTAAAGCCACAGATACAGCAATGATTAGAGACCTGTCATTCTGAGAGAGAACAACAGACAGTGCAAAAACAAAAGGCAATTTATGCAGATGGGAAAGCCAATTAAATTAACCATGAACACCTTATGAGCAGGTTGGTGTTAAACAGTAAGTTTTATTTCACATTGAGCACTGGGCCAAATGAACTAGAAAACAAGGGTTCGAGTGCCACATTGTAAATGCTCCCTATTTCCTGGGGGAAGTTGGAGTGTGGTCCGGACCCAGGTTGGGTTTTGCTCGATCAAAGGGATGACCTTTTGGATTTAACAACTTTCAAAGACAGGAGTCAGGGGCTTTTGTCCATGTGAGCACTTGAGGTGTTTTGTCTCAAGGAAGGAAGTGATTTTGTATCCAGGAGTTAGGTTTCAGACCCAGTTTGATGCCTGTCTTGTATTTATGATGAGGATTACTGGGCAAGTGAATGACAATGAGGAGAGCGATACTTAGTACAGGACTGAAGGTCTCATACCTGAATGCAGACAGGATAAGGAATAAGGGAAATGAGATTGTGACACAGATAGAAATTGGCAGGTATGACATGGTGGGGATCACAGAGACTTGGCTGTAAGGGGTTCAGGTTTGGAAGATGAATGTTCATTGATATACATCCTCTCAAAAAAGAAATAGCCAGGTGTGCCGAGGGAGTGGGGATGCCTTATCTGTAAGAAATGGAATTAAATCAATAGTGAAAAACAAAGTAAGGTCAGATGACGTAGAATCTGTGTGGGTAGAACTGAGGAACCGCAATTTTTTTTAAAAAAACATGTTTGGAGTTATGTACAGACCTCCAAACAGTAGTCAGGAGCTGGGGTGCAAGATGCACCAGGAGATAGAAAAGAAATGTCAGAAAGGCAAAGTTAGTGATGGTTTTTTGTAGCAGCTTGTGGTGGAGTTGTGTGGATTTAGTGTTGTTCAATGAGGCAGCCTTGATAAGGGAGCCTCAGGTGAAGGAACACTTAGGAAGCTGTAATCATAATTTGATTGAATTTACACTGTTATTTGAGAGGGAGAAGAGAACATCAGAGGTACAGGTATTACAAATGAACAAAGACAAATACAGAGGTATGAGGGAGGAGCTGGGTAGAATTGACGAGGAGAGGAGCTGAGCAGGAAAGACAGTGGAACAGCAATGGCAGGAGTTTCTGGGAGAAATTCAGAAGACACAGCAGAGATTAATACCGGAGAAAAGGAAGCATGGTACAGGGAGGATGAGGGAACCGTAGTTGACTAGGGAAGTCAGGGATAGCATTAAAGCAAAAGAGAAAGCATATAATGAGGCAAAAGGCAGTGGGAAACCAGATTGGGAAGCATGCAAAGAACAACAAAAAAGAAATAAGTACAAAAAAGATTAAATATTCGATTATATATAAAATAGACTAAATATTTAGAAGGGAGGAAGGCAAATGGTGGGAAATGACAGACCGATCAACCTAGCCTCAGTCGTGGTTGAGATCCTCAAATCCATTGCGAAGGATGAGAGTTCTGATTACGTGGAATTGCATGGTAAAATAGGGCAGAGTCAGCATGGTCTCATCAAGGGGATTATCAAATCTGCTCCAATTGTTTGAGGAGATAAGGAGCAGGTTAGATCAAGGAGAGACAATGGATGTTATCTATCTGGACTTCAAAAAGGCCATTGACAATGTGCCACACAGGAGGCTACTGAGTAAGGTAAGGGCCCATGGTGTTGGAGGCAAGGTGCTAGCATAGATAGAAGCCTGGCTGTCTGGCAGGGAGCCGAGAGTGGGAATGAAAGGGTCCTTCTCAGGATGGCAGCCGGTGACAACTGGTATTCTGCAAGGCTCAGTGTTGGGACCACAGCTTTTCACTTTATACATTAATGATCTGAATGAAGGAACTGAGGGCATTCTGGCTAAGTTTCCAGTGATACAAAGATAGGTAGAGGGAGAGGCAGCATTAGGGAAGGCGGGGAGGCTGCAGAAGGATTCAGAAAGTTTAGGAGAGTTGTCCAAGAAGTGGCAGATGGAGCACAATGTGGGAAAATGTAAGGTCATATACTCTGGTAGGAAGAATAGATGCATGGACTATTTTCTAAATGAGGAGAAAATTCGGAAGCCTGAAGTGTGATTCTCTCAAGGTAAGCTTGCACATTGATTCAGGAGTTAGGAAGGGAAGTGCAGTAATAACAATTATCTTGACAGGACAATAATATTAAAGCAGGGATGTACTGAGACTCTATAAGGCTGCATAAGGCTCTGGTCAGAATACTTTTGGAGTATTGTGTTCAATTTTGGGGCCCATATCACAGGAAGGACGTACTGTCCCTGGAGTGTGTTCAGAGAAGGTTCACAAAAATGGTCCCAGGAATCAAGGGTCAAGAGTCAAGAGTAGCTTTATTTGTCTTTTCTACCATATACAACCGATACAGGAAAAAGGAGACAGAGTTCCTCCAGGACCAAGGTGCTACATGGCTAGCACAAACTACACGATCATACACAGGGCAGCATAGAGTGCTTAAGGAGTGCAAAACATGCAAGACAGCAGAGAAATTGAAATGAATTAAAAATTACAAAGACTGAAAAGCTTAACATATGAGCAACATTTGAGGATTTTGGATCTGTATTAAATGGGGGTTAGAAGGATGAGGGGGGATCTAATTGAAACATACAGAACACAGAATGGCCTGGACAGAGTAGATGTTGGGGGGAGAGACTTGGACCCAAGAGGAAAGCCTTAGAGTAAAGGGAAGACCTTTCTGTACGGAGATAAAAAGAAGCTTCTTCAGCCAGAGAGTGGGGAATCTATGGAATTCATTGTTACAGAACGCTGTAGGGACCAGTTCATTGAGTATATTTAAGACTGAGATCGATAGATTCTTGAGTATCAAAGGGAACAAGGGTTACGGGGAGAAAGCCAGAGAATGGGTCTGAGAAACCTATCAGCCATGATTGAATGGTGGAGCAGACTCAATGGGCCCAATGGCCTAATTTCTGCTCCTCTGTCTTAAGGTTTTATAAAATTTGTGTCTTTTGCATGTTCTTTCAATCGAGGTTTATTAGGTAAAAACAATGACTGCAGATGCGGGAAACCAGATTCTGGATTAGAGTGGTGCTGGAAGAGCACAGCAGTTCAGGCAGCATCCGAGGAGCAGGAAAATCGACGTTTCAGGCAAAAGCCCTTCAACAGGAATACAGGCAGAGAGCCTGAAGGGTGGAGAGAGAGAGGTCCTCACTATGTGGTTTCTTCACTAACAAGGGAGTCACGAGGGTTGTAAAGCAGGTGGAAAAGGGGATTAAGGCTGTTGTTCGATCAATTATGAACTGATCAAATGGCAGATCACACTCAAGTACTAACTGACCAACTTCTCATTCATATCAGTGTGTTCACAGGTATCCTAGAGAGAGCAGAGACCGAACTCATTTGTCACAGACCCAAGAGAGGGCAGATTGTCCCTACTGTATCAGTGTCACGTACTTTCGGTAGAGTAGATTGAATGCACTATGTCTATATCATTGTCCCAGAGCTGACAGACCAATCACACTGTGTCTGTAGCAGATCACCAGGACTGCCAACTGCCAACTGAACATACTCAGTCTGTATCACAAAGGTTGGAGAGAGCAGATTCCCCTCATTGTGCCTGTATCAGTGACCCCACAGAGAGGGGATTGGATGGATTCTGAAACTGAATTCTTCAAAACACCTCATCATTTAATAAGTTTCGCCATTCGTGTAAAAGGGTATTTTACCACGCTCTTCAGCTGTTTCCTCAACTTAGTCTGGGTCACGACAAATATATAAGTGTTTGTGCAGCAACTTAGGAGCTGGGGAATGAGTCCAATATCAATATGAGTACAAAATAATGTAAACATATGCCCAATACACCAGTTGACTCATGCATTTCCACAGAGAGTATAACATAAACACTGACCATAACAGGATGAAATTCCCTGAGATAACAAACAATAAAATGATAGACTTCCTTCGAGTCCCCATTTCTAGGTCACTGGGATTCTCCCCACTGCTGTGAGCCTGAAGTCTCCTGTGGGCTCTGCTGGCCACTAAAATGTACCTGACACTTAAAGCATTGAGCAGCAGAATCAGAACAAATGGCACTGCTGGGTTCAGGATATAATGAAGGCACTCGATTGTTCCCCAGGCTGGGGATGACAGAATATCAGTTGGTACTGAACAAAACCAGGGCTGATTCCTGAGCAAATACTGAGATGTGAACATAAAGTACCAGAAAATGTTCTTCAAACCACTCAGCACAGTCACTGTTCCCAGAACCACAGCTGCTATCTTCTCAGTACAAAATTTAATTTGCAGATTTGGGCAGCAAATAGCCACATATTGATCAAAGGTAAAAGTAACAGTCGGTGGCTGCATAAAGGAAGACAACATGGATATTACTAATGGGGATGGACCGTATGAAATGTAAATCTCTCTTTTAAACAATTGGAATTTGCATCAACAGCAGATCGAGGATAATAACCAGTGTATCTGTTGTTGACATCACAACCAGGATTCGAGTAATACATTTTAACAGACCACACTTTCCTTGCAACAGAATTATAATTGTTATGGCGTTTATTGTGGGGAAGGAAAATAAACAGAAAAGTTCATCAAGTTTCTGAAAATGTTACCAATTACACAGAGTACATCGTGTGGTTTCTGTATGTGTCTTTCTTTTTGACAAATGTATTGAGTATTTATTGCTATATTCATGCAATCAACAGGATCCATAAAATCAGTGATTAATTAGGAAGTCATATTTGGAAAGAAACAGAAAATAAAGAAATGCAGTTTATGAGAGAAGATGGGAAGATTGACATAAGTTGACAGGTTAGTAAAATGTAAACAAGGGAATGCAGGAAATATCACAAAGATCATGAAAGTTATGTTTTAGTTTCTGAAGTGGAACAGAGATCAGTGATCTTGTATTGGAGTAGTGGCAATGTCCAGTTTCCTGTTCTTCATCTTTACAGAGTCATTCAGAATTAGTGTGGAAAAATCAGCCCAATTTCCCCTTCATTCATATCTGGTAACCATGGTGGATATCAGCACACATGTTCTGCTCCTCATCATTATCCAATGAAGTTGGATTAATACAGGGGTATCTCAATCGATGTTATCCTTTGATACCTACTCAGAGGTAGTTTCCTTGTGTAGCTGATGGGTTATTGATTTCAGATGGTAGAGGTTGCTACTTTGGAAAATTCTATCAAAGGGCTCTTACACACCTTCCACATGCCGCCCATTGCTGCTGGGGTGCATTGATGGTGGGAACCAGCAATGTTTGTGGGTGTGGTGCCAGTCAAGGGCGCTGCTTTATTGTCAAATTTCTTAAGAGTTGTTGGAGCAGACCTCACCCAGACAAGTAGGGAGTATTCAATCACAAGTCTTGATTTGCCCTTTATAGATAATGGATGGAGGGTGAGGTATATATCATAGAATCACCAATCTCTGACATGGCCTTGGTAACACTGATATTTATATAAGTGCTCCAGCTCAGTCTGTGGTCTATTTTAACCTCTCTGCCATGACCCCCTCCCCCCTCCCTCCCAGAATGCTGACACTAGGGAATTCACTGATGTCAAGAGAAATGTTGACAATCTCTTTTTATGGAGATACCTGACACCTGTGTGGAGCAAATGCTACCTGTCAGCTCAGGCGTGAATAGCGTTCAAATGTTGTTTCAAATGGACATAGTGTCTGACAAGGAGAACGGGAGGACTGCAGATACTGGAGATCAGAGTCAAAGAGTGTGGTGCTGGAAATGCACCACCGGTTAGGCAGTATCCGAGGAACAGGAGAGTCGGCATTCCTGATGAAGGGCTAATATCCGAAATGTCAATTCTCCTGCTCCTCGGATGCTACCTGACTGGCTGTGTTTTTCCAGGACCGCACTCTTCGACAGTGTTTGATGAGGCAGGAATGGGACTAAACGTTGTGGAACAATCAACAAACATCCTGACTTCTGACCTTATGATGGAGGGATTGTCCATAATGGAGCAGCTGAAGATAGGTAAACTTCGGACACTTCTCTGAGGAACTCCTGCAGAAATATCCTGGAGCTGTGGTGACTGACTTCCAAAAACGACACCCATCCTCCAATGTGCCAGGAATGACTCCAACCAATGAGAGTTTCATCCCATTTCTCATTATCTCATTATCTCATTATCATTTCTCATTCCTTCAGGCCAGACTTGGTCAATTGCTGTTTTGATGTCAAGTACAGTCTCTATCAACTCACCTCAGGAGTTCAGCTCTTTTGTCCTTGTTTGGATATTAGTTGTTATGAGGTCTGGTGCTGAACAACCCTGCAGAACTGGACACCAGTGAACAAGTTATTGCTGAGTGAGTGCAGCTCGGTTGCACTCTTGATAACACCTTCAACCATGTTACTGTTCATTACGATCAGACTGTTGGGTGATAATTATTTGATTTGCCTTTTCTAGTCTGAGAGATTTACGTGTTTAAATCCCTATATTAATATATGGTTGCCTGTTTTGTAATGGTACTGAAACAGTTCAATTCAGTGCATGGCTCGTATTGGAGTTATTAACCACTGACAAGTTATTTTCAGTACCATTGCTACACACAGTGCCTTAGTTGTTTCTTGTGTTAGTTCCTGGTGGGCACTGGAGAACCTCTACTGAAGCACAATCCCGCATGTGGACTGCACACCCAGGAAAGGAAAAGGGAGATCCAGTTTACTAATCACCCAGTTACCAGAAGGAAGCCATTCAGCCCATCATATCTGCATGGGCTGTCTACACGTTTTGACTTCGTGGCAACCACTTGCTTTTCCCCATCACCCTGCACATTGATTCCATTTAAATAATCATTCAAGTACCTCCTCATTGTCTCTTACCTCAATACAATCTGACCAATGCTCCTTCTCCATCAACAATCAAGTTGATTACTTATTAGGAATGGGACCTGAAAACTTAATATTTGCCAGAAATGAAAACAATCAGCTCGACTCGTTCTCTTTCACAGGATATCTAGTCATCGAAATTTACAATAAGATTCCATTACTCTATTGGATCAGGCTAACCTTGTGGAGATATAAGTGAACATTTCAGGTTGATGCTGTTCCATCAACAATCCCAGCCTTGTCTGTTCTTATTTCGGATTTCCAGCACCTGCAGTATTTTGCTTTAGTTCATTGATTTTATAACTTTCCATTAATATTGACAGAATGGTCCATTTCTCTGAAATCTCAGGAACTGTTCTCAGTGACCTCAATGTAATTCTGGGAATGCTTTCTCAACTCCATGGTGAATGGTGAGATTTACATAGAGTTGTGAATTGCGAAACATTTCGAACTGGTTATAGGTCACTGTATCTCAGTGTGGGATTTATTTTATTTTAGCACTGTCAGAACTTGGTGATCGTATCCTTCAGTATAAAATTATATTCCATATGTAATGTAGTGAGAGAAGTGAGATGGATAGACTCAACTGAATATTAGTGACAATTTTGTACCAGTGGTGTGATGCGCAAAGATGATGGGAAAAATTAATTCAGAGGATGTAATGATCCTTTTTTCAACGTTGATAGAACGTGGATTTGCATATTAACCAGTGACACCCGCAGACTGGAACAGCCAAAACAGTCATGAAGAGGGGCAAGTGCATCATAGTCTCACTAATTGGTCATTTTAATAACTAAAAAGCAAGGAGAAGTGGATTTCAAAACCATTATCACGTGAAGGACAGTTAGGTAACAAATTAATCAACTGATTGAGTAGATACAGAGCTTTAGTCAATATAACACAGAACCAAGAGGCAAAGAGTGTATAAAGTAATGTTTTGTAAGACACTAAACATATATCCTGAGGGAAAGGCAGCAATAGGCTGCAGTTAAGGGACAAGGTTGAGGACTGCAGCTTGAGGATGTGTGTTCCTTTCTGAATCAGAGAACTGACCACTACTCTTTGCTCAATATCACAACTTTGTGTTTATTGTGGGAAATGTAATCAAGGCCATGAAACTTGTGAAAACACTCAGTATATTTCTGTGGTTTTGGAATTCATCCAACTGAAAGTCCCTTTTGATAAGCTCACCCAACTTGGTCTGTTATTGCAATTGGTCTAAGGCTTGCAATGACACAATAACAAAGGTCAGAAGTTTTATCAGTTTCAATCAGATAAAAAATCTTTATAATAAGGGCAAGAAGGAAAGGATAAGATGATAGAAAGCAAACAGGAAATGCAGGAAATTCTCAGCAGCTCTGGCAGTACCTGTGGGGAAACAGAGTTAACATTTTAGGCTGCTAACCCTTTGTCAGAACTGGAAATGTACTGAAACAGGATTTAAACCAGTCATGGAGAGGAAGGAACAACAAATGAAAAGATCTGTGGTAACCCGGGAGACAGGAGACATTAGATGGGAGAAGGGATGAAAACAAATGCAAAATGAGATTGTACCAGGACGAGTAAAGGAGCAAAAGTTATCAATCGGAAAATCCAAAATCATCATCAAAAGTGATTCCAAAAAAGGGGACAAAGTTTACATTTAACACTGAGTTCAACAACTTCAGATCAAAAACTCAGAAAACCCATTCTTTGGTTGTGACAGAGTGATGATTTTGCTTCTATTCTTCTTCAAGATATATCTTTACTCTCTTTACCATTGTGTCTTTCATGACAATTCTTTTTGTCCTTTAATCTCTCCTGTCTTCCACCCAAGTACAGACCTTCCCACGTTCTCCCCAGCCATCTCGATTCCCTGCCTAATTTAAATAAATAGCTCTGACCACTCCCAGTTGTGACTCCAGGTCTCTAACCTGAATTCCTGACTGTCCCACTCTCCGTGGATGCTGCCCGATCTGTTGAGTACTTTGAGGATTATGATTTTTTTTCAGATTGGCAGAATCTGCGGTACCTTTCTCCAGATGGGGAGCTAAATATTGGACGGGCTGAAAGATTCCCTCATGTCTAAATAGGCTGTACAGGATTCCATTTCGACAAAGCTATGATTTGAAATGAGTCCACTGGAAAATCAATGAAAACATAATCACAATTGACACTTCATTGTAAATCAGGGAAGTTGTACATCAGGTTTGGAGCAAAGGGAACACCTGAGGATGAGACATGGGTTTCCTCAGTAGATTGAGAAGTAAATAAACTAACAGGATCATATTGAATGGAAAAAAAATAACAGGTTACTCCATATCATTGAGGATTGTGACAATGTTCCAATGGACTTTAATCAGCATTGTGTTGAATGGGTAGCTTACAGACTGGAGGGTTATAAACGTCAGTGACCCCGTACTGTTCCACTGGGACTGGTGAGGTACACACATGGCTCTAACTCTGGGTTAGAGGGCAACATTTCAGATTTTGATGACATGATCCGTGGAAATACATGAGAAAAATTGTCCAGGAAATCAGGTTGCATTGACAGGCAGCGGAATGAACAGATGCATGGCAAATGTGTGAGGTAACGCATCTTGTTCAGAAGAATATTTATTATTTGGGTGCACACATGGTCACAGAGCCCAGCAATAGCTTCGTCAGTGACTAGATTGAGTTCTGCAAGCCCACTGTCAGGTTTCAACAGTCGACAGTCTCAAACAGTCTAAGGTATTGTTTGGTCTGTACCATAGCTGTAGCCTTGGATGGTCTCTGCATTCTCACTGATGTTGGTATCTGCACAGAGGGCTTAGCCAGTTTGGAAACAGTGTAAAACACCCACTGTTGCCATGGGAGATGGGCACGATTGGGCATGTAGTGGGTTCTATAATGAGGGATTGGTTTCTGGTTGATGTTCTCTCCTGCCAATCCTCCTGCCATGTGTCCTCAGATCTGGGCTTTAGAGTCATTGAGCACACAAACAGACCTTTCTGTCCAACTGGCCCATGTTTCCTGAACTGAGTTATTCCAAATTGCCTGTATTTGTCCCATATCCCTCTAAACCTTTCCTATAAATGTTGTCATTGTCCCAAACACTACCACTTCTTCTGGTCGATATTTCCATAGCAACATCACACTTTGTGTGATAAAGTTGCCCCTCAGGTCAGCTTTAAATCTTTTCTTTCTCACTTTAAATGTATATTCTCTGGTTTTGGACAGGTTTGCCAAATGCATTCGTCACCAAAATGTATACCTGTAATACCAGTCTCATGGTACTATGTGCTTGCACCTCTTGGTGTCTCTGTTCAACAACTCTCTGCATGGCCCTCCCATTAACTGTGCTGACTCCTTGGTGTGGTTAACTACTTAGGGGTGCTATGGAGGAAGGAGTATTGCAGATGGGGTTGTGCACATCATTGAATAAGCTTGTGTTGGAGTAGGCCTTCTCCAGTACAAATACAGGAACACTCTCTCATGGCCAACAGTCATGGTACCGAGACCCTTGCCTGGTTTTGGAATTTGTCAGTCATTGGTTTTGATGTACTGGGCAGTTTGAACACAAGAGGGGTCACGGGTCACTTGGAACATGGGAATGGATTGGCACACATGCGGTGAAACAAATAACATGTCCAGGAACGGGCATTATCTGGGTAGGTTAATCGTAATTGAACAACAGTTCTGAGAAACAATGCAAGGTATATTCTAAAAGGCTCCAGTTTGCCTACAATTCTGTCTTTTTGTCTGCCAGTCTTGAGAGAGCATACTTGTTTACTCCTCATGTAGCAGGAATGGGGGTGGGTGGGTGGGGAGGTTGGATATGTGGGTCAGGATGAGGGACTGAGGAGATGCGTTGACTGAAAAGATCCCTGTGATGAGACACACTGTGGAAATGGTGGCTACCAGAATCAGTGCCAGGAAAGAGCATGAGGTTGACAAAGCGTGGGATCAAATCTCTGCTATCTGAAGGATGTGGTGAAATTTGAAAAGGTTTAGAAGAGATTTACAACTATGTTGCCAGGGTTGGAGGACTTGAGCTATAAGGAGGTCTGAATAGGCCAGGGCTGTTTTCCCTGCAGTGTTGGAGAGTGAGGGTTAACTTTATAGAGGTTTATAAAATCATGCCGGGCATGGATATAGCTAAAAGACAAGGTGTTTTCCCTGACGTGGGGGAGTCCAGAACTGGATGGCATAGTTTTAGGGTGAGAGTGGAAAAGATTATAAGGAACCTTTGGGGCAACTTTTTCGTGTAGATGGTGTTATGTGTATGAATGAGCTGCCAGAGGTAGTGGTGCAGGCTGTTGTAAAATTACAACATTTGAATGGGTATATGAATACAAAGGATTTAGAAGGATATGGGCCAAGTGTTGGCAAATGGGACTAGATTAGGTTAGGATATCGGGTCAGCATGGTCAAGTTGGACTGAAGGGACTGTTTCCATGCTGCACATCTCTACAACACATTGACTCTCTTAATGGATTGGTATGATTCTGAACAATCTCACTGGTCCTCATGACTTGGCCAAGGATGGGTTAATGGACAAGGATCAATGACAAGAACATTAATAGAGTGAGACATGACTTTCAGATCTAATGGGTGGACAGCAGGAACAACAGCTACAGCAGCAAGGAGAACAGAGGAACTGGCAGGAAAAGCGATGCAGTTAGTCATGACTTAATCATGAGCTAATAGCAGGTGAGAGACTTACCAGGAACACCAGCAATAACAAGGGTGGGATAGTAAATACGTTGAATTACCAGGAATATATAACGGATCCGATTTGTTAATGACATCATGGTAATTTGCAGAAATATAATCAATTGTTGCTGAGAAACTCCTGTCCATTGTTGTAAAATTCCGATCCCTGTGTTCAGATTCCAACCCATTGTTGTAAAATTCCGATCCCTGTGTTCAGATTCCAACCCATGGTTGTAAAATTCCAATCTACTGTTCTCAGGTTCGAATCTCTCTTCTCCCGATCTCCCAGTCTCTGGAGCTGCCGGTCCCTGTTAGTGCTGGGGGTGATGCTGGGGGTGATGCTGTCACTGATACTATAGCTTCGTACATTGGAAGGAAGTTGTAATTAATAGAAGAGGGAAACCCTCCTGGTAACAAATATAGTCCATGGAGTTTGACATTAATTACAGTCACAAAGCAAACAGGTTCAGATAACCCTTTCAATCCAGTACAATATTCCCCCAATGGTAAGGACTTGCGCCCACCTTGGACTGCAGGTATGTGAGTTACTGAGAGAAGGAGAGATAGAGACATTGACCACAATCTTTCAGTTCTCTGGAGATATTGAAGTCATTCCAAAGAAATGGATGGTTATAAATAATACATCCCTGTTCAAAAAAAATGCGAGAGAAATAATTGCTGTTCCTCCAGCCAATCATAAGGACAAGAACATAAGAACGAGGATCAGGAGTTGGCCATCCGGCCCTTCACAGCCTGCTCCGCCATTCAATAAAATCGTGGCTGGTCTTTTCCTGGACACAGCTCCACTTATCGCCCTCTCACTGTATCCCTTAATTCCTTTATTTTTCAAAAAATATCTCCCTTCCCTTTTGAAAATGTTTACTGATCTAGCGTCAACTACATCCCTGGGCAAGGAGTTCCATAGATTACCAACCCTCTGGGTGAAGAAGTTTCTTCACAATTCAGTCCTAAATCCGCTCCCTCTAATCTTTAGCCAATGTACTCTCATCCTAGTTTCACCCTCCAGTGGAAACATCCTATCTACCTCGATCCTTTCTGTCCCCTTCATAATTCTATATGTTTCTATAAGATCCCCTCTCATTTTTTCTGAATCCCTATGATTCCTATCCAAATCCTCTCAGTCTTTCCTCATAAACCAACTCCATCAACCCTGGAAACAAACTCGTGAACCTCCTCTGCAGCCCCTCCACTTCCAGTATATTCTTCCTCAAGTATGGAGACCCCAAAACTGCACAGCGTACTCCAGGTGTGGCCTCACCAGGACCTTGTACAGCTGCAGCATTACCTCTCTGTTTTTAAACTCAATCCCTTTCACAATGAAGAACAAAATTCCATCTGCCTTCCTAATAACTTGTTGTACCTGCAGACCATCCCTCTGTGATTCATGCACAAGGACACCCCGGTCCCTCTGCATAGCAGCAAGCTGCAACTTTTTACCATTCAAGTAATAATCTGTTTTACTGTTACTCCGACCAAAATGGATGACTTCACATTTATTAACATTGTATTCCATCTGGCAGACCTTTGCCCACTCACTCAGCCCACTCACTCAGTGTATCTATGTTCCTCTGTAAAGTTTCGTAGTCCTCTGTATACTTGCTCTGCCACTCATCTTGGTGTCATCTGCAAACTTTGACACCCTACACGTGGTCCCCAACTCCCCAAATCATTGATATAAATTGTAAATAATTGCTGTCCCAACACTGATCCCTGAGGCACACTGACTAGTCACTGATTGCCAACCAGAATAGCACTCATTTATCCTCAGTCTTTGTTTCTTGTTTGTCAACTAATCCTCTACCCATGTTAATACTCTACCCAGAATGCCATCTATCTTTATCTTCTGCAACAGCCATTTGTGCAGCATCTTGTTGAAGACCTTTTATAAATCTAGGTACATCACATCCACTGGGTCTCCGTTGTCCACCTTGCTTGAAATGTCTTCATAGAATTCCAAAAGATTTGTCAAGCATGACCTGCCCTTCATGAACCCATGCTGCATCTGTGCAACGGGACAATTTCTACCGAGATGCCCTGTTATTTCTTCCTTGGTAATAGACACAAGCATCGTCCCCACCTCAGAGGTTCATCGAATCGGCCTATAATTCCCCACCTTTTGTTGCTCTCCCTTTTTAAACAGTGGCATCACATTGGCTGTTTTCCAACCTGCTGGGACTGCCCCAGATTCCAGCGAATTTTAGAAAGTTACTGTCAGTGCACATACTATTCCTCCTGTCATCTCTTTTAGTATCCTGGGATGTATTCCATTAGGGCCAGGAGACGGATCTATCCTTACCTCCATTAGCTTACCCAAAACTAACTCTTCCATAATAATAATGGTTTCCAGGTCCTCACCTACCTTCGTCACTTTGTCAATTATTGGCCTGTTATTAGTGTCCTCCACTGTGAATGGTGGACGGCATGGTGGCACACTGGTTAGCACTGCTGCCTCACAGCGCCAGAGACCCGGGTTCAATTCCCGCTTCAGGCGACTGACTGTGTGGAGTTTGCACATTCTCCCCGTGTCTGCGTGGGTTTCCTCCGGGTGCTCCGGTTTCCTCCCACAGTCCAAAGATGTGCAGGTAAGGTGAATTGGCCATGCTAAATTGCCCGTAGTGTTAGGTAAGGGGTAAATGTATGGGTGGGTTGCGCTTCGGTGGGGACTTGTTGGGCCGAAGGGCCTGTTTCCACACTGTAATGTAATGTAAAAAAATGGAGGAGACAAAACTCCTGTTCAATGTCTCAGCCATTTCATTATATCCCATTACTAAATGACCCTTCTCATCCTCTAAAGGTCAAACGTTTACTTAAACCACTCTCTTTCATTTATGTATTTGTGGAAACATTTGCTACCTGTCTTTATATTCTGAGTGGGTTTTTTCTCATGTTCTATCTTACTTTTCTTAATAGCTCTTGTTGTGCTTTTCTATTGACGTTTAAAATTTTCCCAGTCTTCTAGATTCCTGCGATTCTTGGCCACTTTCTACGCCTCTCCTTTCAATTTGATAGCCTTCCTTATTTCCTTAGACACCCAGGGCAGATTACTCCTTTTCTTACAGTCCTTCCTTTTCACTGGAATATACCTTCACTGAGCACTTTGAAAAATTTCAACTGTCCCACCACGAAATCTTTATTCCCTGTCCACTTTAGCCAGGTCTTCCCTCAATCTGTTGTAGTCTCCCTTGTTTAAGCACAGGACCCTCACATTGGATTTTATCTTCACACTCTCCATCTGTATTCTAAATTCACCCAGACTGTGATCGCTCCTTCCAAAAGGATCCCTAACTGTGAGGTCATTAATTATCCCTGCCTCATCACACAGGACCTGATCTAGGATAGCTTTCTCTCTCATTGGTTCCATTACATTCTGTTCAAGAAAACTATGACGGATGCACACAACTACCTCCTCGTCAAGGCTACCCTGACCGAGCTGGTTTGACCAATCTACATGTAGATTAAAATCCCCTACTATCATTGCCGTGCAATTTTACAGGCAGTAGTTATTTCCCTGTTTTTTGTCCACCCCAACGTGATGTTATTATTTGGTGGCCAAGAGAATACACCTATCAGTGACATTTCTTCTTAGAATTTCTAATTTCCACCCAAATGGATTCAACCTCATTCTTGCTAAAACCTATATAATCTCTCAGCACTGCCCAGAGGCCGTCCTTGAATATCAGAGTTACACCACCTCCCTGACACTCCTGTCTGTGTTTCTGAATAGTCTGGTACCTCTGGAAATGGAACCCCCAGCCAGTCAGTTGGGGCACTTTGCCTCCCCGAGTTTAAAGCAAGGACAGCATCAGTAACATGGTGTTGAAGGCACTTAGAGCAGAGAGACATGTTGAAAAGCTGTGGTTCAGGGTGAAGGGAGACACATTGATTGGTTGATTGTCACGTTTCCCTCAGTACAATGTAAAGCTTTGTTTATGAGCAGTACAGGTAGATCACAGTAAGCAGGGATGTACAGGTCACAGGGTGAACAGAAACTTGGACAGAGGTGGACAGGTTACATCCCACAGGGCGTGCACTGGGCAAGACCAACATTAACAAGGTCAGCATTACTTTAAGTTAGAGATTCCGTTCATCAGTCTCATAATGGCTGGGAAGAAGCTGTTCATGAACCTGCTGGTAGGTGTGTTCAAGCTTCTGTATCTTCTGCCTGACGGGTGAGGTTGTAGGAGACCATTACCAGAGTGGGAGGGGTATTCGATGATGTTGGCGGCCATTCCACGGCAACGAGCCATGTAAATGGAGTCCATGGATGGAAGCTTGGCTTCCGTGATGGTCTGGGCTGTGCACACACCCTCCTGTAGTTCCTTACCGTGCTGGGCAGAGCAGTTGTTACACCCGGACAGGATGCTCTTTGTGCTGCATCTGGAGAGTTTGGTGAGGGACCTTATGGACAGGCCAAATTCCCTGAGCTGCCTGAGGAAGAGGATGCGTTGTTGTGCCTTCTGGGCCATCACATCCATGTGGGAAGGCCAGGACAGATTGCGGGTTATTGTCACTCCGAGGAACTTGACACTCTCCACCCTCTCAGCCTCAGCTCCATTGATGGAGAAGGAGGCATGTTCTCCTCCTGTCTTTCTGAGGTCAATGATCAGTTCTTCAGGTTTTCTGATGCTGAGAGAGAGGGTGTTCTCATTGTACCAGGTCACCAAGCCCTCTATCTCCTTCCTGTTGTTTGATATCTATCCTCCCACAGTGGGGTCTGCAGCAAACGTGGTGATGGTGTTGGTACAGACTTTAGCCAGACTGCCGTGGGTGTACAGGGAGTACAGTAGGGGCTGAGAACACATCCTTGGGGGGGCTCCAGGGTTGAGGGTTATTGTGGAGGAGGGGCTGCTGTCTATCCTCACTGATTGTGGTCTGTGGGTCAGGAAGCTGAGGATCCAGCTACAGAGAGTGGAGCCAAGACTCAGAGTCTCAGAGTTTTGGGATCAGTCTGGAGGGGATAACAGTGTTGGAGGCGGAGATGTAGTCGATGAGCAGGAGTCTGACAAAGATGTCCTTGTTATCCAGCTGTTCCAGGGATGAGGGCAGGATTGGGAAATGCTGTGGACCTGTTACATTGGAAGGCAAATTGCGAGGGATCAAGGCAGGCTGGTAGCTGAGAGCTGATGTGGGCTATGACCAGGCTCTCGAAGCACTACAGCATTGTGGAGGTCAGAGCCACTGGGCGGTCAGCATTAAGGCACATTGCACCGGCTTTCCTAGGTACTGGGATGGTGATGGACTTCTTGAAGCAAGTAGGGTGTTTGGAGTGTAGTAAGGAGAGGTTGAAGATTTCAGTGAATACCTCCACCAGCTGGTTCACACAGGACCGGAGTGAACAACCAGGGACTCTGTCTGGGCCTGTCACTTTCCTTGGGTTGACTCATGGGGATGGCTGATCTGGCGTCAGCAGCGGTGATGGTGGGAACAGGTGCTCCTGGAGCTACAGGGGCAGGTATTCTGCTTGAAACGAGTCATAGAAAGCATTGAGCGCATCTGGGAGGGATGTGTCTTTTTCCGTTATCTTGCTCTGCTTCATTTTGTATCCCGTTATGTTGTTTTGGCCTTCCCACAGGCAGTGGGTGTCTGGATGGTTGGTTTGGATCTCTAACTTGGCCCAGTATTGCCTCTTGGCATCTCTGATGGCTTTGCGGAGGTCACATCTGGGTTTTCTTCATTGGTCTGGGCAATCCAACTTGAATGCTGATTGTCTGGTGTTCAGTAGGGAGTGGATTTGCCAGTTTATCCAAGGTTCCCATTTGGGGAACACCCGGAGTGACTTTGGGACACACTCCTCTGTGGATTTGCTGATGATGTCAGTGACTGTGGTGGTGTACTCATCCAGGATTTTCACTCAGTACTTGAATAGAGTCCAGTTCACTGATTCCAACCCGTCCTGGAGATGCTCTTCGGACCAACTCCCACAGTTGCCTTGGACCAACAATGTATTTCTTTCTGAGAAGGATCCTCCCCCATTAGCTTCTGTTTGTGTGCTGGGAGGAGGGACACAGCGTTGTGATCTGATTTTCCGATGTATGTTGCAGTGGGAAGGGAGCAGTTGGTGTGTTTGATGGTTGTGTAACACTAGTCCAGGATGTTGGGTCCTTTAGTGGGGCAGGTGATGTGTTGGTGGGACTTTGGCAGCGTCCCCTTGAGGTTAGATCAGTAAGCATCACCAGCCATGAAGAGTAAGGTCTCGGGGAATTTTGTCTCAGAATGTTTATGGCGGTGTAAATTTCACTCAGGGCATTCTTCACATCTGCATGGGGTGGTATGTCGACTGCTGTCAGGATGGCGGAGGTGAACTCTCATGGAAAGTAGTAAGGAAGCCATTTTACTGTAAGGTAATGCAGGTCTGGCGGAGCAATGGTCTGTCAGGGTTACTACATGTGAGCACCAGGAGGCGTTGATCAGGAAGCAGATCCCACCACCCTTCACCTTCCCCGAGGATATTATAAGGAGAACCCATCAGCTTGGAGGGAGCAGTCAGGAATGGCAGGGGTGAGCCAAGTCTCCGTGAAACACAGCACACAACAGCCCCTGAGTTCCCTCTGGCTTCATCCATTTTGTTTTTGATAGCCTGGACATTTGCAAGCAGTGTACTAGGAAAGGGGGGGGGGGGGGGGGGGTGAATCTGCATTGTTTCAGCATCACCTTCAGGCCAGAAGGTTTTTCCTGTTTCATTGCAGTTTTCCAGATGTTTCTGGGTGTTGGTGCTGCTCCTGGAGGTGAGTGAGTCAGGCCCAGTCGGGCAGGGCCTTCTCGGGTTGGAGTCGTCGTGGGATCTGGGACTGGACAAAGGCTAGTTGAGCTTCCTCTGGGCAGCACGGTAACTCAGTGGTTAGCACTGCTGCCTCACAGCGCCAGGGACCCGGGTTCGATTCCCATGTCGGACAATGTTTGTGTGGAATTTACACATTCTTCCCGTGTCTGCGTAGGTTTCCTCCGGGTGCTCTGGTTTCCTCCCACAATCTGAAGATGTACAGGTTCGGTGAATTGACCATGCTCGTTTGCCTATCCCATTGTTCAGGGATATGTAGGTTAGGTGCATTAGTCAGAGTAAATAGGGAGAGGGGAAAGGGTCTGGGTGGGTTATTCTTTGAAGGGGTGGTATGCACCTGTTGGTCTGATGGGCCTGTTTCCACACCGTCAAGATTCTAATTCACTGACAGGGCCGATTCCATTCCATGTCAAAGTCAGAACGCTACGGGGTCAGGGGTCAAATCTTAGTTCTGGTATCCACGTGGGTCCTACAGGAAGCCAATAGTTCTGCTCTGGCTCCTACAGGATGACCAGCATCGAAAGGACTGAAGTTGGGCGACTGTGGGATCCTCAATCTTGTAAATAGATTAAAAGGAAAATTGTTAGAAATATTTATGGAGTTGAATTTTCTGCTGCCTTGAGTGACATGATCAAAGACAAGAAAGTTGGGGAAATATAGCAAGAATGAAAGCATTAGATTTTGTTGTGAAAAGTATTTCCAATTTCCCCCTTTCTGGTTTAAACAGTGAATTCTGAATCTCACTAGTGAGGGGTGATCACTTCATTTTTATGCCATTCTATCTCATTAGAGCTGATCTTGCCTCATGTCGATGGAGATTCTGATCCTTCCTTCAGTTCCTATGGAAACCAGATGGTGCCAGTTCCCAACAGGAAAGCCTGGGCAGTTACCTGGAGGCAGGAACTCACTGTTTGCTTCTCCAGGTCTTCATCCATCTCCACCATCAGCACCATTTCACTGCATGCTCCATCAACACTGTCCTCTCCCACACTTTGTCGGTGTGTGTGGGCATCACCAAACCCCAGCCTCACCACATCATTCTGGCTGCTTTCAGATTAACTCACCCTTCACTGTGGAGCTCAGAGACAATTATGTCGTACCTGCTTCTGCCAGGTTGGTTCACAGTCAGGGGCATGAGCACATTTCATGCAGCGACACAGGATGCTCCGTCTGGCTCTGAGCTAACTTTCTAAAGGCTCATTCACTTTGCGAGCCATCACCATCCGAACATAATAAAGCTCTCACTGTCCAAACTGTCTAATCCTCTGATCATCTTGTATGTCTCTATTACGATATCCTCAACCTTCTTTGTTCCAAAGAAAACAGCCTTTCCTCATAACATCTTCCCTCTATACCAGACAACATCTCAGTACATTTCCTTTGCATCCTTTCCAATGCTTACATGTCCTTTCTATGATGTGGTGACCAGAAATGTACACAATACTCCAAACGTAGCTGCAACAGGGCTTTGTACAGCAGCAATATGACCTCATGGCTCCAAAACTCAATCCCATTACCAATAAAAGCTAACACACCGTATGCCTTCTTAACAGCCCTATCAACCTTGGTGGCCATTTCATAGGACATGGAACGTTACAGCGCAGCACAGGCTATTCGGCCCTCGATGTTGAGCTGACCTGTGAAATTAATCTGATTCCCATCTAACCTCCACCGTTCCATTATTATCCCTATGTATGTCCAATGCACATTTAAATGCCCTTAACATTGGAGAGACTGCTGCTGTTGAAGGCAGTGCATTCCACGCCCCTACTATTCTCTGAGTAAAGAAACTACCTCTGACATCTGTCATACATCTATCACCCGTGATTTTAATGCTATACCCCCACGTGTTAGCCTTCACCATTTGAAGGAAAAGGCTCTCACTGTCCTCCCTGTCTATCCCTCTGATTATCTTATACATCTTGATTTAGTCATCTCTCAACCTTCTTCTCCATAATGAAAACAGCCTCAAGTCCGTCAGCCTTTGCTCTTCACACCTTCCCTCATTACCAGGCAACATCCTAGTAAATCTCCACTTTCCAAAGCGTCCACATCCTTCCTATAATGCAGTGATCAGACTTGCGTGCCATACTCCAGATGCGGCCTTACCAGTATCTTGAACAGCTGAAGCATGAACTCATGACTCCAAAACTCAATCCCCCTCCCAATAAACACCAACACATCATATGCCTTCTTACAACACAATCAACCTGGGTGGCAACTGTCAGGGACTTGTGTACCTGGACAGCGAGGTCTCTCTGTTCATCTACACTGCCAAGAATTTTACCATCAGCCAGGTACTCTGCTTTCCTGTTACTTCTTCCAAAGTGAACTACCTCACACTTTTCCACATTAAACTCCATTTACCACTTCTCAGCCCAGCTCTGCATCTTATCAATGTCCCTCTGCAACCCACAACATCTTTCGGCACTATCCACAAATCTGTCGACCTTAGTGCAATCTGCAAATTTACTAACCCATCCTTCTGCGCACAACTCCAGATCATTTATAAAAATAACAAACAGCAGTGGCCCCAAAACAGATCCTTGCGGGACACCACTAGTAACTGAGATCCAGGATGAGCACTTCCCAACAATCACCACATTCTGTCTTCATTAAGCTAGCCAATTTCTGATCCAAACTGCTAAATCACCTTCAATCCTGAAACTCCATATTTTGTGCAATAATCTACCATGTGGAGCCTTATCAAATACCTTACTGAAGTCCGTATATACCACATCAACCGCCTTACCTTCATCCACCTGTTTGGTCACCTTCTTGAAGAACTCAATAAGGTTTTTGAGGCATGACCTGTCCTTCACAAAACCATGTTGACTATCCCCCATCAAATTATTCCTTTCTAGATGATTATAAACCCTATCTCTTATAATCTTTTCCAACATCATACCCACAACCGAAGTAATGCTCACTGGTCTACAATTACCAGGGTTGTTCCGACTCCCCTTCTTAAACAAAGCAACAACATTTGCTATCTTCCAGTCTTCTGGTACTACTCCTGTCAACATTGATGGCATAAGAATCAAAGCCTAATTCTCTACAATCTCCTCCCTGGCTTCCCAGAGAATCCGAGGAAAACTCCCATCTGGCCAAGGTGCCGTATCTATTTTCAGATCTTCCAAAATTACGAGATATTCTTCTTTGTCGACCTGAATCCCATCTAATCTTGTAGCCTGTATCTCCGTATTTTTGCTAACACTGCCCTTTTTCAATGTGAATTCTGACTAAAAGTATTTATTCAGCACTTCCCCTATGTCCTCAGATTCCACACAGAACTTTCCACTGCAATCTTTGATTAGCCTTAATCTTACTCTCGTCATTCTTTTCTTGCTGATATACCTACAGAAGGCCGTAGGGTTTTCCTTGATCCTAACCATCAACAACTTCTCATGTCCCCTCCTGGCTCTTCTTCGCCTCTACTGCCCGCAAAACAAAACCTTTCACTGTACTTAGGTACATGTGACAACAATAAATCAAATCAAATGTTGTACATGGATCTGAAAGGGTTCATACTGATTGAGTTGAAAAAGGACACCCCACAGAGATTGTGACATGGTGGGAAGTTCGAGGAGGAGTCGAACAAAAGATCAGGTTCTTCCAACATTATCTGTTACAGTGGACAACATATGGGGGATTTCAATATGCAGGTGGACTGGGAAAGTCAGGTTGTTAGTGAATTGCAAGAAAAGGAATTTGTGGAATGTCTATGCAATGGCTTTTTGGAGCAGTTTGTGGTGGAGCCCTCGAGGGAATAGGCAATTCAAGATTTAGTGTTGTTCAATGAGGCAGAGTTGATCAGGCAGCTTAAGGTGCACGGACTCCAAATGACAGAATAGAAGAACAGAATGCAAGAATGCAAGAATAGAATGCGAGGTTGCAAAATTGCAAAGATGCAAGAGTGACAGAATGAAATAAAATGCAATAACACAAAAATGACATGACGGAAGATTGCAAGAATGCAACAACGCATCCCATTTCCTCATTAAGAAAGCATTTTTATGATAGTAACACACAGGGATACATTTGGTATCTTTATCGGTGAATGCCTTTTGATACAATTGCTTTAATTTTCATCTTTCGGCTGTAACTCCATTAATTTATCTGAGCAAAAGATGTCTACGTTGTGATCAAATTGTTCCTTGTTTGTTTAAAAATGTATTGCTGGAAAAGCGCAGCAGGTCAGGCAGCATCAAAGGAGAAGGAGAATCGACGTTTCGGGCATAAGCCCTTCTTCAGGAATCTTATGCTTTTCCAGCAACACATTTTTAAGCTCTGATCCCCAGCATCTGCACTCCTCACTTTCTCCTTTATTCCTTGTTTGTGTCAACCATCTGATCGAGAATCATGGAATCCCTCCAGTGTGGAAACAGGCCCTCCAGCCCAGCAAGTCCACACCGACCCTCCGAAGGATAATCCACCCAGACCCATTCCTCAACATTTATCCCGACTGATGCACATAACCTGCACATCCCTGAACACTGTGGGGCAACTTAGCATGGCCAATGCACCTAGCCTGGATTGAAGGAGGAAACCAGAACCCACACAGACACAGGGAGAACATGCAAACTCCTGATATACCGCCACCCGAGGGTAGAATTGAACCCGGGTCCCTGGTGCTGTGAGGCAGCAGTGTTAACCACTGAGCCACCGTGCTACCCCAACCAGTGTCTCTGCTGATTTCGCTTCAACTTTCTTATCTGAACTCTTTGATCTCTCCTGTTTCAACTGGTGACTCTGTGACCTTGTTACCACATTGTCAGGTAAAATCCCAGGATACATGTCCTGCAATAGCTCAGTTGCCTGAGATTCCACTGGCTTTTCAACTACAGGAGGCAGCACTCCTATCTGTGAATGAGCTCTATCATTAGGAAGGACAAATTATATTCCTGGAGCTGAGAGTTTGTTCATCATACCACAACATCTCCACTTTTCACTGGACACACGAACCTCACTTTACATAACTGAGCGCTTCTTGTCTCACTCTGAATTCCTGTTACTCGTACCTTTCCTGGCAACAGTCCTTGAGAGGTACATATCTCCTCATCTTTCATCATCACAGACTGAGAGGATCCTGTATCTCTTAATATTGTAACCTCTTTACCTGCTGCTCCTGCCCTGTGTGAATAAACTTTACTTTCACAGCTATATGGTAGAAGAAGATCTGGCACTTCCTCCTTAACCAACCTCTGACCTGCTTGTACATCCTGGTGCAGCTTTCTAGCCTCCACTGTGCTTTTCATTATCACTCCAACAAAATTCACTGGCTTATCGTGTTTTCCAACATCAGGTTTCCCAGTGCTTTTCCTAACCCACCAACACTGTGGTATCATGTGGCCTACTTTGTTGCAGTGAAAATCCTGGAGCTTTTTAATTTCTCCTTCCTCTTCAAGGGTTTTCTTTTTACCCTGTGAGTAAATTATCCTTCTGATCTTCACTGAGATCTACCTTCCCCTTTCCACATGAGGATTTCTCTTTTCCCCAATTTCTAACCCTCATGGATTGAAATTGCTTTTGGAAACCAAACTTTGATTTATGGACCAACTCAGAACCATCAGCCATTTTAGCTGCTAATCTTGCCATTTTAGCGCTCTGCTCTTCCACATGAGTGTGCACTGCTTCAGAAAGGGAAGTTTTGAATTCCTGCCCCAGTACCAATTGCTGAAGTTCAAACTCCCTCTCTTTCTCTCTTTCCTCTCTCCCTCTTTCTTTTTGTTCTGTTAAAGCAATTTGTTCTTTTTCTCTTTCCTCTACTTTCAATCCTAATTAAAACTGTTTCATTTCTGATGCCCTTTCCTAGTCTTTTGCCTCTAACTCAAGCTGCTTCACTTTCAAAAGAATTTTAGCCATCTCTAAAGATTCTGACAGTGTTTCTAGCAAATTGTAATGCTGAGGTATTGATGTAACTATCTGTCCTTTTCTCACAGAAGGAGGCAGCTCCAACCCCAGCTTGTCTGCTCATTCCAGCAGCTTGGCCTTAATCACCTTTTGTAAAACCCCAAAGGTCACTTCTTCCATCCCCAGAAAACTCTCGTTAAGTGAAAGGGCTGTTGCTATCCCAAGTACTGTTTAAACCAACCGAATACAACACCTGGAACAATAGACACAAACACCTACCAGTCACTGCCTTCGAGTCCAACAACCTCAATCCCAATTTGTAACTATAGAACAAATCCCACAAAAGAGACCCATTCTGTTCTGGACCAAGTCAGACCCCCTCAAACAATTTCAAGAAAGTAGCCCAGACCCTCACATTGCCAGTTGTTTAAAGCAGGTGTCACACCGATATTCCAGGAGGGACGCACATGGTCAAACCACATTGCTTTAAACAGTACATTTTATTTTACACGATTACCAATTGAAACACAAATAAAAGGGAACAAAATCCCGCATAACAACTTCTTGAAAAACCCAAAAGATCATCTGAGGAGCAAGAGAACCAACGTTTTGAGCATAAGCTCTTCATCCGAACTGAGGGCCTTGCCCAAGGGGGTTGAGAGATAAATGGGACGGGGTGCTGAGAATTGGGGGAAATCTAGCTGGGAATGCGGTAGCTATATGAAGGTTGGGGTGAAGGTGATTGGTTAGAGAAAGGGATGTACTGGATGGTTAGGAAGGCAGCTGGATAGGTAGGAGAGTTCAAAAGGGCAGTGCTGAGTTGAAGAGTTGGATCTGGGGTAAAGTGAGGGTAGGGAGATGAGGAAACTGGTGAAATCCACATTGATGCTGTGCGGTTGGATGGTCCCAAGAAAAATGACGCATACTTCCTCCAGGCGTCCGGTGGCTAGAGTTTGGTGGTGGAGGAGGCCCAGGATTTGCATGCCCTTGGCAGAATGGGAGGAAGAGGTAAAACGTTCAGCCACGGGGCGGTGGGCTTGTTTACAGCATGTGTCCCAGAGATGTTCTCTGTGGAAGGATGTGGAAGCTTTGGAAAAGGTTCAAAGGAGATTTACTGGGATGTTGCTTGGTATGGAGGAAATTTCTTACAAGGAAATGCTGATGGACTTGAGGCTTTTTTCATTAGAGAGAAGAAGGTTGAGAGGTGACTTAATTGTGACATATAAGAGAATCAGTGGGTTAGATAGGGTGGACAGTGAGAGTCTTTTCCCGAGGTTGGTGTGTGCTAGCACGAGGGGACATAGCTTTAAATTGAGAAGTGATAGATCTAGCACAGATGTCAGAGGTAGTTTCTTTATTCAAAGAGTATTAGGAATGTGGAACGGTCTCCCTGCAACAGTGGTAGACTCTCCAAATCTAAGAGCATTTAAGTGGTCATTGCATAGACATATGGATGAAAATGGAACAGGGTAGGTTTGGTGGGCTTCAGATTGGTTTCACACATTGATGCAACATTGACGGCCAAAAGGTCTGTATTACATTGAAATGTTCAATGTTCTATGTTTTAAGGTCATCCCTCAGTCTTCAACTCGTTGGAGTACAAAGTCCCAGTCTCTCCAGCCTCTCCCCAAAATGTAGACCTTCCAGGCTTGGAAGCATCCTAGTAAACCTTCTCTGGACTATTTCCAGTTTAACCTTAACCCTTTGATAGGAGGGTGACCAGAACTGCACACAGAATGCCAAATGTGGCCTTTCCAACGTCTTGTGCAGCTGCAATAAGACATCCCAACTTTTATACTCACTGCTCTCCCCAGTGAAAGCAAGCATGCTGAAAGCCTTCTTGACCACCCTGCCTACCTGTGTCTCCTGTTTCATGGAGCAATGAACCTGTACCCCTAGATCTCCTTGTTCTATAACGCTCCCCGTGGCCTGACCAATGACTGAGAAAGTCCTGCTCTGGTGTGACCCAGGAAAATGCAACACCTCGCGTTTATCTAAATTAAACTCCATCTGCCATTCAGGTCAGCTCTAGGCCCAGGAAAGAAACGTTTATAATCGGGACAGTTTCCTTTTCTTTTGGTTCTTTGTTTGATTTCTTCTCGTTTGTTTATATCTGGCTTTGGATTCTTTATTTTAAGATGGCGCCTGAGAATGGTGACTTGATAAACCTTTCTCTGTACTTCTGTACTTGAGTACACGTGACAATAAAATCGAATTCTGACACAGATTTATGTCATTGATAAAGAAACGTAAGGCAAAATAAGGATAACTTTCATTATAAAATGAGTTAGGATGATTTGGAATGTACTTCCCTGAAAACATTTTAGAAACAGATCCAAAAGGAGTTTACAAGGAAATTGCCAAGTACTTGAACAGCAAACATGTGTCCAGCTGTGGGGAAGGAGAGGGAGAGAGCAACTCATTCTGTTACACAGTGACCTGTGTACAATGAGCCGTAATGCTTCTATCATCCCAAGGTTCTGTGAATAAGGGAGAGATCGAAGAGGAAGAGGACTTAGCTAAAGGAAAAGAGACAGGACCAGCAAGACGTGGAAGAGGGGGAGACACAAAGTGAAACAAATGAACTTTTAGAATGGAATTGAATAAAAAAAACTAGAAGGAGATTCAAAGGCTGCTCAGGCTGGTACTTTTTCACTGAAGCACAGGAGGTTAAGGGGTGACATTATCGAGGTTTAGAAAATCATGAGGGGTAGAGGTAAGGTGAATGACAGGTGTCGTTGGCCTCAGGTGGGGCAGTCTTTCAAAAGGGGAAATATTTTAAAGGTGAGTAGAGAAAAATTTTAAAATGACATCCGTGACATTTTTTTTTACAAAGAGTGTGGTTCATGTGGGAGATGAGCTTCCAGAGGAAGTGACGGATGTGGGTACAGTCACAATGTTTAAAAAGACATTTGGAGAAGTAAATGAATAGGAAAGTTTTGGAGGGATACGGTCCAAGCACAAAGAAGTGGGACTAGTTTAGTTTGGGATTATGGTCAGCATGGACTGGTTGGAACTAAAGGACTGTTTCTCCACTGTATGATTCGACAACATTGTTTATTGGATAGTGATGAGAGCACTGGGGGTGGGAATAATCAGACAGGACAGACCTAAAAGGGTTTGAACACAAAAATGAGAATATTAAAATGAGAAGTTGTTGGATCAAGAACATTTTTAGCCAAAGAACACAAAGGTAAATGATAAACCAAAGTTTACCATACAGTTCAGAGTTCAGAACAGGCAGCAGAACTTTGGGTGAGTTCGGGTGTATTGAGGTTTGACACTGTGAGGCTGAAGGTGATATCAGTGGAATACTCGATTCTGGGTTAATCAAACCCACAGACGGTGTAATATGCAGCATCCCGGATGAAGCAGACAGGAGACAGAGATATTACAGAGGGGATGGTAAACAAGCTTTGCAATGGAGAGGATGTGGGGTCAAACCTCAGGTTAGGGTTAAAGGGCGTCCTGAGGTTACAAGCATTTTGGTTCAGCCTGAAGCCGGGGGGGACGGATGAAGTAGAATGATAGAAAACTGAATTTATGATGGGAACCAAAGACAATGGTATTGGTCTTCTCAAAATTAAATTGAGAATATCAGGAGTCAACTTAATTATAATTTGACTGGTGGGAGACAGAGACTTATTTACAGCAGGAGCAGCAAGCAGGAGAATGGGAAATGACAAGAACTGTAATAAAGTTAAATCATGATTCATTGAATTACTAGCCAGACAGAGACACTTACAAGGAATACCAACAGCAGCGAGAGTCGGACAGTAAATTTGCTGAAAAATCCAAAGTATACGTTGGATCCGAGGTTCCAAATGCATCTGTTGATAATTTGCAGAAAAATAGTCAATTATCCCGGAGAGACTCCTGCCCATTGTGGTAACATTGTAGTCTGCTCTCCTCAGATTCTGATCTGTCATCTCTCCCTGTTTCGAGGAATGTTGTAGCTGACACTCATTTATTAATAGAAGGAGGAATCCATCCAGAGACTCAATTAGGGCCCACAGAGATTGACATTAATTACAGACACTGAACAAACAGGTTCATTGAACTCCTTTCAATCCAATGCATTTGTACAGAGTACAGTAAAACTTCTCCCTCGCCTGGAGAGAATTATGAGGGATGCTGAGTAAAGGAATGATGAAAATATGAGAATGGGCCCACAGCACCAGTGTTTACGAGAAGTGCCCCCTGCTGATCCATGAAAACATATAGCTTGGTCCCTTTAAAGAAGATGTCTCCGCCGCATCTGCTCCCAGGAAAAACCTGACCTCAGATTTATCTGGACCGTCTCAGACTCCTCCCTCCCCTTCCTAGACCTCTCCATTTCTATCTCTGGCGACCGAATCAACACGGACATTTACTATAAACCGACCGACTCCCACAGCTACCTAGACTACACCAAGGGATCCTTCCATATCCGCCACAAATTCACCTGCACCTCCACACACATCATTTACTGCATCCGCTGCACCCGATGTGGCCTCTCCTATATTGGGGAAACAGGCTGCCTACTTGTGGAACATTTCAGAGAACACCTCTGGGACACCCGAACCAACCAACCCAACCACCCCGTGGCTCAACACTTCAACTCCCCCTCCCACTCCACCAAGGACATGCAGGTCCTTGGACTCCTCCATTGCCAGACCAAAGCAACACAGTGGCTGGAGGAAGAGCGCCTCATCTTCCGCTTAGGAACCCTCCAACCACAAGGGATGAACTCAGATTTCTCCAGTTTCCTCATTTCCCCTCCCCCCACCTTGTCTCAGTTCCAACCCTCGAACTCAGCACCACTTTCCTAACCTGCAATCTTCTTCCTGACCTCTCTGCCCCCACCCCTACTCCAGCCTATAAACCCTCACCTTATCACCCTCATCTTAACCTCCTTCCACCTATCGCATTCCCAACGCCCCTCCCCCAAGTCCCTCCTCCCTACCTTTTATCTTAGCCTGCTGGACACACTTTGCTCATTCCTGAAGAAGGGCTCATGCCTGAAACGTCGATTCTCCTGCTCCTTGGATGCTGCCTGATCTGCTGCGCTTTTCCAAAAACACATTTTCGGCCCTTTAAAGAAGAATTTGGAAAATGACAGCTATTATGCACTTGATAGAGTTCTTTAATAAAGTAATCGGAACTTGCTGAGTGTAGCATGTTTTATGTTATATTCGTAGATGTTCAAAGTATGAGGTGCCAGTTTGTTGACTTATTCGGAAAGGGTAAACATCTGGATTGAAGGATCAATAGCTTTCTGAGTATCATATTGACTGAGGGACGTGACTCAGAGAGAAATGTGAATAGGTAGTTTGGTGACAGGGAGAAAGTTCTTGTGGAGCAGTGATAGTGTCCCTACCTCGAGGCCAAGAAATCTTAGGTTCATTTTCCATCTGCTCCAAAGACGTGTAATTTCAAAGCAAGTTAGATAGATTACAGTAAAATGTACAGTTCTTCCGTCATGGCTAGTATTAGGGAAGCTGATCTTTGTAATACATATGTTAATGACATTGTCAAAGATGTTATATAGAAAGGGCATGATTTCAATTTTTGTAGTAAACAAGAGATACAGAAAGATAGTGATTACTGAGGAGGATAGTATCAGACATCAGAAGATCATTCAAGCAAAATGTTGCACAACTGATAGAAAAAGGAATGCTGCAGAATCTAAGGAATCAGGCAGCATTCATGGGGAAAGAAAAACAGAGTTAACGCTTGGAGTCATCACAGAATAGGAAGCAAGCCATTCGGCCCATAGAGGCCACACTAACCCTCTGATGCAGGCTATCACCTCACGACACATTGCTGTCCTCTATCCCTGAAACCCTTCATTATTCCACGGCTAATCCACCTAATCTACACATCCCTGGACATTATGGGCAATTTGACATCGCCAGCCCATCTAACCTGCACATCCTTGGACCGTGCAAGGAAACTGGAGTACCTGGTGGAAGCCCACCAAGGACCTTGGCATAGTCAGGCAGCAGTGATTGAGCCACTGTGCAATCCTGTATGACTCAGAACCGAATGGGGTGGGTGGGGGGTGAAGATTATTTTATACTTTTGACAGAGGCAGAAGAAAAGTGAAATAGTATCGAGGCCGAGTGTAAAAGACAATTGCGTGGTTAATGGGGTTGGAAGAGGAATGAAAAGATGTAAAATGGGGATAAATGAAAGTGCGAAAAGGAGTGCACGGGTCCTCTCTACTAGGAGCAATGTAAGTAAGACACAAACAAGAAAGCTGAGTGTGTAACAGAGCTGAGAATATAATGGAATGTCAGAGATTGCAGGAATTAAAGAAAAGTGAAGAAGAGACATCATACAGTCAAGATCTGAAGCTGGGAAGATCGATGTTGGGTCCAGGAGGCTGGAAGGTTTCTCTGTGGAAATGTGAGATGTTTTTCCTCAAGCTTGTGCTGTGCTTTGTTCCCACTCTCCCATTAACTCCTCTGTCTCATTTATTGCACATCACTTCCAACCAGTGGCCGTGACACTGTCTCTCTCTCTCTCTCTCTCTCTCTCTGTGCCTTGTGGGTACTACCAGCATCTCCACCATCCCCAAGAGTGACGTGGCCGTTTCCCACAGAAGCCACCACCTTCCCCTGTGAGGACAAGGGTACTGAGGTGTAAAAGGCACCCCATTAACTCAGACCCTGAGATCTCGTTGGGAAGGTTAGCCTGAGAGAGTGTGGCTGCACAAGCTGGTGAGCACCTCACTGCCACAGCTCCGCAGCTGGTTGAGGAAGAAATGCCCCAGGCCACTGGCACTCGGAGGGACCGGCAGAGACCAGGCAGCTGCTCAGGATAAGGAGAGGAGCCCGTGGTGTCAGCAATCAGGAACCACATCTGAATGTACAGGGAGGAGCTGCAGACGGGGAATTGGGACACAATGGGCTCCATTACCCAAAGGCTGCAGCAGGGCAGTGAATCCTGAGGGTATTTGATAAGGTGTCACATCAAAGTTCATGCAGAAAATAAAAGCTCATGGTATTGGGGGAAACATAGCGACCTGGATAGAAGATTGGCTGGTGAACAGGAAGCAGTGAGTAGGAAGAAGTGGGTCTTGTTCAGCCTGACAGGATGTGATAATGGTATGTCCCAGGGGTCAGTGCTGGGCTCTCAACTCTTTCCAATTTACAGAAATGATTTGGATGGAGGTATCGAAGGTATGGAGCTAAATTTACGGATGGCACAAAGATTGCTGTGAAGGTGAGTTGTGAATAGTACATGAGGAGCCTACAAAGGATACAGATTGATTTACTGAGTGGGCAAAGATCTGAGAAATGTAGGAAGATGTGGGAAAGTGGGAAACTGTCCATTTTGGAAGAAAGAATAAAAAACAAACACCTTATCTGAATGGTCAGAGGTTGCACATCTCTGAGATGCAGATGGATCTGGGTGTCCTGGTACATGAATCACTGAAGGTTAGTATGCAGATGCAGCAAGAATTCAGGAAAAAATGAATAGAATGTTATGGTTTATCATGTGCAGAATTGAATGCTGCAGAATGGAGGCTATGCCTCAGTTATACAGCACATTGATGAGACCACATCTTGAATACAGTGTACAATACTGGTCACCCTACATACAGGATGTTAACATGGTGGAAGCTGTTCAGAGAAGGTTTATGGACTGATCCCTGGAATGTGCTGATTACCTGATGAGACTATGCCTGTATACCGTAGTGTGTAGAAGAGTCAAAGTTGACTTAATTGAAACATATAAGATCCTGAGGGAACTTGGCCAACTGAATGCGAAAAGGTTGTTTCCTCTTCCGGGAGAATCTAAAACTGAGAGGTCACAGTTTAAAAATACAGTTGCCCCTTTCCGAGAATCATACACTGGAACCCTAGCTCCCTCTGCTCCTGTATTCCACTCACAGTCATCAAAGTGAGCCTGGATTGTCTCTCCATGTTGCTTCTCCTCAAATGCATTAGCCCTCATTTCTTTGCATTGCAATTAGTCTGAGAGGTGTCTGCCCATTTGGGCAATTTGTTAATGCCTCTCTGAAGTCACTCAGCATCAGAGTTACGCCATTCTCTCTCACTTAGTATAATCTGCAAATTGAGAAAGTTTTCCCTCAACACCCATGTCCAAATTGTTTATATAAATTGGCAAAAGCAAGGAACTCACCTGAGGGAGTGTCATTGTCACCCCATCAAGGAACACTGTTCAATTTGTTTCATATGACCTATCCTTGACAAAGCCGGGTTAACTGTCTCCAATTAAGTTATGTTTTGCTGTTCTTATTCAGTATATCCTGCATTATGGTCTCCACCAGATGATGTCAAGCTGCTTGGCCTGTTGGTTCCCCTGGATTATACTTTGCCCCTTTCTGAAATAATGCTGCCACATTTTGCAATCCTCCCGGACTATTCCTGTGAACAGAGAGGTCTGGAAAGTTCCTATCAATGGCTTTGCAATTTTCTCCCTCAAATCTGTCCGCAAACTAGATGCATCCTGCCTGGGTGTAGTGACTTCTCTCCCGAAAGTGCCGGATCTTTTAGCATCTCTTTTTCATCTATCACTATAGTGTTCAGTTGCTCAACATCCAGATTTTTAACTTGGCATTTCTCACTATTGTTTAATTTGGTAAAGACTGAACCAAAGTGCTTATTTAGCACCTCAAATCATTTCCTTCAGTGAGCAGATTATTCTGCCTGTTCGTCTATGGGCCCCACTATATCCTTCACTAATCTTTCACTATTAATATCTTTTAAGAACATTTTCCTGTTTGTTTGAGCACAGCCTGCCATCCTTTCCTCTCACTTCCTCTTAGACTTCCTTATTTGAGCCTGTGCCTCTCTCCTGCCTTTGTGGTGATCTTCCTGATTTCCCTTGCTGTTATTATTCTTGTCGGAATTATGGACTTCCTTTCCTTCCTCAGTTACCCCGGGTACACTCGCTTTCGATAAGGTCCTTCTCTGGAACGTGCGTTTCGTCAATGTGATTTGGCTGCAACATGATTGGTGATTTGGGGAACAATTGTTTAAAAAGGCGAACACGTATTAGCTATCAGGCAATTCCATCCCCAGTTCCCTTAAATCCACTCTCGGTGTTTAATTCAGGTCAAGCAAAACAATTTTGATGACAGGGCACATTTTTTTCTGTCCTTTTTGTTGATGCTTTTGAGCATGTAGTTTAGAAATTATTGCAGGGGAAGGGATCTGGAATTCAAGATTTTCCTTATTCTGGACAATGTACCAAGCCATCCTCCCACTATTGGTGACCTTTCTGAAAACATCAAAGTATTATTCCTACCTCCGAACCCAACCACTCTCATTCAACACATGGACCTGGGTGCAATAACAGATTCTAAAGCTTAATATTTAATGTATACATTCAGGAAGCTGACTGCAGTTACTGAGGGGGATAATGAGGATAGTGTTCTTCAGTTTTGGAAGAGCTTTAACATTCATAATGCTATTGATATCATTGTATGTGTTTCGAATGCAGTTGCTTTTTTGCGACACATAGACTGTTGTGGTACTGTCCTGGTGATGCGTATGGCTGTGTGACTGTACAAGATGGCTTAGTTTATGTAGATTGTTTTGGAAAGGAAATATTTTTCCCTTGTGTAAGATTAACAAAATGTGTATACTTGTAATGCTTCCCTAAAAACACCAGAGTAAATACATTTCTGTACCAAATTCTATAACTTCAATTATGTAAAATCTTATTGATACATGAGGGCCCTGAGAACTGTTACCTAAATGGAGCCAGAATCTCTTCGAATAAACAGGGTGGAGCTCATTGCCTCTCAGTGATTATTTACACATTAGAAGGATTTATTGTCCATTGTAACAGAGACTGTTCGAAGGATCTAATCTTTTGTTCGAATCCTCTCAGCTCATCCCACCATGTCTTGGACACTGTGAGTTGTATTTATAACACTCAATCTGTATTAACCCTTTCAGGCCCATGTATGACATGTGATTTGATTTATTGTTGTCAAATGTACCTACATTCAGTGAAATGTTTTGGTTCATGGGTGGTAGAGGTGCATCATAACACACAGACAGATCATTGGGTATTTAGACAGAGGAAGGCAAACTGGGTTACAGCTACACAGGAGATACACAAACATAACATCAGTATTAGGTTTGAAATTAGAGAGGTCCATTCAGCAGTCTAAGAACAGCAGGGAAGAAGCTGTGGCATCTCCTGCCTGATGGAAGAGGTTGGAAGAGAGTCTGACCGGGTGGGAGGGGTCTTTGATGGTATTTGCTGTCTTTACACTGCATCGAGAACTATAGATGAAGTAGCTAGATGGAAGGTTGGCTTGTGTCATGATCTGGGCTGTGTTCATAGCTTTCTTCTGGACCTGGACCAAGCTGCTACCATACCAAGCCGTGATGCACACAGATAGAATGCTGCTGTTATTAAGGTTGGTGAGAGTCCTTACGAATGTGCTGAATTTCCTTAGTCTCATGAGGAAGAAGACTCATTGTGGTGACCGCCATGATGTCCTCTCTATATCTCTATTCAATCCTCTACACACCTCCATTCTGTCTCCATACACATCCATTCAGTCCGACATATACCTCATTCAGTCCTCGACACAAATCTATACAGTCCCCAAGACTCCTTCATGCAATCTCCCATGATTTGGAGATGCTGGTCTTTGACTGCAGCGTACAAAGTTAAAAATCAGACAAAACCAGTATGTAGTCCAACAAGGTTATTGAGGTGCATTAACTTTTGGTGCACTGCTCCTTCATCAGGTGGTTGTGGAGAATAAGGTTGTAAGACACAGAATTGATAGCAAACGTTTACAGTGTTATTTAACTGAAATTATAATTGAAAACGACCCAGATTGATTAAGTCTGTCATCTTTTACAATTACCATGTTGGTTTCTGTTCTTTCATATGTAAATCACAAAACTCCTGGGATTATTATGAGACCATCGATCCAGAAACGCAGTTAATGCTGTGGGGACCAAGGTTAGATTCTTGCCATGACAGATGGTGGAAATTAAACACTATTAAAGAAAACATCTGGAAATAAGAATATACCGATGGCCATGGGAAAACCCATCTGGTTCACTACTGTCCGACAGGAAAGGAAATCTACTGTACTCACCTGATCTGGCCTACATGTGACTCCAGACCCACAGCGGTGTGATTGATTCTCAATTGCCCCCTGATCTGGCCTGGCAAACCATTCAGTTGTACCAGTCATGACAAAGTCTCAAAGAAATGAAACTGGACGGATCACCTGGCACTGCCCTAGGCACCAGAAAATGCAGGAACAGCCCTGTTGATCCTGCAGCGTCCTCCTTACTAACATCTGGGGGATACTGCCAAAACTGGGAGAGCTGTCTAACAAACTAGTCAAGCAACAACCCGACATAGTCATACCCACAGAATCCTACCTGCCATTCTATGTCCCAGTCAGCACCATCACCATCCCTGGATATGTCCTGACAGACCCAGCAGAGGAGGCAGCACAGTGGGTGTACATCAGGAGGGAGTTGCCCTGTGAGTTCCCAACATTGACTCCAGACCCCATGATGTCTCACGGCTTCAGGTTAAACATGAACAAGGAAAGCTCCTGCTGATTACCACATACCGTCCTCCCTCAGCTGATGAATCAGTTCTCCTCCATGTTGAACAATACTTGGAGGAACCACTGAAGGTGGCACGGGCACAAAATGTATCCTGGGTGAGGGATTCAATGTCCACCATCAAGAGTGTCTCGGCAGCAGTACGACTGATTGGAGCTGGTTGGGTCCTAAAGGACAGAACTGTTAATCTGGGTCCGTGGCAGGTGGTGAGGGAACCAACAAGAGGGAAAAACATACTCGACCTCATCCTTACCAATCAGTCAGCTGCAGATACATCTGTTCATGACAGTACCAGGAAGAGTGATAACCACACAGTCCTTAAGGAGACAAAGTCCTGTCTTCAGGTTGAGACTAACCTCCCACGTGTTGTGTGGCACTAAATGTATGTGATAATGAGACAGATTTCAAATAGATCGAGCAACTAAAACATTGGCATCCACAATGTGATGTGGGCCTTTAACAGCAGGACAATCTGTGACCTCATGGCCCAGCACATCCCCACTCAACCATGACCATCAAGCCAGGGGATCAACCCTGGTTCAATGGAGAGTGCAGGGGAACATGCCAGGAGCAACACCAGGCACAGCTGAATATGAGGTGTCCACCTGGTCAAGCCACCAAACTGGACTATTTCCACGTCCATCAGCATAAACAGGAAGTGATAGACAGAGATGTGTGTTCCCACAACCAACGGATCAGATCTTAGCTCTGCAGTCCTGCCACATCCAATCATGAATGGTAGTAGACAATTAAACAACTCAGTGGAGAAGGTGGCTCCATAAATATTCCCATCCTCAATGAGGGAAGAGCCCAGCACATCAGTACAAAAGGTAAGGATGAAGTCTTTGCAGGAATCATCAGCCAAACGTGCTGACTGAATTATCCATCTCACCCGCCTCCAATGGGCCCCAGCGTTACAGATACCAGTCTTCAGCCAATTCAATTCACTCCACATGATGTCACAAAATGGTGGGAGACACTGGACACTGCAAAGGCTATAGGCCCTGACAACATTCCAGCAATAATACTGAAGACATGTGCTCAAGAACTTGTCGCTTCCCTGACCAAGCTGTTCCAGTACACTGACAACACTGGCAACTATCCGACAATGTGGAAAATTGCCCAGGTATGTCCTGTACAGAAAAAGCAGGACAAATCCAACCCGGCCAATTACCACCCCATCAGTCTATTCTCAATCACCAGTAAAGTGATGGAAGGTGACATCAGCCGTGCTATTGAGCAGCTCCTCCTCAGCTATAACCTGCTCAGCGACGCCCAGTTTGGGTTCCACCAGGACCACCCAGCTCCTGACCTCATTACAGCCTTGGTTCAAATATGGGCAATTCCAGAGTGGAGGTGAGAGTGACAGCCTATGACATGAAGGCCATTTGGATCGAGTATGGCATCAAGGAGTCCGAGCAAAACTGGAATCAATGGGGGACTAACTCTCCCATGGTTGAAGTCAGACCAGTCACAGAGGGAGATGGCTGTGGTTATTGGAGGTCAGTCATCTCAGCTTCAGGATATCTCTGCAGGAGTTACTCTAGGTCAAGCCCTTGGCGCAAACATCTCCATCTGCTTCATCTTAATGTACACATAAGCACCTTCCCTTCCTCATAAGATCAGAAGTGAGGATGTTCACCGTTGATTTCACAATGTTCAGCATCATTAATGACCCTTTATCTATTGAAGCAGTCCTTGTTCAAATGCAACAAGATCTGGACAATGTCCAGGCTTGGGGTCACAAATGATAAGTAATATTCATGGCACAGAAATGCCAGGTTATGACCATTACCAATAAGAGACAGTCCACCAACTGACCCTTGAATTTCAATGGTGTTGCTATCACTGAATCCCACAATTTCAACATCCTAGGGGTTATCGTTGACCAGTAACTCCAATGAACTCACCACATAAACACAATAATTACAAGTGTCAGTCAGGAACTCCGTAGAGCACTGTGAGTAAATCACCTCTTCACTAGCCAAAGCCTATCTACCATCTACAAGGTACAAGTCAGAAGTGTGATAGAATACTCCCCACTTGCCTGAATAAGTGAAGCTCCAACAGCACACAAGAAGCTGACACCATCCTGGATAAAGCAGCACACTCGATTTGCAATATATCTGCAAGCATCCATTCCCTCCATCTCCGATGCTCAGTCGTAGTAGCGTGTAGTATGTGCTGTAGAAAATCACCAAAGATCATCAGACAGCACCTTCCAAACCCACACACACTTCCATCTAGTGGGACAAGAGCAGCAGTTATATAGGAATGCCACCACTGTTAAGTTTCTCACCAAGCCCCTCATCATCCTGACTTGAAACTACATCATCGTTCCTTCACCATCACTAGGTCAAAATCCTGGAATTCCCACCCTAATGGCATTGCAGTTCAAGAAGGTAACTCACTAACATCTTCTCAAGGAGCAGCTGGGGTCGGGCAATAAATACTGGCCCAGTCAGCTACACCCAGATCCCACCACTGAATAAATAATTTCCTCCGTGCTGTCCTCTATACAGATTCATCCCCTGTACTGTGAGATACTCTGACTAGTGACATGGTGAATACCTGTCACTCTGCACTAAACACTGAGATAAACCTGACAGCCCACAAGTAAACACAAAGTGAATGAGCCTTTAGAAAGTTAGCTCAGAGCCAGACGGAGCATCCTATGTCGCTGCATGAAATGTGCTCATGCCCCCGACTGTGAACCAACCTGGCAGAAGCAGGTACGACATCATTGTCTCTGAGCTCCACAGTGAAGGGTGAGTTAATCTGAAAGCAGCCAGAATGATGTGGTGAGGCTGGGGTTTGGTGATGCCCACACACACCGACAAAGTGTGGGAGAGGACAGTGTTGATGGAGCATGTAGTGAAATGGTGCTGATGGTGGAGATGGATGAAGACCTGGAGAAGCAAACAGTGAGGTCCTGCCTCCAGGTAACTGCCCAGGCTTTCCTGTTGGGAACTGGCACCATCTGGTTTCCATAGGAACTGAAGGAAGGATCAGAATCTCCATCGAAATGAGGCAAGACCAGCTCCTAATGAGATAGAACAGCATGAAAATGAAGTGATCACCCCTCACTAGTGAGACTCAGAATTCGCTGATTTAACGATAAAGGGGGAAATTGGAAATACTTTTCACAACAAAATCTAATGCTTTCATTCTTGCCATATTTCCCCAACTTTCTTGTCTTTGCTTATGTCACTCAAGGCAGCAGAAAATTCAACTCAAAAAAAAATTACGAACAATGTTCTCTTTAATCTACTTACAGGATTGATGATTCCATGGTTGCCCAGGCCTGAGTACTTTCGATGCTAATCATCCTGTAGCATCCAGAGCCGATCTATGGACATCCTGTAGGACTTACATGGACACCAGAACCATGATCTGACACTTGACCCCGCAGCGCCCTGACCTCAACACAGCATGAAGTCAGCCCTGTCTGTGAATTCGAATCCCTACGGTGTGGAAGTAGGCCTTTCAGCCCAACAGTTGCACACCGACCCGCCGAAGAATAATCCACCCAGACCCATTCTCCTATCCCTATTTACCCATTACAAATGTACTGGACCTGCATATCCCTGAACAATGAGATGGGCAAATTAGCATGGTCAATTCACCGAATTTGCATATCTTTAGATTGTGGGAGGAAACCTGCACAGACACGGGAAGAATGTGCAAACTCCACACAGACATCGCGCGTGGTGGGAATCGAACCCAAGTCCCTTGTGCTGTGAGGCAGCAGAGCTATCCAGTGAGTTACCATGCCAGCCAGAGTAGGTTTAACTAGCCTTTGTCCAATCCCAGATCCTGTGACTACTCTAACCCAAGGAGGCCCTGCCCGACCAGGCCCGACTCACTAACTTACAGGAGAAGTAGACACGCTCAACCAACACCCAGAAACGTCCAGAAAACTTCAAGGAAACAGGAAACACCTGCTGGCCTGAAGTTGATGCTGAAACAGTACAGTTACAAGACCACACCACCCTTTCCCAGCATACTTCTCGCAAATGTCCAGGCTATCAAAAACAAAATGAATGAAGTCTGATCCAGACTTACCTACCAGAGGGAACTCAGAGGCTGTTGTGTGCTGTGCTTCACGGAGACTTGGCTCACCCCTGCCATTCTTGACTACACTCCACAAGCTGAGGGGTTCTCCATATACCACATCGACCACACGGCATCCTGGGGGAAGGTGGAGGGTGGTGGGATATGTGCTTAGATGTAGCAACTCTAACAAGCCATTGCTCTGCTTGACCAAGAATACCGTACCGTAAAATGGCACCCTTGCTACCTTCCGTGTGAATTCACCTCCGCCATCCTGACAGCAGTCTACATCACACCCCATGATGATGTGAAGAATGCCCTGGATGGATTTTCCACCGTCATAGACATGATGAGACAAAATTCCCCGAGTCCTTACTCATCGTGGCAGTGATCCCAACTGATCCAACCTCAAGAGGCCGCTGCCAAAGTCCCACCAACACATCTCCTGCCCCACTCGAGGACCCAACATCCTGGACCAGTGTTACACAACCATCAAACACACCGACCGCTCCACCCCCCACAGCACACATCAGAAAATCAGATCACAACGCTGTGTCCCTCCTCCCAGCTTACAAGCAGAAGCTAATGTGGGAGGATCCTTCACAGAAAGAAATACATTGTTGGTCCAAGGCAGTGGAAGAGCATCTCTGGGACTGGTTGGAATCAGTGAATTGGACTCTATTCAAGGACTCAGCAGAAATCCTGGACAATTGCACTACCATCATCAAGGATATCATGAGCAAATCCATGGAGGATTGCGTGGCAAAGTCACTCCGGGTGTTCCCCAAATGGGAACGATGGATGAACTGGGAAATCCACTTCCTCCTGAAAACCAGACACTCAGCTTTCAAGTTGGTTACCCAGACCAATACAGAAAATCCAGATATGATCTCCGCAAAACCATCAGAGATGCCAAGAGGCAGTATCGGGCCAAGTTGGAGGTACAAACCAACCATCCAGACACCCACTGTCTGTGGGAAGGCTGAAACAACATAACGGGATACAGAATGAGGCAGAGCAAGACAGCGGACAAAGATACATCCCTCCTTGACACGCTCAACACTTTCTATGCCCATACAAGCAGAAAGCCAGCAGCGCAGTGTTACATTCCCCAATAGCTCCATGGGCACCTGTTCCCTCTGCCACTGCTGCTGATGCCCGATCAGCCGACCTCAGAGTCAACACAAGGAAATTGACAGGCCCAGATGGACCCCCTAGCCATTCAATCAGATCTTGTGTGGACCAGCTGACATCTTGACCTACAAGTCGAAGTCCCCAATTGCCTCAAGAAGACCACCACCACCTCAGTACCTACGAAAGCATGTGCAATGTGGCTTAATGACTACTGCCCTGTGGCTCTGACCTCCATAATACTGTAGTGCTTTAAGAGGCTGGGCATGGCCTACATCAGCCCTCGTCTCCCAGCCTGACTCAATCCCCTGCAATTTGCCTTCCGATATAACAGTTCCACAGCATTTCCCAATCCTGCCCTCATCCCTGGAACATCTGTATAACAAGGGCATCTACATCAGACACCTGGTCATCGACTACATCTCCACCTTCAACACCATTATCCCCTCCAGACTGATCACAAAACTCTGAGACTCTGAGTCTCGGCTCCACCCTCTGCAGCTGGATCCTCAGCTTCCTGACCCACAGACCACAATCAGTGAAGATAGACAGCAGCACCTCCTCCACGATAACCCTCAACCCTGGAGCCCCCCCAAGGATGTGTTCTCAGCCCCTACTGTACTCCCTGTGCACCCACGACTGTGTGGATAAATCCCATACAAACACCATCTCCACATTTGCTGCAGACACCACTGTGGGAGGATGGATATCAAACACTAGGAAGGAGATAGAGGGCTTGGTGACCTGGTACAATGAGTGGACAATTGGACTGCATTCTGGGGAAGGTGGGACCTGTACAAGCAGGACGGGTTGCACCTGAACCAAAAGGGCACCAATATCCTGGGGGGTAGGTTTGCTAGCACTCTTCGGGAGTGGGGGGGAGGGGGGTTTAAACTAATTTGGCAGGGGGATGAGATCCGGACTTGTAGTCCAGCAAGTAGGTTAGCTGTTTTTCAGGATTTCCAAGAATGTAGGGAGGCTGTGAAGAAGGTAGCACTGACTGGGAATACTTGCGGACACAGAGATGGGTTCAAGTGTGTATACTTCAACGCAAGGAGTATCAGAAATAAGGTGGGTGAACTTAAGGCGTGGATCGGTACTTGGGACCACAATGTTGTGGCCATCGCGGAAACTTGGATAGAAGAGGGACAGGAATGGTTGTTGGAGGTTCCTGGTTACAGATGTTTCAGTAAGATTAGGGAGGGTGATAAAAAAGGAGGGGGTGTGGTGGCGTTGCTAATTAGAAATGGTATAATGGCTGCAGAAAGGCAGTTCGAGGGGGATCTGCCTTTGGAGGTAGTATGGGCTGAAGTCAGAAATAGGAAAGGAGCAGGCACCTTGTTGGGTGTTTACTATAGGCCCCCCAATAGCAGCAGAGATGTGGAGAAACAGATTGGGAAACAGATTTTGGAAAGCTGCAGAAGCCACAGGGTAGTAGTCATGGGCGATTTCAACTTCCCAAATATTGATTGGAAGCTCTTTAGACCAAGTAGATTGGATGGGGCGGTGTTTGTGCAGTGTGTCCAGGAAGCTTTTCCAACTCAGTATGTAGATTGTCTGAACAGAGGGGAGGCCGAATTTGATTTGGTACTTGGTAACGAACCGGGACAAGTGATGGGCTTGTTATTCGGTGAGCATTTTGGTAATGGTAACCACAATTCTGTGACTTTCACCTTGGTTATAGAGAGGGATAGGTGCGTGCAACAGGGGAGGTTTTACAACAGGGAAGAGTAAATACGATGCTGCAAGACAGGATCTGAGGAGCATAGGTTGGGAGCATAGGCTGTCAGGGAAGGATGTCGTTGAAATGTGGAACTTTTTCAAGGAACAGATACGACGTGTCCTTGATATGTATGTACCTGTCAGGCAGGAAAGAGATGGTCGTGTGAGGGAACCTTGGTTGACGAGGGAGGTCGAATGTCTAGTAAAGAGGAAGAAGGAGGCTTACATAAGGTTGAGGAAACAAGGTTCAGACAGAGTGTTGGAGGGATACAGGATAGCCAGGAGGGAGCTGAAGAAAGGGATTAGGAGAGCTAAGAGAGGGCATGAAAAATCTTTGGTGGTAGGATCAAGGAAAACTCCAAGGCCTTTTATGCGCATGTGAGAAACATGAGAATGATGAGAACGAAGGTAGGTCCGATCAAGGACAGTAGTGGGAGACTGTGTATTGAGTCGGAAAAGATAGGAGAGGTCTTGAATGAGTACTTTTCTTCAGTATTTACAAATGTGAGGGACCGTATTGTTGAACCGGAGAGTATGAAACGGACTGGTAAGCTAGAGGAGATACTTGTTACGAAGGAAGATGTGTTGGGCATTTTGAAAAACTTGAGGTTAAACAAGATCCCCCGGGCCTGATGGGATATATCCTAGGATTATGTGGGAAGCAAGAGGGGAAATTGCAGAGCCATTGACAATGATCTTTTCGTCTTCACTGGCAACGGGGGTGGTACCAGGGGACTGGAGAGTAGCGAATGTTGTGCTCCTGTTCAAAAAAGGGAATAGGGATACCTCCGGGAATTACAGGCCAGTTAGTCTTACTTCGGTGGTAGGCAAAATAATGGAAAGGGTACTGAGGGATAGGATTTATGAGTATCTGGAAAGACACTGCTTGATTAGGAACAGCCAGCACGGATTTGTGAGGGGTAGGTCTTGCCTTACAAGTCTTATTGAATTCTTTGTGGAGGTGACCAAGCATGTGGATGAGGGTAGAGCAGTGGATGTAGTATACGTGGATTTTAGTAAAGCATTTGATAAGGTTCCCCATGGTAGGCTTATGTGGAAAGTCAGGAGGCATGGGATAGTGGGAAATCTGGCCTGTTGGATAGAGAACTGGCTAACCGGTCGAAGTCAGAGAGTGGTGGTAGACAGTAAATATTCACCTTGGAGCCCAGTTACAAGTGGAGTTCCACAGGGATCAGTTCTGGGTCCTCTGCTGTTTGTAATTATTATTAATGACTTGGAAGAGGGATTCGAAGGGTGGGTCAGTAAATTTGCAGCCGATACGAAGATTGGTGGAGTCGTGGATAGTGAAGAGGGCTGTTGTCGGCTGCAAAGGGACTTAGATATGATGCAGAGCTGGGCTGAGGAGTGGCAGATGGAGATCAACCCTGTCAAGTGTGAGGTTGTCCATTTTGGAAGGACAAATAAGAATGCAGAATACAGGGTTAATGGTAGGGTTCTTAGTAAGGTGGAGGAGCAGAGGGATCTTGGGGTCTACGTTCATAGCTCTTTGAAAGTTGCCACTCAGGTGGATAGAGCTTGTAAGAAGGCCTATGGTGTATTAGCGTTCATGAGCAGAGGGATTGAATTCAAGAGTCGTGAGGTGATGTCGCAGCTGTACAGGACCTCGGTAAGGCCACATTTAGAGTACTGTGTGCAGTTCTGGTCGCCTCATTTTAGGAAAGATGTGGAAGCTTTGGAGAGGGTGCAGAGGAGATTTACCAGGATGTTGCCTGGAATGGAGAATAGGTCGTACGAGGATAGGTTTAGAGTGCTAGGCCTTTTCTCATTGGAACGGTGAAGGATGAAGGGTGACTTGATAGAGGTTGAGAAGATGATCAGGGGAATAGATAGAGTAGACAGTCAGAGACTTTTTCCCCGGGTACAACAGAGTGTTACAAGGGGACATAAATTTAAGGTGAAGGGTGGAAGGTATAGGGGTAGATTCTTTACCCAGAGAGTGGTGGGGGCATGGAATGCGCTGCCTGTGGGAGTGGCAAAGTCAGAATCATTGGTGACCTTTAAGCGGCAATTGGATAAGTACATGGATAGGTGCTTAAGCTAGGACAAATGTTCGGCTCAACATTGTGGGCTGAAGGGCCTGTTCTGTGCTATATTGTTCTATGTTCTATGTTCTATGAGTGCACCCTTTCTTTCAGGATCGGCAGAACTGAAGAACTGATCATTGACTTCAGAAAGACAGGAGGAGAACATGCCTCCTTCTACATCAATGGAGCTGAGGCTGAGAGGGTGGAGAGTGTCAAGTTCCTAGGAGTGACAATAACCCGCAATCTGTCCTGGCCTTCCCACATAGCTGTGATAATCCACAAGGCACAACAACGCATCTTGTTCCTCAGGCAACTTTGGGAATTTGGCCTGTCCATAAGGTTCCTCATCGAACTCTCCAGATGCAACACAGAGAGCATTCTGTCCCGGTGTAACAACCGCCCTGCCCAGCACGGTAAGGAACTACAGGAGGTTGTGTGCACAGCCCAGACCATCACAGAAGCCAACCTTCCATCCATGGACTCCATTTACATGGCTTGTTGCCATGGAATGGCTGGCAACATCATCAAATACCCCTCCCACCCCAGTAATGATCTCCTACAACCTCACCCGTCAGGCAGAAGATACAGAAGCTTGAACACACCCACTAGCAGCTTCAGAAACAGCTTCTTCCCTGCCATTATTAGACTGACAATTGGAACCTCGATCTTCAAATAATGCTGACCTTGTTAATGTTGATCTTGCCCAGTGCACGCCCAGTGGGATGTAACCTGTATGTCTCTGTCCACGTTTCTGTTCACCCTGTGACCTGTACATCCCTGCTTACTGTGATCTACCTGTTCTGCTCATAAATGAAGCATTTCACTTCTTCTAATCAATCAATCAAACAATTAATGTGTCTCTTTTCAGCCTGAACCATAGCGTTTCAACATGTCTCTCTGCTCTCAGTGCCTAAGACAACATGTTACTGAAGCTTTCCTTACTTTAAACTAAGGGAGGCAGAATGCCCCAACTGACTGGCTGTAGGAGCAGCAATTATCTCTCCAGCCTTTTATGAACAGGAGTGTATTATTTATAACTATCCATTTCTTTTGAACCACTTCAATATCTCTGGATAATTGAAAGATTATGGTCAATGCCTAAATCTCTCCTTCTCTCAGTAACTCATGTCCGAGTTTGCTCCAAGTCCTATTCCGTTGTGGAACTAGTTTACTGGATTGTAAGGGTTAACTGAACATGTTTGTTCAGTGACTGTACTTGATGTCAAACTCCATGGAATTTAATAGTGTCCCAGGAGGGTTTTCCTTTTCTATTAATAACAAATTCCTTACAATGTATGAGGATATAGCCTCAGTGACAGCATCACCATAGAAGAATTCCAGACGATTTGTCAGGCATGACCTCCCCTTGATGAAACCATGCTGACTTTGCTCCACCATCTCTTCAGCTATCTCCCTTAGAAGCCTGGGGTGTAGTCCATCTGGCTCAGGTTATTTATCCACCTTCAGGCCATTCAGTTGTTCTAGCACCTTCTCCTTGGCGATGGCCACCATACCGAACTCTGCCTCCTCTGTATTTTTGGGATATTACTGTTGTCTTCCACCGTGAAGACTGATGTAAAGTAAGTTCCTCAGCCACTTCCTTGATCCCCCCCACTATCTCTCCAATATCATTTCCAGCTGCCCAATGTCCACTTTTGCCTCTCTTTTGATCTTTATATATCTAAAAAAAACTCTTCCAGTCTTCATTTATATTGCTGGCTAATTTACCGAAACATTTATTCTTCTCCCTCCTTATTTCATGTTTTGTTGCCCTCTGTTGGTCTTTGTAAGCTTCCCAATCCTCTGGTTTCCCATTGCCCTTCACCACATTGTATGCTTTCTCTTTTGTTTTTATGCTATCGCTGACTTCCTTAGTCAGCCATGGTTACCTCATCCTCCCTGCATCGTGTTTCTTTTCCCTCGGGATGAATCTCTGCTCCTGATTTACTCCTAGAACCTCCTGCCATTGCTGTTCCACTGTCTTTCCTGCTCAGCTCCTCTCCCAGTCAATTCTACCCAGCTCCTCCCTCATGCCTCTGCAGTTGTATTTATTCAGCTGTAAGACGGTTACCTCTGATTTTATCTTCTCCCTCTCAAATTGCAGAGTAAATTCAGTCATAGTATGATCTCTGCCTCCTCAGGGTTCCATTACCTTCAGCTCCCTTATCATTGCACAGCACTAAATCCAGAATTGCCTGTTCCCCTGCGGCCCAACCACAAACTGCTCAAAACAGCCGTCTCATAGACATCCCACAAATTCCTTTTCTTGCAATCCACTACCAACCTGATTTTCCCAGTCCATCTGCATATTGAAATCCCCCATAATCACTGTAACTTTGACTTTCTTATGCATCTTTTCTATCTCCTGGGGTATCTTGTGTCCCAGTTCCTGAATACTGTATGGAGGCCTGTACAGAACTCCAATTCTGTTTTTTAACCTTTGCGCTTCCCCAAATCTACCCACAGAGATTCTATACCATCTGACCCTCCTTTGTTTATAACTATCGATTTAATTTTATTTCTTACTAATACGCAACCCCATCCCTCTGCCCACCTGCCGATCCTTTCGGTAGGATGGAAATCATTGGATCTCCAGCTCCTAATCTTGATCCCCTTGCAGCCATTCATTTGCCCAGTTACCCTCATGTTAAATACAAGACAAATATCAAACTGGGTCTGAAACCTAACTCCTGGATATGATATCACCACCATCCTGAGACAAAACACCTCAAGTGCTTTATTTATTCGTTAGTTCCAACAAAATGTACACATTTCTAATGCAGTTGCTTTGTTGCGACCCACAGACTGGTGTGGTACTGTTTTGGGAATCAGTGCAGCTGTGGGACCGTACAAGATGGCTTCTTTTATGTAGACTCTTCTGCAAATGAACCATTGGCCTCTTTCCCTTGTGTAAGATTAACAGAATGTGTATGTTTGTCAAACTTCCCTAAAAACATCAGATTTCATAAAGTTTACACTACATTCTATAACTCCAATTACTTCCAATCTTCCTGGTATATGAGGGCCCTGAGAATTGCTGATGTCTTGTCCATTGGAACAGAGATGTTAGAAGGATCTTATCTTTTGTTTGACTCCTCCCAGATCCTCCCACCATGTCACAATCTCTGTGAATTGTCCTTTTTACACTCAATCAGTATTAACCCTTTCAGATCCATGTACAACATTTTATTTTATTTGTTGTCACGTGTACCTAAGTACAGTGCAAGGTTCTGTTTTGCGGGCAGTAGAGGCGAAAAAGAGCCAGGAGGGGACATGAGAAGTTGTTGGTGCAAAAAGATCAAGGAAAACCCTCAGGCCTTCTGTCAGTATAATCAGGAAGAAAAGAATGACTAGAATAAGTTTCAGGCAAATCAAAGATATAGTTGAAAGGTGTGGGTGGAACCTGAGGACATGAGGAAATGCGAAATGAATGCATTTCATCAGAATTCACATTGGAGAAGGGCAATGTTAGTGAGAATACAGAGATACAGGATATAAGATTAGATGGGATTCAGTATGACAAAGAGGAAGTTTTAGCAATCTTGCAAGATCTGAAAATGGATAAGACCCTTGGCTAGATGGGATTCATGCTCGGATTTCTGGGAAGCCAGGGAGGCGATTGCAGACCCTTTGACTTTGATTCTTATGTCATCATTGTCGACAGGGGTAGTGCCAGAAGACTGGAGGATAGCAAATATTGTTCCCTTGTTTAAGAAGGGGAGTCGGAACAACCCTGGTAATTATAGAGCAGTAAATCGTACTTCAGTTGTGGGTCTGGTGTTGGCAAAGATTACAAGAGAGAGCATTTATAATCATCTGGAAAGGAATAATTTGAATAGTAATAGGCAACACAGTTTTGTGAGGGGTAGTTCATGCCTCACTAGCCTTATTAATTTCTTCGAGAAGGAGACAAAACAGGTGGATGAAGGAAAGGCGATTGATGTGGTGCATATGGACTTCAGTAAGTCGTTTGATAAGGTTCCCCACGGTAGGCTATTGAACAAAATGCGGAGTTTCGGGATTGAAGGTAAATTAGTGGTTGGATTAGATATTGGCTTGCTGAAAGAGGACAGAGGGTGGTGGTTGATGGGAAGTATTCATCCTGGAGCTCAGTTCCCAGTGGTGTGCCACAAGGATCTGTTTTGAGGCCAGTACTGTTGGTCATTTTTATAAATGATCTGGAGATGGGTGTAGAAGGATTGGTTAATAAATTTGCAGATTACACGAACGGAGGCAGAGTTGTGGGTAATGCCGAAGGATGTTGTGGGTTACATGGACAAGATGCAGAGCCGGGCTGAGATGTGGCAATGGAGTTTAAGGCGGAAAAGTGTGAGGTAGTTCAATTCAGAAGAAGTAACAGAAATGCTGAGTACTGGTACTGTAGACGAGCAGGGAGATCTCGGTGTTCAGGTGCATAAATCCCTGAAAGTTGCCACCCAAGTTGATAGGGTTGTTTAAAAAGCACACGATCTGTTGGCATTCATTGGAAGGGGGATTGAGTTTTGGAGCCACGAGGTCATGCTTCAGCTGCACAAGACACTGGTAAGGCTGCACCTGGAGGATTGCGTGCAGTTCTGGTCACCGCATAGTAGGAATGATGTGGAAGCTTTGGAAAGGGTTCAGAGAAGATTTACTAGGATGTTGTTTGATATGGAGGGAAGGTCTTATGAAGAAAAGCTGAGGGACTTGAAGCTGTTTTTTATTAGAGAGAAGATTGAGCGGTGACTTAATCAAGACATCTAAGATTATCAGAGGGTTAGACAGGGAGGACACGAGGGGACATAGCTTTAAATTGAGGGGTGATAAGTTTCGGACAGATATCAGGGATAGTTCCTTTACTCATACAGTAATAGGGGTGTGGAACGTACTGCCTGTGACAGTAGTAGACTTGCCGACATTAAAGACATTTAAATGGGCATTGGAGATACATGCGGATAATAATGGAATGATGTAGGTTAGATGGGCATCAGATTAATTTTACAGGTTGGTGCAACATTGCGGACTGAAGGGCCTGTACTGCGCTGTAACATTCTTTGTTTTATGAAAGTGGACACCAAGGTTGAGAGGGCTGGCAAGAAGGCATACAGTGTGTTAGCTTTTATATGTAAACGGATTGAGCTTTGAAGCCATGAGATCACATTGCAGCTGGACAAAGATTTGTCATGGCTGCACATGGAGTATTGTGTAAAGTTTTGGTCACCGCATTATAAGAAGGATTTGTAATATTGGAAATGGTTCAGAGGAAATGGACCAGGATGTTGTCTGGTAAAGAAGGGAGCTCTTATGAGGAAAGACCGAGAGATGTGAGTTTGTTTTCATTGGAAAGAAGAAGGTTGAGGGTGATGTAATAGAGATATGTAAGATTACCAGAGGATTAGATAGGTTGGACAGTGAGATCTTATTTTCTTGGATGGTGATGACTAGCATGAGGGGACATAGCATTAAATTGATGCGTGATAGGTATAGGACAGATGTCAGAGGTAGTTTCTTTACTCAGAGAGTAGTATGGGTGTGTAAAGCTCTGCCTGCAACTGTAGTAAACTCGCCAGATTTAAGGGTATTTAATTGGTCATTAGCTCAATATATGGATCATAATGAAATAGTGAAATAGATGGGCTTCACAGATCAGCGCAACATCGAGGGCCGAAGGCCCATACTGCTCTGTAATGTTCTATGCTCTATGAATCATAACATAGACAGATCATTGGTTATTGAGACAGAGCGAGGCAAACAGGGTTACAGCTACACAGGAGATACACAAAGGCAACATCAGCATTAGACTTGAAGTTAGAGAGGTCCATTCAGCAGTCTAAGAACAGCAGGGAAGAAGCTGTGGTTATGTGTGTTGAAGTTTCTGCATCTTCTGCCTGATGGAAGAGGTTGGAAGAAAATATGACCTGGTAGGAGGGGTCTTTGATGGTGTTAGCTGTCTTTCTGCGACATTGAGAACTATAGATGGAGTCGATGATTGGAAGGTTGGCTTGTGTCATGGTCTGGGCTGTAGTTTCTTGTGGTCCTGGGGAAAGCCGTCACTGTACCAAGCTGTGATACATCCAGATAGAATGCTTTCTATGGTACAGCTCTAAACACTGGGGAGAGTCCTTACGAAAGTGCTGACTTTCCTTTGCTTCCTGAGGAAAAAGTGCCCTTGTTGTGAAGTCCATGTTGTCCTCATTACATGTCCACGTGGTCCTCTTTAGACTTCACCAAAGTCCTCTGCAGAGCTCCATACAGTCCTCCATACCCCTCCATGAGGACCCCTATACAGCTCCATACAATCTCCTATACACCTCCATAAAAACCCCTATATCCCTCCATACAGTCCTCTATACCCCTCCATGCATTCTCCGAGAGACCTCCATGCTGTGGAGGCAGGAAGTGATGAGCTCGGGGTATTATCATGAGACTAGTTATCCAGAAACTCAACCAATGATCTGGGGACCCAGGTTTGAATGGAGCCACAGCAGATGATGGAATTTGAAGTCTATTTTAAAAAATCAGAAATTAAAAATATATAAATGACCATGGGAAAACCCATCTGGGTTCATTAATGCCAGATTAGTTTGGTTTGGTGTTTTGGCAGCCTGGCTATTCACTGAAAGCAGTCGGGCAGGTTTAAAGCTGCTGGACCCAAAGGAGCAGGTCCATGTGGATCCTCCTCTCTCTCTGACATCTCTCCTGGAAAACCCTGTGTTTGGGTTTACCTTGTGTGCTGAGTGGGAATGTTGCAAATACTTAGATCAGCATCATTATGTTGGGACAACTTGTTGGTTTTTCAGATAGGTTAAGTTATTTGGTATTCTGTTTTCTTTTGCTTGCGTTTCATTTGGTAAACTTGTGAATAAATTCTGTTTTGTTCAAAGCTACATAGTTTAATCAGCTGCATCCCTCCTGGAATATCCATGCTACACTTCCTAAAAACAACTAGCAAAGTTAGATTCTGGGCTAATTTCCTGAAATGTTTTGAGGGGTCTGGCCTTGTGTAGAACACTTACCAATCTGCCGGCTGTGGATGCTTCTGTATCAGGAAGAGCGATCATTGTGCAGTCCATAAGGAGACGAAGTCCCACTTTCACATTGGGAATAATCTCCATCGTGTTGTGTGGAATGATCACCGTGCTAAACACAACAGACTTCAAACAGATCGAGAAACTCAAGACTTGGCGTCCATGATGTGATGTGGGCCGTTAACAGTAACACAATCTGTGATCTCATGGTCAAGCGCATTCCCACACTCAGCCATGACCATCAACCCAGGGGATCAATCCTAGGTCAATGGAGAATGCAGGAGGCCATGCCAGGAGCAATACCAGGCATAGCTGAAGATGAGGTGTCAACCTGGTGAAGCCACCAAACTAGACTATTTGCATGCCAATCAGCATAAACAGCAAGTGATAGAGAGAGCTAAGTGATCACACAATCAACGGATGAGATCTAAGCTCTGCAGTCCTGCCACATCCAGTCGTGAATGCTGGTGGACAATTAAGCAACTGACTGGAGAAACAGGTTTCCCAAATATCCACATCCTCAACAGCGGAAGATCCAGCACGTCAGTGCAAACGAAAAGGATGAAGCATTTGCAGGAATCTTCAGCCAAAAGTGCTGGGTGAATGATCCATCTCACCCTCCTCCAATGGGCCTTTGCATTACAGATAATAGTCTTCAGCCACTGTGATTCACTCTACATGATATCAGAAAATGGTGGGAGATACCTGACACTACAAAGCCTCTTGGCCCTAAGAGCATTCTAGAGAACATTCTAGCAATAATACTGAACACATGTGCTCCAGAATGTGCCCGAGCCAAGCTGCTCCATTATAACATTGGGATATACCCGATAATGCAAAAAATTGCCCAGGTATGTCCTGTTCATATTTAGCAGGACAAATCCAACCAAATACCCCATCAGTCTATTCTTGATCAGCAGTAAAGTGATGGAAGGTGACATCAGCCGTGCTATTGAGCAGCTCCTACTCAGCAATAACCTGCTCAGTGACGCCCAGTTTGGGTTCACCAGGACCACCCAGCTCCTGACCTCATTACAGCCTTGGTTCAAACTTGGACAAAAGAGCTGAATTCCAGAGGGGAGGGGAGAGTAACAGCCTGTGACAACAAGGCCAATTGGATCAAGTGTGACATCAAGGTGTTGAGAAAAACTGTAATCAATGGAGGAACAAACTCTCCAGTGATTGGAGTCAGACCAGACACAGAGGAAGATGGTTGTGGTTGTTGGATGTCAGTCATCTCAGCTCCAGGACATCTCTGCAGGAGTTCCTCATGGTAGTGTCCTTGGCCAAACATCTACATCATAAGGTCAGAAGTGAGGATGTTGACTGATAATTTGACGTAGATCAGCATCATCCGTGACTCCTTAGATAATGAAGCAGTCTATGTTCAAATGCAAGATCTGGACAATGTCCAGGCTTGGGCTAACACTGACAAGTTACATCCACAGCACACATATGCCAAACGAAGACCATCACCAATAAGAGACAATCTAACACATGCCCCTTGAATTTAAATGGTGTTCTCATCATTGAATTCCCCAATGTCAACATCGGGTAGGTTATAATTGACCAGTAATTCCGCAGGACTCACCACATAAACACAGTGACTACAAGACCAGGTCAGAGGTGAGGTATTCCATGGTGGGTAAATCACCTCCTGACTCCCCAAAGCCTGTCCACCATCTTAAAGTCACAAGTCAGGAGTGTGATGGAATACTTCCCCCCCACTTAGATAGGTGCAGCCCCAACAATACTCAAGAAGCTGTATACCATCCAGGACAAAGCAGACTTCTTGATTGGCACTATGAGCACAAGCATCAATTCCCTCCCTCTCTGATGCTCTGATGCAGTATATAGTATCTGGAAAATGCAAAGTAGAAATCACCAAAGATCATCAGACAGCACCTTCCAAACCCACAACCACTTCCATCTGGAAGGACAAGGACAGATGATATATAGGAACACTACCAGCTTCAACTTCCCCACCAATCTCCTTACCATCCTGACTTGGAAATACATCGCCATTCCTTGACCATCACTGGGTCAAAATGCTGGAATTCTCGCCCTAATGGCATTGTGGGTCAACCCACAGCAGGTGGACTGCAGCAGTTCAAGAAGGTAACTCACCACTACCTTCTCAAGGGGCAACTAGGGACAGACAATAAATACTGGCCCAGCCAGCGACGCCCAGACCCCACCAATGAATACCCCACCAATGGTTTGTGAAGGTTTATAGCTCAGGTTGAGGTTTAGGGTATAGGTTTGCTCGCTGAGCTGTTGGTTTGATATCCAGATGTTTCATTACCAGGTTAGGTAACATCATCAGTGGTGACCTCCAAGTGAAGTGAAGCTGTTGTTTCCTGTTTTCTATTTATATGTTTCTCCTGGATGTGGTTCCTGGGGTTTATGGTGATGTCATTTCCTGTTTGTTTTCTGAGGGGTTGATAGATGGCATCTAGATCTATGTGTTTGTTTATGGCGTTGTGGTTGGAGTGCCAGGCTTCTAGGAATTCTCTGACATGTCTTTGCTTAGCCTGTCCCAGGATAGATGTGTTGCCCCAGTCGAAATGGTGGTTTCTTTCCTCCGTGTGTAGGGCTATGACGGAGAGAGGGTCATGTCTTTTTGTGGCTGCTGGTGTTCATGTATCCTGGTGGCTAACTTTCTTCCTGTTTGTCCTACGTAGTGTTTGTGGCAGTCCTTGCATGTTCTCTCTGTCACTGCTGCTGATGTCAGATCAACTTTCCTCGGAGTCAATCCAAGGAAAGTGTCAGGCCCAGACGGACTCCCTGGCCGTTCACTCAGATCCTGGTGCAGGTATTCGCTCAAATCTTCAACCTCTCCTGAATGCACTCCAAAGGCCCCACCTGCTTCAAAAAGACCACCATCAGCCCAGTACCTCGGAAACCCAGTGCAATGTTCCTGAATGACTACTGCCCAGTAACAGTGACTAATGCTGTAGTGCTTCGAGAGGCTAGTCAGCCTGTTCTCCCAGCCTGCCTCGATCCCCTGCAATTTGCCCACCGATGTAACATTTCCACAGCATTTCCCAACCCTACCCTCACCCCTGGAACATCTGGATAACAAGGATATCTATGTCAGATTCCAGTTCATTGACTACATCTCCACCTCCAACACCATTATCCCCTTCAGACTGATCCCAAAACTCTGAGACTCTGAGTCTCGGCTCCACCCTCTGCAGCTGGATCCCCACCTTCCTGACCCACAGACCACAATGAGTGAAGATAGACAGCAGCACCTCCTCCACGATAACCCTCAACCCTGGAGCCCCCCCAAGGATGTGTTCTCAGCCCCTACTGTACTCCCTGTACACCCACGACTGTGTGGATAAATCCCATACAAACACCATCTCCACATTTGCTGCAGACCCCACTGTGGTAAGATGGACATCAAACAACAAGAAGGAGATAGAAGGCTTGGTGTCAAGGTGCAGTGAGAACACCCTCTCTCTCAGCATCGGCAAAACTGAAGAACTGATCATTGACCTCAGAAAGACAGGAGGAGAACATGCCTCATTCTACATCAATGGAGCTGAGTCTGAGAGGGTGGAGAGTGTCAAGTTCCTCGGAGTGACAATAACCTGGCCTTCCCACATGGATATGATGATCCAAAAGGTACATCAACATATCCTTTTCCTCAACCGCTCAGGGAATTTAGTCTGTTCATAAAGCCCCTCAACAAACTCTACAGATGCAACACAGAAAGCGTTCTGCCCAGTACGGTAAGGAACTGCAGGATGTTGTGTGCACAGCCCAGACCATCACAGAAGCCAACCTTCCATCCATGGACTCCATTTACACGGCTTGTTGCCATGGAATGGCTGCCAACCTCATTGAAGACCCCTCCCATCCCGGTAATGATCTTCTACAACCTCGCCCGTCAGGCAGAAGCTTGAACACATGCACCAGCAGGTTCAGGAACAGCTCTTTCCCAGCCGTTATGAACCTGGTGATTTGAATCACTAACTTCAAACAACGCTTACCTTGTTAATGTGGGTCTTGCCCAGTGCACGCCCTGTGAAATGTAACCTGTACGTGTCTGTCCAAGTTTCTGTTCACCCTGTGACCTGTACATCCATGCTTACTGGGATCTACCTGTACAGCGAGTAAACAAGGCTCTTCACTGTATTCAGGTAACATGACAATCAATCAATCAGTGTCTCCCTCCAGCGTGAACCACAGCTTTTCAACATGTATCTCTGCTGTCAGTGCCTGAGACAACATGTTACTGAAGCTGTCCTTACATTAATCTAGGGATGGTAATGTGTCCCAACTCCCTGGCTGGAGGAACAGCAATCATTTCTCTAGCAACCTTTTTTTTTGAATAGGGGTGTATTGTTTGTAACCATCCATTTCCTTGGAATCACTTCAATATCTCCAGAGAATTGAAAGATTATGATCAATGTCTCTATCTCTCCTTCTCTCAGTAACTCACATACCTGCAGTCCAAGGTGGGTATAAGTCCTATTCCATTGGGGGAATAGTGTACTGGATTGAAGTAGATTAACTGAACGTGTTTGTTTAGTGACTGTAATTAATGTCAAACACCATGGATCATAATTGTGTCCCAGGAGGGTTTCCTTCTTTGATTAATTACAAATTCCTTACAATGTACAAAGTTATAGCATCAGTGACGGCATCACCCCCAGCACTAACAGGGACAGGCAGCTCCAGAGACTGGGAGCTCGGGAGAAGGGAGATTCGAATCTGAGAACAATAGATTGGAATTTTACAACCATGGGTTGGAATCTGAACACAGAAGATCGGAATTTTACAACAATGGGCAGGAGTTTCTCAGCAACAATTGATTATATTTCTGCAAATTACCACTTGATGCCATTAACTACTCGGATCCGTTATATACTCCTGGTTATGCAATGTATTTACTATCCCATCCTTGTTATTGTTTGTGTTCCTGGCAAGTCTCTATCTCTTCTATTAACTCTTAGAACTACCTTTAACTGCATCGCTTTTTCTGCCAGTTCCTCTGTCCTCTTGGATGCTATTGCTGTTCCTGCTAAGCATCAAGGTCAAGGTTTTAGATCTGTAAATCATATTTTACCATAGTAATGTTCTTATCATTTCAATTTGGAAAGACCATTGTCTTTTACTCGTACTTTAAACTTTAATCCATATCCATTGACTCTAACCTCATCCTTGGCCAAGTCATGAGGTTCAGTGAGATTATTCATGAATCTGACCGATCCATTTGACCGTGAGCTGGGTCAACCTCGTGTTTGTTCCCGGCACTGATTCAGGTGGCCACTGTTCTCAAAATGTGTCTCATCACAGGGAGCTTTTCAGTCAACTCACTTTCTCAGTTCCTGATCAACATTTCCTGATCCTCGTCCTCCTCCAACCCCTCCATGTCAGAGTTAATCAAGTGCACTCTCTCAAAACCGGATGCCACAGGAATGGGGCTGTCTGAAAGCCAGAAACATTTCGAGTGTGCCTTGCATTGTTTCTTCATTTTCTCTCAATTACAATTAACTTACCCGGATAATGCATGGTGCTGGACGTGTTATTTATTCCATTGCTTGTGCATCAGTCTATTCCCGTGCCACAAATGACACTTGACCCCTCTTCTGTCCAAACTGTCAAAATGTGACCAAACCCGTATCTGCCAAAATCTCAAACCAGGCAAAGGTTATGTCTGTTGGCTAAGAGAAAGTGTTCCTGTATTTGTACTGGAGAAGATCAACTCCAACACAAGCTTATTCAATGACCTGCGCAACCCCACTTGCCATACACCTTCCTCCACATCACCCCCACTCAGTTAATTACACCAAGGAGTCAGCACAGTTAATGGGAGGGCCCTGGGGAGAGTTGTCGAACAGAGACTCCAGTGGATGCAGGTACACAGCATCTGGGAGTGACATCACAGGTAGACAGAGTGGTGAAGAAGGTGTTTGGCACACTTGCCCAAAACCAGAGGGCATTGGTTTAAAGGGAGACGGGAAAGATGTCAAATGGACCTTAAGGGCAACTTTTTCACACAGAGGGTGGTGCTTGTATGAGATGAGCTGCCAGTAGAAGTGGTAGAGTTGGGTACAATTACAACATCCAAAACAACCTCGGAAAGGTATGTGGTGAAGAACAGGCTGGAGGAATATAGGGCTGATACAGGAAAATGGGACTAGTTCATATTAGGAAATCTGGTTTGTATAGACCATTTGACTGGAAAGATCTATTTCATTGCTCTATGATTCTACAATTCTATGGCCCAGAGCTGAGGATGCAGGGCAGGAGGACTGGCAGGAGAAAACATTGACCAGAAACCATTCCTTCATTGTAGTCCCCACTGCAGGCCCAATCACTTTCATCTCCCATGGCAACAGTGGGCTGTTTTAAACTGTTTCCAGCCTGTCTCAGGCCTCTGTGCAGCTACTAACATCACAGAATGTAGGGAGCATCCGACGATGCAGCAATGGTACAGTCCAAGCCATCTTCACCTGCTTCATCAGTGACCATCTAACATCAGGGTGTCAGAATCCTGGATGTTTGTTGATTGTTGCACAAGCTTCAGTACCATTTGCGATTTGCTGGACACAGAAAATCTCGATATTCACATGTAGCACCACCTGACTAATAGTCAGATTTGGGCAGACTTGTACCAGCTAACTCCAAAAAGAACAAATCTAACTGTTTCACTTGTCATTAATTGCTTTTCCATCACTGAATTTCCCGCTCTCAATCTTCTGGGGGCTTATCAGTGACCACTGACTGAACTGGACCAGACCTGTCAATAACAGTGTTATAAGGCCTTTAAGAGGTTGGTACTTTTGTGGTCCATACCTCATCTCTAGACTCCCCAAAGCGTGTCCACTATCCGCAAAGTGCAAAGCAGGAGTGTGATGCAATACTCCCCATTTGCTTAAATGAGTTTAGCTGCAAAAAAAAAATAAACTTGCCAATATCCAGGATATAGCAAGTACTTTGATAGGCAGCACATCCACAAACATTCTCTGCTTCCACCATCAATGCACGGCAGCAGCAAGGTGAGGCATGTGGAAGAGGCACTGCAGCTGCATTTTAAGAGCCCTTTCACAGCATCTTCCAAACCTGTGACCACCACCAACTCGAAGCAACAGGCCGATAGGTGCAGAGGGAAACTATCTTGGGACCAGATTGCTCTTCCTTCACTGTCACAGAGTCAAAATACTGGAACTCCCTCCTTAACATCTCTGTGGGTATATCTACATGAAATAAACATCAATATCTGAAGAAGGTAGCTTGGCAACAATCTTTGTGGGGACAATCAGAGATGGACATCGAATGTCGACCCAGTCAGCAACATCCATATTTTACAAATGGTAAAAGAGGGTCATCAAGGACTAATGTTCTTTAATTACGCAAAATCTCAAAGTAGGTATCAGAGAGAACAATATACATTGACATATGATGACATAAGTCCATCTGCATTTGTTGAGGATCAGGAGCAGGATATGTGTGCTGATGTCGAACATGGTCAATCGATATTAGTAAAGGGGAACTTGGGCTGATCCTTCCATGCTAAATTTGAATGACTCTGTAAACCTGAAGAGCAGGAACCAGATCATTGCCTCCACTCTAATACAGGGTTGGTGATGTCTGTTCGATTTCAGAGCTAAAACAAACCTCTCATGGTCTTGGTGATTTTTCCTGCATTGCCTTGTTTTCACATATGCTGACCACAGCAGTGCTATTTGTTCTGATTCTGCTGCTCAATGCTTTAAGTGTCAGGCACATTTTAGTGGCCAGCAGAGCCCGCAGGAGACTTCAGGCTCACAGCAGTGGGGAGAATTCCAGTGACCCAGAAATAGGGAATCGAAGGAAGTCCATCATTTTATTGTTTGTTATCTCAGGGAATTTCATCCTGTTATGGTCAGTGTTTATGCTATACTCTTCATGGAAACGCATGTATCGGATGGGGTATACAGCCATACGTCTACATCATTTTGTACGAGATATCAGATTCATTCTCCAGCTCCTAACTTGCTGCACAAACACTTATATATATGTCGTGACCCAGAGTAAGTTCAGGAAACAGCTGAAGAACATTGTAAATTACCCTCTTACCCAAATGGTGAAATTCATTAAATGATGAGATGGATTGGAGGATTCAGGGATTAGAAATGTGTTCTGTCTCAGAATCTATCCAATCCACTTTCCGTGGGGTCAGTGATACAGACACAGGGAGACACCTCCATGCAGTCAGCTATACACATCCATGCAGTTCTCTATACAACAAAATACTGTCTGCTAGACACCACCAAGCAGTATGCTACACACTCCCATACAGTCCTCTATCCACCTCCATTTAGTCTTCTATACACCTTCATGCAATCATTTATATGCCTCTATGTAGTTTGCTATACACTTCCATACAGTTCTCTGTAACGCTCCATGAATTTTGCAATACACCTCCATGCAGTCGACTATACACCTTCCTGCAGTCGACTATACACCTCCATGCAGTCCTCTATGTACCTCTATGCAGTCTGCTAGACACCTCCACGTAGTCCTCTATACGGCTAATACTGTCTTCTAGCCACCACCAAGCAGAATGCTATACACGTCCATACACCTCTATGTACTTCGATTCAGTCTGTCATACACCTCCATGCATTCCTCGATACACCTCCATCTACTCTGCTATACAACTCCATACAGTCTGCGATATACAGCCATGCAGTCCTCTACACACCTCCATACAGTCCACTATACACCTCGATGCAGTCTGCTCTACACATTCATACACTCCTCTATGCATCTCCGTGCAGTCCACTCTGCACCTATATGCAGGCTGCTATACACCTCCATGCAGTTCTCTATACCTCTCCATGCAGTCCTCTATACACCTCCATAAGTCCGCTATACACCTCCAGACAGCCCTCTATATACCTCCACACAGCTCTCTATACACCTCCATAGAATCTGCTATACATCTCCATTCAGTCCTCAGTGTACCTCCATGCAGTCCTCTATAAACCTCCAATCGGTCCACTATACAGCTCCATGAAATCCTGTATATAACTCCGTGCAGTCAGCTATACATCCCCATGCAGTCCTCTATGCACCTCCATACTATCCACTATAAAACTCCATGAGGTCCTCTATACACCTCCATGCAGTGTTCTATACACGTCCGTGCAGTCTTCTATACACCACTGTGCAGTTCTGTATACACCTCCATGCAGTGTTCTATACACGTCCGTGCAGTCTTCTATACACCACTGTGCAGTTCTGTATAAACCTCCATGCAGTCCTTTGTACATGTCCATGCAGTCCTTTATACAACTCCATGCAGTCTGCTTTATACCTCCATGCAGACCTCTATACACATGCATTCAGTCCTCTATACACCTCTATGGAGTCTGCTATACACCTCCATTCAGTCCTGCATACACAACCAGCAGTCCTATATACATCTCCATACAGTCCTCTATACACCTCATTGCAGTCTTCCATACACCTCCATGCAGGTTGATATACACCTTCATATGGTCCTCTATACACCTCTATTCAGTCTGATATACATCTCCATGCTGTCCTCTGTACACTTTGATTCAGTCCTCTGTACACCTCCATGCAGTCCTCTCTGCACCTTTGTGTGGGCCTGTATACATCTCCATACAGACCTCTATAGCTCTCAATGTAGTGCGTGATACACACCCACATAATCCTTTATACAACTAAATGCAGCCTGCTACTCATCTCAGCATAGTGCAGTATATACCTCCATGCAGTCTGCTATACACCTCCATACAGTCCTCTATACACTCCATTACAGTCTGCTATAGACCTCCATCCATCCTCTGTGCACCTCCATACAGACAACTATACTCCTCCGTACAATCCTCTATACACCTTCATGCATTCTGCTCTACCCCTCCATGCAGTCTGCTGCACACCCCCATATTGTCCTCTGCATATATCCATGCACTCCTCTGTACACTTCCTTGCACTCCCCTATAAACCTACATGCACTCCAACATTCACCGCCATGCAGTCCTCTATATACCTCCATGCAGTCATGTATAAAAGTCCATGCAGTCCTGTATACACCTCCATGCAGTCCCCTGTACACCTCCATACAATCCTCAAATCACCTCCATACATCCTCTGTACACCTCCATACAATCCTCAAATCACCTCCATGCAGTCCCCTGTACACCCCTATGCAGTCCTCTATACCCCTCAATGTTGTGCACTATAAACCTCCACTCAATCTTCTATAAAATTCCATGCAGTCTGCTACATACCTCTACATTGCACTATATACGTCCATGCAGGCTGCAATACACCACCTCCATAAAGTCTGCTATACACCTTCAAGCAATCCTCTACACATCCTCATGCAGTCTGCTATACACCTCCATTCTGTCTTCTGTACACCTCTATGCAGTCCTGTATACATCTCCATTCAGTCCTCTATCCATCTCCATGCAGTCTGCTGTACACCTTCACGCAGTCTGCTATACACCTCAATGGAGTCCTCTATATACCTCCACGCTATACCTGTCCATAGTCTCCTCTACATACCTTCATGCTATCAGCTACATACCTCTATACAGTCCTTTAAATACTTCCAACCAGTCTGCTATATACCTTCATTCAGTCCTCTGTACATCTCCATACAGTCCTCTATGTATCTCCACGCATTCTGCTATACGCCTCCATTCAGTCCTCTTTATACCTCCATTCAGTCCTCCTTACCCCTCCATGCAGTGGGGCAAGGAGGTGATACTTGCTGTTATTATCACGATTCTAAATATCAAGAAACTGAGCCAATGGTCTGGGGATGTAGAGGTATGTGCCACGTCAGATGGTGGAATTTGTCTTCAATTTAAAAGAAAACATCTGGAATTAAGATTCACTGATGACCATGGCAAAATACGTACAGTTCACTAATGCCCGACAGGGATGGAAATCTGCTGTCCTCACCTGGTCTGGCTTACATGTGACTCCAGACCCACAGCAATGTGATTGATTCTCAATTGCCCCCTGAACTGGCCTGGCAAGCCACTCAGTTGTTCCAAGTCACTACAAAGTCTCAAAGAAATAAATTGAATTGAATTGAATTGAGTTTATTGTCACGTGTACTGAGGCACAGTGAAAAGCTTTGTCATGTGAGCAATACAGGCAAATCACATAGTTAAGTTGCATAGATAAGGAAATAATAGGTAATCAGCAGCAAAAACAAGAACACAAGTACAGGTGAATGTTAAGAGTTTGTGAACCTGTTGCGAAACAGGCTGGTGCATGTGTTCAGACATGTGTACCTACTCCCTGATGGTAGAGGTTGCAGACAAACATTGCCAGGGTTGGATGGATCTATCAGAATGCTAGAGGCCTTTCCTTGACAGTGGGCCTGATAGATGGATTCTATAGATGGGAGTTTGGACTTTGTGATTGTCTGGGCCGAGTTCACCACTCTCTGTAAACGTGTCCGATCTGGAATGGTACAGTTGTCAGACCAGGTAATAAGACATCCAGTCAAAATGCTCTCGATGGTGCATCTATAAAAGTTAGGAAGGGTATTCGCCAGCATGCCAAATTTCCTCAGCTGTCTGAGGAAGAAGAGACATTGTTTGGCCTTCGTTACTAATGCATCCACTGGAAGAGTCCAAGAAAGCTTGTTGTGGATGACCACTCCCAGGAGCTTGACACTCTTTATTCATTCCACCTCTGTGCTGCTAATGTGTAGGGGGGCTTGAGTAACATGCCGCCGAAAGTCAGTAATGAGTTCCTTGGTTTTGCCGGCATTATTAGGCTAGGTTGTTCCCAGTGCACCATTTTTCCCGGTTTTCCATCTCCTATCTGTAATCTGTTTCATCACTATCTGTGATTTGACCGACTACGTGGTGTCATCAGTGAACTTGTAAATGGCATTAGTCTGGTATTTGGTGACGTAGTCATGAGCATACAGTGATTACAGTAGGGGGCTGAGTATGCACCACTGGGATGATCCAGTGTTGAGTGTTAGTGAGGATGAAATATTGTCCCCAATCTTCACTGATTGTGGCCTGTGGGTCAGGAAATTGAGGATCCAGTTGCAGAGAGTGGGGCTTAGTCCAAGATCACTAAGTTTCGTAATGACAAGGGGATAATAATGTTGAAGGTTGAATTGTAGTCAATGAGTCGGATTCTTACGTAGCTACGTAAGATGTTCTAAGGAGGAGTAAAGGGCAAGTGATATGGTGTCTGACATGGTTCTGTTCGTCCAATAGGCAAATTGGAGTAGGTCAAGAGTTGTGGGGAGGCTGGAGTTGGTTAATGCCATGACCAGCCTTTCAAAGCACTTCATGACCACTGAGGTTAGGGCCATTGGGTGGTCATCATTGAGACATGCTGAATGAGCCTTCTTAGGTACAGGGATGATGTTGACCCTCTGGAAACAGGCAGGACCACAGGCCTGCTGCAGGGAGAGATTGAAGATGCCCGAGAAGACCTCTGCCTGTTGATCTGCACATGCCCTGACTTCACAGCCTTGTACTCCGTCTGGTCCCATCACTTTCTTCGGATTCACACGAAGGAAAACTGATCTGACCTCTGATGCAGTGACAGTTGGGATAGGTTCGTCAGGACTTGTTGGAATAGGTGTTACCTATCCGCCGAAATTCTGCACAAATTGAGTATAGAAGGTGTTGAGACGATCAGGGAGGGATATGTCATTGTCTGCTATCTTGCACTGTCTCTTTTTCGAATCTGTAATGTCATTCAGTCCTTGCCGTAGTTGCTGGGTGTCTGTCTGGGTCTCTAGTTAGGATCAGCATTGATTCTTGGCTGTCTTAATGGCACTGTGAAGGTTATACTTGGATTCCTTCTATTTGAGTGGGTCTCCTGACCTGAAGGCCTCACATCTGGTTTTGAGCAGGTTCTATATATCCTGATTCATCCAGGGTTTCCAGGTGGGGAACATCTAGATTGACTTACTCAGTCCCCCACACACTTGCTGATAAAGTCTGTGATGGTGGTGGCATACTCGGCCAAGGTACCTGCAGACTGTTTGAACATGGCCCAACGAGCCGATTCCAGAAAGCACTGGAGTTGATCCTCTGCCTCTTCTGACCAGCACTGGACCTGTATCGGCAAGGGGGTCTCCTGCTTGAGCTTTTGTCTGTAAGTTGAGAGAAGAAGTATAGCATTGCATTCGGAGTTCGCCGGTAGGCATCCTTCACAGTGTTGTATCAGAGGTCGAAAAGGTTTGGCGGGAGGGGCAGGTAATATTCTGGTGGTACTTTGGCAACACGTTCCTTGGATTGGCTTGTTTGAAGTCGCCAGTTACAAAAAACAGGGCCTTGGAATGTTCCATCTCCAGGGTGTTAGTTTAGATATTTTTGATTCACTATAGTGTGGAAACAGGCCCTTCAACATAAGTCCACACTGACCCTTCAAAGAGCACCCCACTCCCCCCAGATCCACCCCTGCCTAATGCACCTAACACTACGGGCAATTTAGCATGGCCAATTCACCTGATCTGCATATCTTTGGACTGTGGTAGGAAGCCCACGAAGACACGGGGAGAATATGCAAACTCTACACCGACAGTTGCCCAAGGCGGGGATTGAACCCGGGTCCCTGGTGCTGTAAGGCAGCAGTGCTAACCACTGAGCCACCAGGCCTCCCCAGTGTTTGGGTACAGCACATCCAGAGCTTCCTCAACTTTTGCTTGTCACGATATGTACACGTCAGTTAGTACAGCAGCAGGTAACTTCCTCTGGTGGACATAGGAGGCAGCATTTGATGATGAGGAATCCAAGGTTTGGGGAGCAATGGCTGCTCAGGGTTTCAATCTCCATGTACCACAAGTGATTGATTAAAAAACAAACCTCTACACCCTTTGTCTTACCCGAGGATGATGTACAATCCATACGATGGATAGAAAACCCATCAGCCTGAAGTGCGCAGTCGGGAATGGATGGGTTGAGCCAAGTTTCTGTGAAGCAGAGTGTGCAGCCGTCCTGAATTTCACACTGGAAGCTGAGCCGTGATCTGAAAATGGATGGGTGACCTGGCACCGACCAAGGCACCGGAAAATGTAGAAACAGCCCTGTCGATCCTGCAAAGTCCTTCTGACTAACATCTGGGGACTAATACCAAAATTGGGAGAGCTGTCTCACAGACTAGTCAAGCAAAAACCTAACATAATTATACTGAAAGAATGCTACCTGCCATTCTATATCCCAGTCAGCACCATCACCATCCCTGGATGTGTCCTGACAGACCCAGCAAAGGAAGCAGCACAGTGGGGATACAGTCGGGAGGGAGTTGCCCTGTGAGTCCTCAACATTGACTCTGGACCCCATGAAGTCTCAGGTTAAACATGAACATGGAAAGCTCCTGCTGATTACCACGTACCGTCCTCCCTCAGCTGATAATTCAGTTCTCCTCCATGTTGAACAACACTTGGAAGAACCACTGAAGGTGACAAGGGCACAACATGTACCCTGGGGGGGGGAGGGATTTCAATGTCCACCATCAAGAGTGTCTCGGCAGAAGTACAACTGTTTGAGCTGGTTGGGTCCGAAAGGATATAGCTGTCAAACTGGGCCTGCTGCAGGTGGTGAGGGAACCAACAAGAGGGAAAAACACACTTTAGCTCATTTTTACCACTTGACAGCTGCAGATACATTTGTCCATGACAGTATCAGTAAGCATGATAACCACACAGTCCTTAAGGAGACAAAGTCCCATCTTAATATTGAGAATAAACTCCATTGTGTTGCGTGGTACTATCACCGTGCTAAATAAGACAGACTTCAAATGGATCCAACAACTCAAGACTTGGCATCCATGATGTGATGTGGGCCATTAACAGCAGCACAGTCTGTGACCTCATGGCCCAGCACATCCCCCACTCAACCATGACCATCAAGCCAGGGGAGCAACCCTGATTCAATAGAGAGTGTAGGGGGCCATGCCAGGAGCAACACCAGGCTTAGCTGAGGATAAGGTGTCAACCTGGTGGAGCTACCAAACTGAACTACTTGCATGTCAAACAGAACACGCAGCAAGTGACAGCTTGTGATCCCATAACGAATGATCAGATCTTAGCTCTGCAGCCCTGCCACATCCAGTCATTAATGGTGATCGACAATTAAACAACTCACTGGAGGAGGAGGCTTCACAAATATTCCCATTCTAAATGGTGGAATAGCCCAGCACATCAGTGTAAAGGATAAGTATTAAACGTTTGCAGGAATCTTCAGCAGGAAGTATGAAAAGGATGATCCATCTCCTCCTCTGCCAAAATCTATCCACCCGGCACCTGGAGGAAGAATTCCTCAGCTTCCGCCTTGGGAACCTCAAACCACATGGGATCAATTTGGATTTTACCAGCTTACTCATTTCCCCTGCCCTCACCTTAACCCAGATTTAAGCTTCTAATTTGGCACCATCCTCTTGAACTCTACTAACTGTCCATCTTCCTTCCCACTTATCTGCTCTACCCTCCTCTCTGACCTATCACCTTCACCCCCACCCCTCACCTATCGCCTTCGCAGCTCCCTGCCCCCGAGCCGCACCCATCCTCCCATTTATCTCTAAGCTCCCTTGGGCCACCACTTCATTTCTGATGAAGAGGTTCCACTGGAAACGTCAACTCTCCTGCTCCTCGGATGTTGCCTGACCTGTTGTGCTTTTCCAGCACCACATTCTTTGACTCTGATCTCCAGCATCTGCAGTCCTCACTTTCTCCTAATAAAGCCAGCATCTTTGTTGCCAACTCCAACATTCGAACAGCCTTTCATGCAGATTATGATTGACTGTGTAGGTTCCCTCCCGAGAACTAAACTTGGGAACCAGTACCTGCTAACCAGAATGGATGTGTCTACCAGATTCTGGAGGCAGTTCCATTAGGGAGTATTAAGGCAAAAAGGATGGTAGAAGCTTTCTTCATGCAGTAAGGGCTACCCGGAGAGATTCAGTCAGACCAAGAGTCTAATTTTACTGCTTGACTGTTTAAGGAAATCATGGGTAGCTTAAGCATACAGCGTCTTAAATCAAGTGCGTACCTTCCTGAATCCGTGGGAGTTTGGAAAGGTATCTTTCGACCTTGAAGACCATGTTAAGAGTGTATTGTCAGAATTACCTGAATGATTAAGATAAAGGTATTCTATTTGTGTTAAGAGAAAGTGAGGACTGCAGATGCTGGAGGTCAGAGTCAAAGAATGTGGTGCTGGAAGTTCAGAGTTGGTCAGGCAGCATCTGAGGAGCAGGAGAGTCAATTCCTGATGAAGAACTTATGCTTGAAACATCAACCCTCCTGCTTCTCAGCAGCTGCCTGACTGGCTGTGATTTTCCAACACCGCACTCATCGACTCGACTCTATTTCTGTTGTATGCCATTAGAGATGCCCCAAACGTTCTATTCAGTTTAGTCGCTTTGAGCTAATATTTGGACATGAAGTTAGAGGGCCTTTGGAATTAATTAAAGAGAAACTGACAGGACTGAAGTCAAAGATCTCACACTTGGATTATATATCGGAGGTGAGGGAGAGATTAAATCGGTAAGCACCTGAAGAGGGCACAGCATTCAATGAAGCATCTGGCAGATAAAACTTTACAATTTGGATGGTTTCCAGTGGCGATGACATATTAGTATTGTGCCAGTGGTAGAGTCCTTCAAAACCAGGTTCAGTGGTCCCTGTCAAATTGAGAAAAAGTTGAGTCAGTTAAACTATATGGAAAAGATGTCAGATAAGAGAAAAACTATATCACGTATGTCATGTGAATATATTGACATCTTATTAGAATAGGAAGAAGAAACTGGAGAAACTGGTGTTCGTTACTTTCCACAGAATGAGAAATCAAATCCAGACGTTGTGGAAGTTGATGTGCCTCAAAATACGTTAAACAATGAGGAAGTCCTTGAGGAATGGGATAGGTGAGTAAACTATCTGTCTCAGGAGCAAAGAACGCAGTTAAAGGTTCATTGCAGCAATATGAGAACATATGCAGGAATAAGATGTGGAGGGCTAGTGCATGAGGTAGACTTCAGGAATGCTGTTCTGATAAAACAACACCCCTACAGGCTAAATCCTTTCAAAGTCACATAGGTGCGGACAGACATGGATGTGATGTCCAACGAAGATATCACCGAATCTGTGCCAGAGCGAGTGGAGTTCGCCAATTGTGTTAGTTCCCAAACCTGACGGGATTCAGCGATTTTGTGTGGACAATCAATAGGTCAACACTGTAACTTTTGGACTCATACCCAATAATCAGGTTGGAGGACTGTATAGAAAAAGCTGGACAAGCCAGTTACATCACAAAGCTGGACTTACTGTGTGGTTATTAGCAGGTACTTTTATCAGAAAAAGCAAAATAATTTTGTTCATTTGGAACCTTAAATGGGCTCTATCAATTCAGCGCCCTTTGGAATGAAGAATGCACCAGCCACATTCCAATGACTCGTGAAGAGAGTTGTGGCTGGGTTAACAAATTGTGCAGTCTATCTAGGTGATGTGTGATCTTCAATAAGTCCTGGAAAGATTACATAGTACAGTTGGCAGAGCTCTCAAAAGAACCCAGACTAGTAATAAAATTAAAGAAAACTGCACTCACGAAGGCAGAGGAGATGTTCTTGGGACATAACATTGGACATGGAAGGTTGACCCCACAGAGTGAAAAGGCGAAGGCCATCGAGGAACTTCCATGATTAACCTCGAAGAAAGATGTGCATCGATTTTTGGGGAGAAGTGGATTCCACCAGAAGTTTGTTCCAAATGTCAGCAGCGTAGTGGCACCGTTAACAGATTTGCTGAAGAAGAACACAAAACTTCGGTGGATGGAACAAAGCCCAGGGGGCGTTTCACAATTTAAAAGCAATATTAATCACCACACCAGCTTTACCTACACCAAACTTTTTGAAACCCTTCAATGTTTCAATCGATGCTAGGGACACCGGAGTTGGAGCTGTACTGTTACAGGAAGGTGATGATGGAATTGAACTCTTGGTGTTCAAAGAAACCCAACACCCACCAGGATAATCAACATGGCTTTGTGAAGGGTAAGTCGTGCTTCACAAACCTTATTGAGTTATTTGAGAAGGTGACCAAAGAGGTGAATGAGGGTAAAGCCGTTGATGTGGTGGACATGGATTTCAGTAAGGCATTTGATAAGGATCCCCATGATAGGCTGCTGCTGCAAAAAACAAGGAGCCATGGAATTGTTGGTAATTTTGTGGTTTGGATCGTAAATTGGTTGGATGAAAGAAGACAGAGGTTGGTCATTGATGGGAAATGTTCATCCTGGAGTTCAGTCACTTATGGTCTGCCACAAAGATCTGTTTTTGGGTCCACTGCTGTTTTTCATTTTTATAAACGACCTGGATCAGGGTGTAGAAGGATATGTTAGTAAATTTGTGAAGAACTCTAAGATTGGTATTGTTGTGGACAATGCTGAAGGATGTTGTATGTTACATAGGAACATAGATAAGTTGCAGAGCTGGGTTGAGAAGTGGCAAAATTAATTTAATGCAGAAAAATGTAAGGTGATTCATTTTGGAAGGAGTAATAGAGTACTTGGTGAATGGTAAGATTCTTGGTTGTGTCGATGAGCAGAGAGATATCGGTGTTCATGTACATAGATCCCTGAAAGTTTCAACCAGGTTGATAGGGCTGTTAAGAAGGCATACGGTGTGTTAGCTTTTATTAGTAGAGGGATCGTGTTTTGGAACCACGAGGTCATGCTACAGCTAAACAAAACTCTGGTGCATCTGTATGTGGAATATTGTGCACAGTTCTGGTCACTGAATCATAGGAAGGATGCAGAAGCTTTGGAAAAGATTTAGAGGAGATTTACTAGAATGTAGCCTGGTATGGAGGGAAGGTCTTTCATGAAAGGTTGAGGAAGTTGAGGCTATTACTGTTCCAGAGAAGAAAGTCGAGAGGTGACTTAATTGAGATATCTAAGATTATTAGACGGTGAGATAGGGTAGAAAGTGAGAGCCTTTTGCCACGGACGGTGATAGCTATATTTGGGGAGGAGGCATAGCTTCAAATTGAGGGGTGATCGATATAAGACGGATGTCAGAGGTAGTTTCTCGACTCAAAGAGTAGTAGTGGCTTGGAATGCACTTCCTGCAACAGTAGTAGACTTGTCAACTTTACAGGCAATTAAATGATCATTGGATAGGTATATGAATGAGAATGGAATAGTGTAGGTTAGATGGGCTTCAGATTGGTTTCAGAGAGCAGTGCAACATTGAAAGCAGAAGGGCCTTTAGTGCGCTGTAATGTTCTATGTGTTATGAGATTATTTTGCTGGAGCCTGATGTTACAGAAATTTAATTTACAAATTATACATCTTGTGGGTTATAAGAATGTGATAGCAGGTGCGTTATGTCGGATTTAATGGATAAAGTATGAATAAAATTGAACAGATACAAATGTTTTATATATGCGTGCAGAGGTTAACATGAACTTAGATTAATGTCCTATGTATTTCATGGTATTATTGTTAAAAATTAGAAAAGAAAAATCATTTAAGCCATGTTTTCATTTTTATGGTACTTTTTTTTCTTAAGATGGGAGGTGTTAAGAAGTTGAAGGCGTGTACAGTACCTTTAAGACAGAGTGAAAGCTGAAAGTTGATAGGCACCTGTCATGTGACTGACTAGCAGTCACAGAGTGTGCTGGAAAATTGAAAGATGTAACATTTGGTTGTAACCTCGCGACTTCAGTTGTGTTCACAGCAGTTCGGATTTAACCGATCAATTTAAATTATGCCCCGAGAAGATGAACCCTGTTGAATTTGAATTTTGGTATTTTGGACAGTTAGCCAGAAAGCGGACCACACTGTCTGTCAAAGGTACCTTTTTCAGCAGAAACATCTTCTCAGCAGGACAACAAAGACTACCCAGGGAGATCTACAAACAGTAGAGGGTGGACATTGAAGATGAGAACTACTGTCTGGTTTTGAAAACCAAGCTGTTGTAAATTTAATTGGGGTTTTATTTGATCAGTATAATGTTATAGAGTGGGAGGTAGATTCTAAATCGTTCAGGGAAAGGAGGCTCCGAGTTGTAAATAGTTGTTGTTTAATGTTCACTTGTAGCGTTAAAGAATTAAATTGATATTTTTGTTAAATAATGGAATTTGGATAGTTCTCTGTCACTCATACTTTAACAGATGACGAAGTGAGGTGACCTTTACTATGTGGGTTGTTTATTTAGCAGTGGGATTTACTGCTGTGTCGTAACGACGGCACAAATCCCAGAAATGCTCTGTCACTCCATTGAATAACTCAGTCAGATTTATCAGGTACGATTTGTTCTTGACAAGTCCATGCCAGTTTTCATGCTTCTTCTTGAAAGAAATATTTTGTGTGAGCTGGGTTAATGAAGTACCAAAACTGAGTCGATGTAGGAACAGCACTTGTCTCTCTCACCTTTTTGAACAATGGCGTAAAGTTTGTAATCATCTATTTCTTTGGGACCACTTAAATATCTCCAGAGAACTGAAAGATTATGGTCAATGCCTCTATCTCTCCTTCTCTCAGTAACTCACATACCTGTAGTCCAAGGTGGGTACAAGTCCTAGTCCATTGGGATGAAGTTGTACTGGATTGAAGAGGGTTAACTGATCCTGTTTGTTTTGTGACTGTAATTAATGTCAAACTCTGTGGACCATAATTGTGTCCCAGGAGGGTTTCCCTTGTCTATTAATTACAAATTCCTTCCAATGTACGAAGCTATAGTATCAGTGACAGCATCACCTCCAGCATCACTCCCAGCCCTAACAGGGACTGGCAGCTCCAGAGACTGGGAGCTCAGGAGAAGAGAGATTCGAATCTGAGAGCAATAAATTGGAATTTTACAATCATGGGCTCGAATCTGAATATAGAAGTTAGGAATCTTACAACAATGGACAGGAGTTTCTCAACAACAATTGATTATATTTCTGCAAATTACCACTTAATGTCATTAACAACTCGGATTAATTATATATTTCTGGTTATTCAACGTATTTACTATCCCACCCTCACTATTGTTGGTGTTCCTGGTAAGTCTCTAGCCTTCTATTTAGTCTTAGAACTATCTTTAACTGCATCACTGTTCCTGCCAGTTAATCTGATCTCCTTGATGCTGTTGCTGTTGTTCCAGCTTACTCTCTATTACTCTCTCTTACTCTCAATTCACCATTACATCGGTGAATTGCATTTCATTGTATTAATGGTCTTGTCATTTCAAATTGGGAAGACCAGAGCCATTATTATTAATCTCAACTTTAAATTTCAATCCCTATCCATTGACTCTGATCCCATCCTTGGCCAAGTCATGAGGATTAGTGAGATTGTTCAGAATCTTACTGATACATTTGACCCTGAGCTGGGCAAATCTCGTGTTCGTTCCTGGCACTGATTCAGGTGGCACCTGTTCCAAAAATGTGTCTCATCACAGGGAGCTTTTCAGGCAACTCACCTTCCAGTTGCCCATCCTGACTGACATTGTCCAAACACCCTCATCCCCTCTATATCAGGAATATAAAAGTACACTCTCACAAAACTGTTTGCCAATAAAATAGAGTGTGCCTGAAAACTGGAGATTATTAGAATGCATCTTGCTTTGTTTCATAGAAGTGTTTCTCAATTACTATTACCTTGCCTGGTCAATGCCTGGCCGTGGACGTATTATTTGTTTCACTATGAGTTCAACATACCAAGCAGTCAGCACTGTTAATGGTAGGCCCCTGGGGAGAGTTATTGAATAGAGAAACCAAAGTGTGCAGGTACATTGTACCTCGGAAGTGGCATCACAGATAGAGAGGGTGGTAAAGAAACAATTTGGCTCACTTCCTCAAAACTAGAGGGCACAGGGTTAAAGGTGAGAAGGGAAAGATTTAAATGGGACCTGAGGGGCAACTGTTTCACACAGAGGGTGGTGCTTGTATGGAATGAGATGTCAGTACGAGTGATAGAGGCGGGTACAATGACAACATTTGAAACAATTTTGGACAGGTATCTGGATACGGTAAACAACCAAAATAATAGGAAAGGTTGAGAGGGCTATGGGCCAAATACAGGCAAATGGGACAAGTTCAGTTCAGGAAACCTGGGTGTAATGATCAAAGGACCAAAAGCTCTGACTCTGTGCTGTATGATTCTATGACAATGGGTCAGAGCTGAGGAACAAAGACAGAAGGATTAGCAGGAGAAAACATCAATCTGAAACCATTCCCCATTGTAGCCCCCACTAGATGCCCAACTGCTTTCATCTCCCATGGCAACAGTGGGTGTTTTAAATTGTTTCCAGTGTGACTAAGCCCTATGTGCAGATACAAACATCAGTGAGAATGCAGAGATAAACTGTGGCTACAGCTATGGTACAGACCAAACAATACCTTAGACTGTTCGAGAGTGTCCACTGTCCAAACCTGGCAGTGGGCTTACAGAACTCTGTCTAGTCACTGACAAAGCCATTGCTGGGCTCTGTGACCATGTGTGCACTCAGATAATAAATACTCTTCCGAACAAGATGCCTTGTCTCATACAATTGTCATACATCTGCTTATTTCACCACCTGTCAATGGATCTTGATTTCCAGTACAATCTTCCTCATTCTTCATTAATCCGTGTCATGTCATCAAAGTTTGGAATGTTGTCCTATAACCCAGAGTTAGAGCCATGTGTGTACCTCACCAGGCCCAGTGGAACAATAAGGGAGCACTGATGTTTCTCAGCCTGCAGTCTGTAAAATATCGATTCAACACAATGCTGAATAACGTCCACCTGAACTTTGTTACAATCCTCAATGATATAGACTAGTCTGTTAATTTTTCTATTCAATATGATCCTGTTAGTTTATTTACTTCTCAATCTACTGAGGAAATCCATGTTTCATTAATCTCTCTTTCCAGCCCAGTGATGATTGTTTCATTTCAACCAGTAGGAATGAGAATCCCTACAGTGTGAAAGCAGGTCCATCAGCCAAACAAGTCCACATCATCCTTGAGAAGAGTAACCCATCTAGGACACATTTCCCTATCCTATATTTACCCCTAACTTATGCACCCAATATCCCTGAATATTAGGGGTAATTTAGCACGGCCAATTCACCTCACCTACAATCTTCGGATTGGAGGAGGAAACCGGAGCACCTGGAAAAAGCCACGTAAACACGGGGCAAATGTGAAAACTCTACACAGACAGTCACCCGAGGCTGGAATCAAACCCAGATCCCTGGCACTGTGAGGCAGCGGTGCTAATCACTGAGCCACTGTGCCACCCCAATGGAAATCCTTGACATGGGAAAAATAATTGTATTTTCAGCACTGCCTGCTGGAAGAAATCTGCAAAATGTCATCCTAAACCATTCCTTTTCATCTAAACACGATGTACAATTTCGCGAATTTACAATGAAATGACAATTGTGATTATTTTTTCATTGATTGGAATCCTTTCCAATCATTGCTTTATAGTCATTGAGTTCTGTACACCCTCTTTCAGGTGAGGGAATCTTTCAGCCAGTCCAACATTTTAACTCCCCCTGTGGAGTAAAATACCACAGATTCTGCCAATCTGAAGTCAAAACACAATGCTCAAAGTACTCAACAGATGTGGCAGCATCAATGAAGAGTGGACATTCAGGAATTCGAGTTAGAGACCTGGAGTCAGAAGTGGGAGTGGTCAGAGCTATTTGTTTACATTAGGCAGGGAAATGAGATGGCTGGGGAGAACATGGTCTGTACTCGGGTGGAAGACAGGAGAGGTTAAATGACAAAAAGAATTGCTATGAAATACAAAATGGCAATGAGAGAAAAATATTTCTTTAAGAAGGAGTTAGGAGGCCACGTTGCTGCTGTAACATTGGTTCGGCCATGTTTGGAATATTCCGTTCAATTCTGGTCTCCCTCCTTAGGAAGGATGCTGTGAAACTTGAAAGGGTTCAGAAAAGATTTACAAGGACATTGTCAAGCTTGAAGGGTTTGAGATATAGGGAGAGGCTGTATAGTCTGGGACTCTAATCATTATAGCATCGGAGGCTGTGGGGTGAAGGTATGCAGGTTTATAAAATCATGAGGGGCATGGATAGGACAGACAGGATATTTTCCCTTAGGTGGGGGAGCCCAGAACTAGAGGGCATGTGTTTAGGGTGAGAGAGAAAAGATTTAAATGAAACCTGAGGGGAAAACATTTCATGAATGGAATGGGCTGCCGGAGGAAGTGGTGGAAGCAGGTACAATTACAACATTTAAAAGGTATCTGGATGGGTACATGAATGGGAAGAGTTTAAAGTGTTTTGGGTGGAATTCAGGGAAATGGACGAGGTGAATTTTGGATATCTTGTCGTCACGGAGGAGTCGAACTGACAGCTCTGTCTCCATGCTGTATATCTCATAGAATCCCTACAATGGGAAACAGGCACTTCAGCCCAAGAAGTCCACACGATCCTCTGAAGTGCAAACTACCCAGACCCATTCCCCAATATTTACCCCTGACTAATGCACCTAACCTACACATCCCTGAATACTCTGGGCAATTTAGCATGACCAGTTCACATAACCTGTACATCTTTGGATTGTGGGAGGAAACCGGAGCATCCAGAGGAAACCTACGCAGACACAGGGAGAATGTGCAAACTCCACACAGTCACTTGAGGTTGGAAGAGAACACTGGTCCCTGGCGCAGTGAGGCTAATCACAGTGCGAACCATTGAGCCAGTGTGCTTCCCCAATCTCTATTTGACTCTATGTGTCTAAGTACAGATGTAAAATCATCACAATAAAACTACGGGTCGGCGTTCCTGATCTGAAGTTGTTGACTCAGTGTCAATCACAAACGTCCCATTTTTTGGGAAACATGTTTGATGGTGACTTTGGATTTTCCTATTTATAATTTTTACTCCATTACTTACCCTGGTACAATCTCGTTTTGTGTATTGTTTTCATCCCTTCACCTATCTAATGTCTCCTGTCTCCCGGGTTACCACAGATCTTTTCATTTGTTGTTCCTTCCTTTCCATGACTGGTTTAAATCCTGTTTCAGTCCATTTCCAGTTCTGACAAAGGGTTAACAGCCTGAAATGTTAACACTGTCTCCCCACAGGCACTGCCAGAGCTGCTGAGAATTTCCCGCATTCCCTGTTTGCTTTCTATCATCTTAGCTTTTCCTTCTTGCCGTGACTAAAGATTTTAATCAAATTAAAACAGATATAACTTCTGACCTCTATTATCATGTAATTGCAAGTCTTAGGTCAATTACAATAACACACCAAGTTGGGCGAGTGAATCGAAAGGGATTTTCAGTTGGATTAGCTCCACAACCAGTTGAGTATAATGAATATTTTCACACGTTTCCCGCTCTTGATAACATTTCCCACAATAAACACAACGTTGTGATATTGAACAAAGGGCAGTGGTCAGTTGTCACATTCACAATGGAACACCCGTCCTCAAGCTGCAGTCCTCAACTTTGTCCCTTAACTGCAGCCTATCGCTGCCTTTTCCCCAGGATATATGTTTAGTGTCTTACAAACCATTACTTTATACACTGTTTGCCACTTGTTCTGTCTTATATTGAGTGAAGCTCTGTATCTACTCAATCAGTTGATTAATTTGTGACCACATGTCCTTTCCGCGATAATACTCTGGTTTTGAAATCCATTTCTCCTTGCTGTTTATTTATTCAAATGACCAATTAGTGAGATTATGATGCACTTGCTCCTCTTCATGACTGTTTGGCTGTTCCAGTCTACAGTTTTTACTGGTTAATATGCAAGTTGCAGCATGGTGGCTCAGTGGTTAGCACTGTAGCCTCACAGCGCCAGGGACCCCGGTTTGATTCCACCCTTGGGCAGTCTGTCTGTGTGGCGTTTGTACATTGTCTCTGTGTCTGCGTGGTTTTCCTCTGGTTGCTCTGGTTTCCTCCCACAGTCAAAAGATGTGCTCGTTAGGTTAATTGGTGATACTGTATTGCCTGTAGTGTTCAGGGATGTGTCGGCCAGGTACATTAGTCATGGGAAATCTAGAGTAATCAGTGTCAGGGAACGGGCCGGGTGTGATACTCATCAGAGGGTTGATGTGGACTTGTTGATCCGAGTGGTCTGTTTCCACACTGTGGGGATTCTAATTATAATCTAAATCCATGTTCTATCAACTTTGAAATAAGGGATCTTTACATCCTCTGAATTAATCTTTTCCATCATATTTGCACATCACATAACTTGCACAAACTTGTAACTAATATTCAGTCAAGCCTATTCTATTCACTTCTGTGGCTATATTACACATAGAACGCAATTATATACTGAAGAATATAATCACTACATTCTGACAGTGTTATAGTAATATAAGTCTTACACTGAGGTACAGTGAACATTGACAAGTGTCAGATGCCTTGCCATCGATGACTCTTTGAAAACCTCTCCATTTACCACAGAATTGAAAAAAAAAATTCCCAGAGTTGGACTGAGGTCACTCAAAACAGTTCCTGAGACTTCAGAGAAATGGACTATTCTGCCAATATTAATGGAAAGTTAGAAAATGATCGAACTGAAGCAAAATACTGCAGGTGCTGGGAATCCCAAATAATAACAGACAAGCCTGGGAGTGCTGATGGAACATCATCAATCTGAAATGTTCACTTATCGCTCCATAAGCTTACGCTGATCCAATAAACTATAGAATATTGCTGTAAGTTTGGATCACTGGGTATGCTGTGAAAGAGACTATGTTGAGCTGAAGGATTCCATTTCTGACAAATAATAAATTTTCAGGTTCCATTTCTAATAAATAATCAGTTTATTAATAATAATGACAGTTGATGCAGAAGGAGCCTTGGTCTGGATGTATTGAGACTCCGAAGAGGGAATGAATGATTATTGAAATTGAATGAATGTGCAGGGTAATGGGGAAAAGACAAGTGTCGCCACTGTCTCACACATATATCCAGCCCATGCAGAAACGATGGGCTGAATGGCTTCCTTTTGAAAATTGGGTGATTATTAAACCTGATCTCCCTTTTCCTTTCCTGGGTATGTAGATCACACACTGGACTGTGTTTCAATAGAGATTCTCCAGTGCTCACCAGGAGCTAACACAAGAAACAGCTAAGGTACTGTATAAAGTAATGGCCCTGAAAATACCTTGTCAGTGGTAAAGGGCTCCAATACTCGCTGTGCCCTGAGTTGAACTGTTCCAGTCCAATTATAAAACCGGCATCACCTATTAATATAGGGATTTAAACAGGTAAATCTCAAAGAGTCGAACAAAGCAAATCCAGATAATTACCACCCATCAGTCTGATCAGAATTCACAACAACAAGGTGGAAGGTGACATCACGAGTGCAACCGAGCTGCACTTACACTCAGCAATAACTTGTTCACTGGTGTCCAGTTCTGCAGGGTTATTCAGCACCAGACCTCATAACAACTAATATCCAAACAAGGACAATGGAGGTGTACCCTGAGGTGAGGTGAGAGGGACCGTATTGGACATCAAAGCAACAATTGACCAAGTCTGGCCTGAATGAAACAGAAAATAACAAGAGATGGGATGAAACTCTCATTGGTTGTGGTCATTCCTGGCACATTGGAGGATGGGTGTGGTTGTTGGAAGTCAGTCACCTCAGCTCCAGGACATCGCTGCAGGAGTTCCTCAGGGAAGTGTCCTCGGCCCACCTATCTCCAGCTGCTTCATCATGAACAAACACTCTATCGTAAGGTCAGAATTCAGGATGTTTGTTGATCATTCCACAATAATTAGTAGCATTTCTCCCTTGTCAGACTCTATGCCCATGTATAGAATAACTTGGACACCATGTGGACCTGGGCTGAAAGCAAAATGTGTGTCACATAATTCTCAGATACTTCTGAAAAGAGAGAATCTTACCATTTCTCTTGACATTAATTGGTCTTATCATCACTGACTTCCACATTATCCACATCCTGGGGTGGGGTTAAAGGAGGTTACCATTGACTACAAACTAGCTGGACCACTTATATAAATACCATTGTTACAAGACCATGTAAGAGATTGGTAATTCTCTGATGCATGTCTCACCTCCAGACTCCTTGAAATCTGTTTAAAATCTACAAAGGGCATGTCTGGAATGTGATGGAATACTCCCCACTTGCCAGAGTAAGTACTGTTCCAACAACACTCAAGAAACTTGATAATATCCAGAATAAGGCACCCTTGATTGGCACCACATCCACAAACATTCCCGGCTTCCACCATCAATGCACCCCAGCAGCAATGTGCGGCTTGTAGAAGGTGCATTTCAGCAACTTTGCAAGACACCTTTACAGCATCTTCCAAACCTGCGACCTCTACCATCTCAATTCAATAGGCCATCAGCTCAACAGGGAAATGATCTCTGACTAGATATCGGAGAGAATAACATTAACTGACACACCTCCACATTAATTTATCTCGATTGCATAATGATCAGGTGCAGGATATGTGTGCTGATATCCACCATGGTCACTGGATACGAATGAAGGGGAACTTGGGCTGATTCTTCCACAGGTATTTTGAATGAGTCTGTAAAGATGAAGAACAGGAACCTGGACACTTCCTCCACCCTAATGAAGGGTCCCTGTTCCACTTCAGAAACTGAAATATTCCTTACATGGTCTTTGTGATGTCTCCTAGAGTCTTTGTTTTCACTTCAAGAATCTATCAGCCCTGTGCCTATCTTCACATCATCTCTAAAAACTGCTATTCCTCATTTTCTGTTTCGTCTCAAGTGTGAATTTCTACCTAGTAGTTAATTTTATTGAATTCTTTGGACCCAGCAGATTACATGATTATGGCTATAAATACTTCAATATATTTTCAGAAACAGGGACACGTAGAAATCACATGATGTACTCCATGTAATAGATAATTTTTCTACCAGCTTGATTAATTTTCCTGTTTATTTTCCTTCCCCACAGTGAACATCTTAACAATTATAATTTTGTCGAAAGGAAAGTGTGGTCTTTCAAAATGTATTACACTGTACCTGGTGGCGATGTCAACAGCAGATATACTGGTTATTATCCTCGATCTGCTACTGAGACACATTCCAATTGTTTATAAGAGAGAGTTTCGTTTCCTACGGGCCATCCCCATCTGTAATATCCACGCTGTCTTTGTTTATGCAGCCACCGACTGCTCTGTTTGGTTTACCGTCACTTTTACCTTTGATCGATATGTGGCCATTTGCTGCCCAAATCTGCAAATTAAATTTTGTACTGAGAAGACAGCAGCTGTGGTTCTGGGAACAGTGACTGTGCTGAGTGGTTTGAAGAACATTTTCTGGTACTTTATGTTCACATCTCAGTATTTGCTGAGAAATCTCCCCTGGTTTTGTTCAGTACCAGCTGATATTCTGTCATCTCCAGTCTGGGGAACAATCGAGTGTCTTTATTATATCCTGAACCCTGCAGTGCCATTTATTCTGATTCTGCTGCTCAATGCTTTAAGTGTCAGGCACATTTTAGTGGCCAGCAGAGCCCGCAGGAGACTTCAGGCTCACAGCAGTGGGGAGAATTCCAGTGACCCAGAAATGGAGACTCGAAGGAAATCCATCATTTTATTGCTTGTTATCTCAGGGAATTTCATCCTGTTATGGTCAGTGTTTATGCTATACTCTCTATGGAAACGCACATATCAGATGGGGAACAGAGACCTATATCTACACTATTTTGTCGGAGATATCGGATTCATTCTCCAGCTCCTAAGTTGCTGCACAAACACTTGCATATATGTCGTGACCCAGACTAAGTTCAGGAAACAGCTGAAGAATATGGTGAAATACCCTCTTACCCGAACGGTGAAATTCATTAAATGATGAGATGGGTTGAAGGATTCAGGGATTAGAAATGTGTTCTGTCTCAGAATCCAGCCAATTCACTCTTCGTGGGGTCACTGATACAGACACAGTGAGGGGATTCTGCTCTCTCCAATCTTTGGGAGACAGACTGAGTATGTTCAGTTGGCAGTCCTGGTGCTCTACTACAGACACAGAGTAAATTGCCTGATCTCACACAGTAAATGATATAGATACAATGGCATCGGTCTGCTCTATCCAATGTGTGTGATACAGATACATTAGGGACAGTCTGTCCTCTCTAGGGTCTGTGGCAAAGAGACATTGAGGATGGTCTGTCCTCCATGGGATACATGTGACATACTATTATGAATAAGGAGTAGGTCAGTTGGCTGTTTGAGTCTGATCTGTGAATTCATCTGTTCATAGTTCATCCTGCTACGACCATAATACTCTTTTCCACATCCTTTCCAACCCATTGACTCCCTCGTTAGTGAAGAGTTCATATCAACCTTCCATACAAGTCATTAATGAGCCTGCATCCATGGTTATCTGGAAGATCATGCCACAGACTATGTGAACAAACAAATATGAATGAGGAGTACATCATTTAGCCCTGCTTTCTAATCTAACTTTTGATAAGATCATCGTTGATTCGGCTCCAGCCTTAATCCTCTTTTTCCATCTACTTTCTATCCCATTGAATCCCTTGTTAACCCTAACCCTGCACGCAATACTCTGAATGTGCTCTGATCAGAGTCTTATAGAGCCTAAGAAGTACACCCCTGCTTTTATATTCAAGTCCTCTCAAGATAAATGCCATCATCGCATTTCCCTTCCTAGCTACCGATTCAACCTGCAAGTTTAACTTGAGAAAATCCTGGACTAGAGTCTCCTTGCACTTCAGATTTCTCATTTTTCTCACGATTTGGAAAATAGTCCATGCCTTGATATTTCCTGACAAAGTGCGTGAACTCACAGTTTTTCATGCAGTGCTCTGCCACTTGTTAACCCATTCTTCTCACCTGCCAAGTACGTCTTCAGCCTCCCTGGCTCCTCAATGCTACATGTCCCTCTACCTACCTTAGTATCATCTGCAAACTTAGCTAGAATACCTTTGATTCCTTCATTTTGATCATTAATGTATAAAGTGAAAATTTGTGCTCCCAACCCTGAGCCTTGCGGAATTCGAATTCTCACCAGCTGCCATCCTGAGAAGGACCCTTTTATCCCCACTGTCTGCTTTCTGCCAGACAGCCAGGCTTTTTTTCCATGGTAGCACCTTGCCTCCAACACCATGGGCCCTTATCTTACTCAGTAGCCTCCTGTGAGCCACCTTGGCAAAGGCCTTTTTGAAGTCCAGGCATTAACATCTGTTGGCTCGCCTTGGTCTAACCTCCTTGTTACTTCCTCAAAGAATTCAAGAAGCTTTATCAGGCATGACCTCCCTTTGATGAAACAAAGCTGACTTTGCTCCACGATCTCTTTAGCCATCTCCTTTAGAACTCTGAGGTGTAGTCCATCTGGCCCAGGTGATTTATCCACATTCAGGACTTTCAATTTTTCTAGCACCTTCTCCTTGGTGATGGCCACCATACTGAGCTCCGCCTCCTCACTCTCTGTATTTTTTGGGATATTATTGTTGTCTTCCACCATGAAGACTGATGTAAAGTAAGTTCCTCAGCCATTTCCTTGTTCCCCACCATTATCTCTCCAGTGTCATTTTCCAGCAGTCCAATGTCTACTTTTGCTTCTCTTTTACTCTTTATATATCTGAAGGAACTCTTACAGTCTTCTTTTTATATTACTAGCTAGCTTATGCACATACTTAATCTTCTTGCACCTTATTTCATTTTTTTGTTGCCCTCTGTTGGTCTTTGTAATCTTCCCAATTCTCTGTTTTCCTACTGCTGTTCGCCAAATGTTATGCTTTCTCTTTTGCTTTTTTGCTATCCCTGACTTCCCTAGTCAGCCATAGTTACCTCATCCTCAATGTACCTTGCTTTCTTTATCTCAGGATGAATCTCTGTTGTGTCTCCTGAATTACTCCCAGAAACTCCTGCCATTGCTGTTCCACTGTCTTTCCTGTTTGGTTCCTCTCCCAGTCAATCCTACCCAGCTCCTTCCTCTTACATATTTAGATGCCTTTATTCAGCTGTAATACCATTTCCCCTGATTTTATTTTTTCCCTTTAAAATACAGAGTAAATTCAGTCATGTTACAATCAGTGCCTCCCCTGGGTTCCATCACCTTAAGCTGTCTTATCAAGTCTGCCTCATTGAACAACACGAAATCCAATGCTGCCTGTTCCCCAGTGGGCTCCACCACAAACTGCTACAAAAAGGCATCTCATGGACATTCCATCAATTTATTTTCTTGCAATCCATTAACAATCTGATTTTCCCAGTCCACCTGCATATTGAAATCCCCCATGATCACTGTAACTTTGCCATTCCTGCACATATTTCCTATCTCCTGGTGTATCTTGCAGCCCAGTTCCTGAATACTGTTGGAAGTATGCACATAACTCCAGCTGTAGCTTTTAAACCTTTGTGTTTCTTCAATTCTATCCACACGGATTGTACACCATCTCACCCTCCTTTGTTTCTTATTATTGATTTAAGTTCATTTCTTACAAATACACAACGCCACCCCCTCTGCACAGCTTCTATCTTTTCAATAAGATGTAAATCTGAATATCCAGGTCCTAATCCTGATCCCCTTGCTGCCATTCATTTGCCCAATTACCCTTGTCATAAATACAAGACAGGCATCAAATTGGGTCTGAAGCCAAACTCAAGGATAGAAAATCACTTCCTTCCTTCCTTGAGACAAAACACCTCAAGTGCTCACATGGACAAAAGCCCCTGACTCCTGTCTTTGAAAGTTGCTAAACCCAAAAGGTCATCCCGTTGATCGAGCAAAACCCAACCAGGGTCCGGAGCACGCTCCAACTTCCCTCAGGATATAGGGAGTATTTACAATGTGGCACTTGAACCCTTGTTTTGTAGTTCATTTGGCACTTTGTCTTCGAAGGGGGCTTTAAACTAATTTGTCAGGGGGTTGGTATACGGACTTGTCGTCCAGCAAGTAGGTTAGCTGTTTTTCAGGACGTCCAAGAATGTAGGGAGGCTGTGGAGAAGGTAGCACTGACTGGGAATACTTGTGGACACAGAGATGGGTTCAAGTGTGTATACTTCAACGCAAGGGGTATCAGAAATAAGGTGGATGAACTTAAGGCGTGGATCGGTACTTGGGACTACGATGTTGTGGCCATCATGGAAACGTGGATAGAAGAGGGACAGGAATGGTTGTTGGAGGTTCCTGGTTACAGATGTTTTAGTAAGATTAGGAAGGGTGGTAAAAAAGGAGGGGGGGTGGCGTTGCTAATTAGAAATGGTATAACGGCTGCAGAAAGGCAGTTCGAGGGGGATCTGCCTTTGGAGGTAGTATGGGCTGAAGTCAGAAATAGGAAAGGAGCAGGCACCTTGTTGGGTGTTTACTATAGGCCCCCCAATAGCAGCAGAGATGTGGAGAAACAGATTGGGAAACAGATTTTGGAAAGGTGCAGAAGCCACAGGGTAGTAGTCATGGGCGATTTCAACTTCCCAAATATTGGTTGGAAGCTCTTCAGATCAGGTAGATTGGACGGGGTGGTGTTTGTGCAGTGTGTCCAGGAAGCCTTTCGAACTCAGTAAGTAGATTGTCCGACCAGAGGGGAGGCCATATTGGATTTGGTACTTGGTAACGAACCGGAACAAGTGATGGGCTTGTTAGTGGGTGAGCATTTTGGTGATGATGACCACAATTCTGTGACTTTCACCTTGGTTATGGAGAGAGATAGGTGTGTGCAACAGGGTAGGTTTTACAACAGGGAAGGGTAAATATGATGCTGCAAGACAGGATCTGAGGAGCATAGTTGGGAGCATAGGCTGTCAGGGAAGGATGTTGTTGAAATGTGGAACTTTTTCAAGGAACAGATATGATGTGTCCTTGATATGTATGTACCTGTCAGGCAGGAAAGAGATGGTCGTGTGAGGGAACCTTGGTTGACGGGGGATGTTGGATGTCTTGTAAGGAGGAAGAAGGAGGCTTACATAAGGTTGAGGAAACAAGGTTCAGACAGAGTGTTGGAGGGATACAGGATAGCCAGGAGGAAGCTGCAGAAAGGGATTAGGAGAGCTAAGAGAGGGCATGAAAAATCTCTGGCGGGTAGGATCAAGGATAACCCCAAGGCCTTTTATGCGTATGTGAAAAACATGAGAGTGACGAGAACGAGGGTAGGTCCGATTAAGGACAGTAGTGGGAGACTGTGTATTGAGTCAGAAGAGATAGGAGAGGTCTTCAATGAGTACATTTCTTCAGTATTTACAAATGTGAGGGACCGTATTGTTGAAGAGGAGAGTATAAAATGGACTGGTAAGCTAGAGGAGATACTTGTTAGGAAGGAAGGTGTGTTGGGCATTTTGAAAGACTTGAGGATAGACAAGTCTCCCGGGCCTGACAGGATACATCCTAGGATTATGTGGGAAGCAAGAGAGGAAATTGCAGAGCCGTTGGCAATGATCTTTTCGTCTTCACTGTCAACGGAGATGGTACCAGAGGACTGGAGAGTGGCGAATATTGTGCCCCTATTCAAAAAAGGGTATAGGGATAACCCCAGGAATTACAGGCCAGTTAGTCTTACTTCGGTGGTAGGCAAAGTAATGGAAAGGGAACTGAGGGATAGGATTTACGAGTATCTGGAAAGACACTGCTTGATTAAGGACAGCCAGCACGGATTTGTGAGGGGTAGGTCTTGCCTTACAAGTCTTATTGAATTCTTTGTGGAGGTGACCAAGCATGTGGATGAGGGTAGAGCAGTGGATGTAGTATACATGGATTTTAGTAAGGCATTTGATAAGGTTCCCCATGGTAGGCTTATGCAGAAAGTCAGGAGGAATGGGATAGTGGGAAATTTGGCCAGTTGGATAGAGAACTGGCTAACTGGTCAAAGTCAGAGAGTGGTGGTAGATGGTAAATATTCAGCCTGGAGCCCAGTTACAAGTGGAGTTCCACAGGGATCAGCACTGGGTCCTCTGCTGTTTGTAATTTTTATTAATGACTTGGAAGAGGGAGTCGAAGGTTGGGTCAGTAAATTTGCAGCTGATACGACGATTGGTGGAGTTGTGGATAGTGAGGAGGGCTGTTGTCGGCTGCAATGGGACTTAGATATGATGCAGAGCTGGGCTGAGGAGTGGCAGATGGAGTTCAACCCTGCCAAGTGTGAGGTTGTCCATTTTGGAAGGACAAATAAGAATGTGGAATACAGGGTTAACGGTAGAGTTCTTAGTAAGGTGGAGAAGCAGAGGGATCTTGGGGTCTATGTTCATAGCTCTTTGAAAGTTGCCACTCAGGTGGATAGAGCTTGTAAGAAGACCTATGGTTCATTAGCAGAGGGATTGAATTCAAGAGTTGTGAGGTGATGTTGCAGCTGTACAGGACCTCGGTAAGGCCACATTTGGAGTACTGTGTGCAGTTCTGGTCGCCTCACTTTAGGAAAGATGTGGAAGCTTTGGAGAGGATGCAGAGGAGATTTACCAGGATGTTGCCTGGAATGGAGAATAGGTCGTACGAGGATAGGTTGAGAGTTCTAGCCCTTTTCTCATTGGAACGGTGAAGGATGAAGGGTGACTTGATAGAGGTTGAGAAGATGATCAGGGGAATAGCTAGAGTAGACAGTCAGAGACCTTTTTCCCCAGGTACAACAAAGTGTTCCGGGGACATAAATTTAAGGTGAAGGGTGGAAGCTATAGGGGGGATGTCAGGGGTAGGTTCTTTACCCAGAGAGTGGTGGGGGCATGGAATGCACTGCCTGTGGGAGTGGCAGAGTCAGAATCATTGGTGACCTTTAAGCGGCAATTGGATACGTACATGGATAGGTGCTTAAGCTAGGACAAATGTTTGGCACAACATCGTGGGCTGAAGGGCCTGTTCTGTGCTGTATTGTTCTATTTGTCCAATGTTAATTAAAACTTATTGTTTGACACCTCACGTGCTTTATTTATTCGTCATTTCCATCATAATGTACGTGTATCTAATGCAGCTGCTTTGTTGTGACCCATAGGCTGGTGTGGTAATGTTCTGGGAATAAGTGAGGCTGTGTGGCTGTACAAGATGGCTTCTTTTATGTGGACTGTTTTGGAAAGGAATCATTGTCCTCTTTTGCTTTCATAACATTACCAAAACGTGTATGTTTGACAAACTTCCCTGAAAACACCAGATTAAACGCCTTCCTGTACTAAATTTTATATAACTCCAAATACTTTTCATCATCTAGGCATATGAGGGACATAAGAACTGTTATCTAATTGGAGCCAGAATCTCTTCTAATCAACAGGTTATAGCTCATTTCCTCTATACACCTCAATTCAATCCTCTATATACCTCAATTCAGTCCTCGATATACCTCGATTCAGTCCTCCATACACCTCCATTCAGTCCTCCATACACCACGATTCAGTCCTCCATACACCTCCACTCAGTCCTCCATACACCACGATTCAGTCCTCCATACACCACGATTCAGTCCTCCATACACCTCCATTCAGTCCTCCATACACCACGATTCAGTCCTCCATACACCACGATTCAGTCCTCTTTCTACCTCGATTCAGTCCTCCATACACCTCCATTCAGTCCTCCATACACCTCCATTCAGTCCTCCATACACCTCCATTCAGTCCTCCATACACCTCCACTCAGTCCTCCATACACCTCCATTCAGTCCTCCATACACCTCCATTCAGTCCTCGATATACCTCCACTCAGTCCTCTATACACCTCCACTCAGTCCTCCATACACCCTCCACTTGGAAATGCATCACCATTCCTTCACCATCACTGGGTTAAAACCCTGGAATTCCTGCCCTAATGACATTGTGAGTCAACCCACAACAGGTGGACTGCAGGGGTTCAAGAAGTCAACTCAGCACCACCTTCTCAAGGGCAACTATGGGCGGGCAATAACTGCTGGCCCAGCCAGCCAAGGACAATGCCACCACTGAATAAATAATGTCCTCTACACACCTCCATACTGTCCTCTGTACAGATTCATCCCCTGCACTGTGTGATACTCTGACTAGTGACATGGTGAATACCTGTCACTCTGCACTAAACTCTGAGATAAACCTGACAGCCCACAAGTAAACCCAAAGTGAATGAGCCTTTAGAAAGTTAGCTCAGAGCCAGACGGAGCATCCTATGTCGCTGCATGAAATATGCCCATGCCCCCGACTGTGAACCAACCTGGCAGAAGCAGGTACGACATCATTGTCTCTGAGCTCCACAGTGAAGGGTGAGTTAATCTGAAAGCAGCCAGAATGATGTGGTGAGGCTGGGGTTTGGTGATGCCCACACACACCGACAAAGTGTGGGAGAGGACAGTGTTGATGGAGCATGCAGTGAAATGGTGCTGATGGTGGAGATGGATGAAGACCTGGAGAAGCAAACAGTGAGTTCCTGCCTCCAGGTAACTGCCCAGGCTTTCCTGTTGGGAACTGGCACCATCTGGTTTCCATAGGAACTGAAGGAAGGATCAGAATCTCCATCGAAATGAGGCAAGACCATCTCCTAATGAGATAGAACAGCATGAAAATGAAGTGATCACCCCTCACTAGTGAGATTCAGAATTCGCTGTTTCAACCAGAAAGGGGGAAATTGGAAATTCTTCTCATCACAAAACCTAATGCTTTCATTCTCGTCATTTTTTTTTAAAGAGGGCCAACATCATCCGTGTCCCAAAGAAGGCTCATGCAGCATGTCTCAATGACTACAGCCCAATGGCCCTAACCTCGGTGGGCATGAAGTGCTTTGAAAGGCTGGTCCTGGCATTAATCAACTCCAGCCTCCCCACTACTCCTCACCCACTCCAATTTGCATATTGGACCAGCAGATCCTATCAGATGCCATATCACTTGCCCCCACGCCCACGCACCCCCCGCTCCCCCCCGCTCCCCCCCCCCCCCCCCCCCCGCCCCACCCCACCCCGAACATCTTGACAGGTTCACTGAACGTCTTTCAATCCAGTGTCTTTGTACCAGAATAAAATAAAGCTTTTACCTGGTCTGGGTAGAAGGTGTGAGGGTTGTATCCTGACAATCCAAGGTAACATATACGTCTGATCATTTGAAGAAGAGAGTTTAACAAATGACAGCAACATGGATTTGATGGAGTTCTTTGATAAATTAACTGGAACTTGCTGAGTTTAGCTTGTTTCATGTTTTATTCATAGATGTTCAAAAGATGAGTTAGTGTTTAATTGACATTACTGCAAAAATTAAACATGTGGATTGAAGGATCAATGGCATTCTGAATTTCATATTGACTGAGGGACATAACTCAGAGAATAATACTAAATAGTTAAAGTTTGGTTGCAGGCAGAGAATTCTTGTGGTGACAGCATCCCTACCTCTCATTTGGTCAATTCGTTTGGTGCATTTCTGATGATAAAAAGCACAAAAGAAATTCCCTTATCCCAATCATCTGGATAGTCTTGACTGTAAGTCCTCAACACGGCCTTTAATGTCTGATTCCAACTTTCCAACAGTTCCTGCGATTCTGGAACGTACTCAGTTGTTTTTGAATTGTTTTATTTCTCAGCTGTCCATAATTTCCGTGAATCATGTTGATGTAAAGTTTGACCCTTGATCTAAATGTATCTCTTTGGATAGGACATATTTAATTTTAAAAAAGGAGCAACTCCACTCCAATCCTTTTAGCTGTGAAATTGCATAATGGAATGATCTCTGGAAATCTCGTGGACACTTTCGTTATTGTTAACAAATACTGATTCCCACTTTTTGTCTCAGATAGGGATCCTATGAAATCAATTCAGACTCTTGTAAAGGTTTACTCAAATGTTGGAACAGGTATTAAAGGTGCAGGTTTTATTACTGCCTGTGATTTTCCAATTAGCTGACATGTAGGATGGGCAAAGTTCAACCACTTTTAGATTAGATTAGATTAGATTCCCTACAGTGTGGAAACAGGCCCTTTGGCCCAACAAGTCCACACCGACCCGCTGAAGCGTAACCCACCCAGACCCATTCTCCTAAATTTAACCCTTCACCTAACACTACAGGCAATTTAGTGTGGCCAATTCACCTGACCTGCACATCTTCGCCCCTCTCTTTTCTAACTAACTTACCTTATCTTGAGCTTGGATGTCATCAACAGTACAGAGAACGTGGCATACAGACCTGAAGGGGGCCTACTGAGAAGGAGAGTGGCCCAGTGTGGACCTCAAGTGAACACCAATTTACTTTTCTGGCACAAGCATTGGACATGGAGTCAGCAACTGCTACAAGAGCAGAGGCGGCATTGGCGAGGTAGGCCCAGCAACAAAAGATGGCATTGGAGGATCAGCAACTTCAGTGTTGGTTGGATCCAGTGTAGATGGCAGCAAAGTAGTTGTGGAAGAATGGCAGTACAAGTGTTGTTGACAGTGATGAGTTAGCTCAGGACTGATGAACTCTCTTAATCTATATATCTTTTTCTCCTTATTCTTAAATTATACAAAGCAGTACCATTTTGTGGCAACAAATGAAAGCTTTTCACTATAATTTGTACTGTAAAATGCACACAATAATAAAATCACAATCAAATCAAATCAAGGTGGGAATGCAACTGGTGAAGTTGACACAAAGAGGGATTTAAACAGGTTAAACAAGTAGGCAAAACTTTGCAGATGGAATATAAATTGTGGAAAAGTAAAATTATGCAGTTTGGAAGGAGAAATAGAGGAGCTGAATATTATTTCAAAGGTGAAAAGCTGCAGAAAGGTGCAGCACAAAGGAATTTGGGAGTCCTCAACCATGAATCCTAAAAAAAACTAGCATCCAAATTAGATTAGATTACTTACAGTGTGGAAACAGGCCCTTCGGCCCAACAAGTCCACACCGCCCCGCCGAAGCGTAACCCACCCATACCCCTACATCTACCCCTTACCTAACACTACGGGCAATTTAGCATGGCCAATTCACCTGACCTGCACATCTTTGGACTGTGGGAGGAAACCGGAGCACCCGGAGGAAACCCACGCAGACACGGGGAGAACGTGCAAACTCCACACAGTCAGTTGCCTGAGGCGGGAATTGAACCCGGGTCTGTGGCGCTGTGAGGCAGCAGTGCTAACCACTGCGCCACCGTGCCGCCCAAATTAGTGGATAATAGAGGAGTTATTTCAAAGGAAATTGAATACAAAAATAGGGACTAAAAGTGAAGTACTGCTGCTGCTGGATATCTGAAACAAACACAAGAGTTTGGAGAACAAATATTATCAGGTCATGTTCTGAGGTGTTTTTCTCCACAGACGCTGACAGACTTAAGCCCATAAGACATAGGAGCAGAAATTAGGCCATTCAGCCTATCAAGTCTGCTCCACCATTCAATCGTGGCTGATAGATTTTTCAACACCATTTTCCCAGCTTTCTCCCCATAATCTTTGGATTTCCTTGGCAACGAAGAACTTATCTAGCTCGGTTTCAAATATACTCAATGACCCGGCCTCCTCAAGCTTCAGTGACAATGAATTTCACAGATTCATCACTCTCTGGCTAAAGAGTTCCTCCAGCCTTTTCCATAAAAAATAGGAAGTCTTGCTGAAGCCACGCAAAGCCCTCGTCAGGCCACATCGATAATGCAAGAAACAGTTTTGTTCCCCTTATCTGAGGGGAGATATACTTGGAGACACTAGAGTCAGTTCAGAGAAGGTTCAGCTGGTTGATTAGATTACTTACAGTATGGAAACAGACCCTTCGGCCCAACAAGTCCACACCAACCCTCCGAAGAGCAACCCACTCAGACCCATTCCCCTACACCTGCACATTTTTGGACTGTGGGAGGAAACCGGAGCAAACCCACGCAATCACGGGGAGAATGTGCAAACTCCACACAGACAGTCGCCTGAGGTGGGAATTGAACCGAGGTCTCTGGCACTGTGAGGTAGCAGTGCTAACCATTGTGCCACCATACCACCCCATGATCGCATGGAGGAGGGTTTTTAATACAAGAAGAATAGGTTGGATCTGTACTCATTGGAGTTACGAAGAATAAGTGGAAACTTTACTGAAACAAATAAGATTCTTAAGGGGCTGGTCAAGGTAGGTCTAGAAAGACTGTTTCATTTGGTCGGTCAGATTAGGACCGAGGGCATAATCTCAGTGTAAGAGGTTACCAATTTGATAGAGAGATTAAGATGATATTTTTCTCTCTGAGAGTAGTGAATTTATGGAATTCTTTATCAAACTGAGCTATCAAGACTGGATCATTAAGAATATCCAAAGCTGAGATAGAAGATTTTTAATCAGTTAGGGAATCAAGAGATATGAGCATCCTTGTGCAGTCCAGGACAGCAAAAATGATTTTGTATTTTAGTCTGAGATTTTCTCACGGCTAAATGCAACCCCCCCGCCCCCCCCAACCCCCCCCTTCCACCCCCCCACCCCCCCCCCCCCACCAGAGGGAGCTCATGTGCCACTCACAGCGCCTCCACTCTGTAACCAACTGTCAATACAACTCCATGAACTTTTGCCCCATTTAGAGTCATAGAGATGAACAGCACGGAAACAGACCCTTCGGTCCAACTTGTCCATACCGACCAGATATCCCAACCCAATCTATTCCCACCTGCCAGCACTCAGCCCATATCCCTCCAAACCCTTCCTATTCATACACCCATCCAAATGCCTCTTAAATGTTGCAATTGTACCAGCCTCCACCACATCCTCTGGAAGCTCATTCCATACATGTACCACCCTCTGAGTGAAAAAGTTGCCCCTTAGGTCTCTTTTATATCTTTCCCCTCTCACCCTAAACCTATACCTTCTAGTTCTGGACTCCCCGACCCCAGGGAAAAGACTTTGTCTATTTATCCTATCCATGTCCCTCATAATTTTGTAAACCTCTATAAGGTCAAGCCTCAGCCTCTGACGCTCCAGGGAAAACAGCCCCAGCCTGTTCAGCCTCTCCCTGTAGCTCAGATCCTCCAACCCTGGCATCATCCTTGTAAATCTTTTCTGAACCCTTTCAAGCTTCACAACATCTTTCCAATAGGAAGGAGATCAGCATTGCACACAATATTCCAACAGTGGCCTAACCAATGTCCTGTACAGCCGCAACATGACCTCCCAACTCCTGTACTCGATACTCTGACCAATAAAGGAAAGCATACCAAACGCCTCCTTCACTATCCTATCTACCTGCGACTCCACTTTCAAGGAGCTATGAACCTGCACTCTAAGGTCTCTTTGTCCAGTAATACTCCCTAGGACCTTACCATTAAGTGTATACGTCCTGCTAAGATTTGCTTTCCCAAAATGCAACACCTTGCATTTATCTAAATTAAACTCTATCTGCCACTTCTCAGCCCATTAGTACATCTGGTCCAGATCCTGTTGTAATCGGAGGTAACCCTCTTCGCTGTCCACTACACCTCCAATTTTTGTGTCATCCGCAAACTTACTACCTGTACCTCTTATGCTCGAATCCAAATCATTTCTGTAAATGCCAAAAAGTAGAGGTCCCAGCACCGATCCTTGTGGCACTCCACTGGTCACAGGCCTCCAGTCTGAAAAACAACCCTCCACCACCACCCTTTGTCTACTACATTTGAGCCAGTTCTGTATCCAAATGGCTAGTTCTCCCTAAATTCCATGAGATCTAACCTTGCTAATCAGTCTCCCATGGGGAACCTTGTCGAACACCTTACTGAAGTCCATATAAATCACATCTACTGCTCTGCCCTCATCAATCTTCTTTGTTACTTCATCAAAAAATTCAATCAAGTTTGTGAGACATAATTTGCCACGCACAAAGCCATGTTGACTATCCCAAATCGGTTCTTGCCTTTCCAAATACGTGTACATCTTGTCCCTCAGGATTCCCTCCAACAACTTGCCCACCACCGAGGTCAGGCTCACTGGTCTATAGTTCCCTGGCATGTCCTTACCACCCTTCTTAAACAGTGGCACCTTCCAAGATTAATAGACTGACAGGATGCAAAATTCAAAAATGCAAGAATGACAGAATAAAAAGAAACTGCAAGAACACAAAAATGACATGATGGAAGATTACAAGAATGCAACAATGCATTCCATTTCCTCATTAAGACAGCATTTTTACGGTAGAAACATTCAGGAATACATTCGGATTCTTTCTCGGTGGCTGTCTTTTGATACAATTCCTTTAATTTTCATCTTTCAGCCATAACTCAATTAATTTATCTGAGCAAAAGATGTCTACGTTGTGATCGAAATCAATAATCATACAATCCCTCCAGTGTGGAAACATCCCCTACAGCCCAGCAATACACTCTGACCACCCAGGGAATTACCCACCCAGACCTATTACTCAACATTTACCCCCTGACTAGTGCACCTAACCTACACATTCCTATACACTGTGGGCAATTTAGCATGGCCAATTCACCTAACCTGTACATCTTTGGATTGTGGGAGGAAACTCACACAGACACAGTGAGAATGTGCAAACTCCACATAGACAGCCACCCGAGGCTGGGATCAGACACAGGTCCCTGGTGCTATGAGGCAGCAGTGCTGACAACTCAGCCACTCTGCCACCCAAACAGGAGCTCTGCTAATTCCACTTCAACTTTCTTATCTGTACTCTCTGATCTCTCCGTTTTCAACTTCTGACTCAGTGACCTTGTTACCATACAGTCAGGAA